>NC_135963.1:55490481-55825572 GCF_053455715.1 Rhinoraja longicauda | reverse complement strand
TTCTGATACCAAGGTAGAGCTAATTTTTGAAGCATAAATCTGTTACTGAAACATAATTTATATGTTTGTTTTTGGGGATTAACGTAGACATATTTCAATTTATGTCCACTATCTAGCCAACTGTGTATGGTCTGTAATTTGAACAAAGATGACGATAAGACAAAATGTTAAAAGAAGATATAAAGGAAACAAGAAACCAAGTGTAAAGTTTTGACAATGGGACGAGCTGAAGTGATTAAGTTCAGAGCAAGATGCTCGTTATCAAAACTTCATATGGGAATTTGTTTGTTGGGGGAAAGGGAGTTGTGGCTTTTTAAATACAGGAGAAAGTCGCAGAAAGATTTGTTTAGGTACAATTACTGGAATTGTGCTTGCACATATTGGGAAAGATTTAAGAAGTGTGGATTCTTGTATTTATTTGGGGGGGTGATTGGCTGATAATGTGAAGAAGAGATATGAGGGAAGTCTCAAACTATGAAAGGCTTTGATAAAGTTGATCTGGAGAAACTGGTGCAGCAAGGATCCTGGACAAGATGGGGTAAATATAAGATGGCCATTTCGAGGGAGCTGGAGAATTTAGGAGGTATTACTTTTGTTCGTACTTTTTAAAATACATTATATCCTGTTACATAGAGCTGTTGAATATTGCTGTGATGCGTTATAGGGATGACTTACAAGAGTAAATGAGAGAGGATTGGGTTTAAAGGGCAATTACCAAATGTTGTGAACGTACAGTCTGCTCTAAACGTTATTCCCTTATGTATCCATACACTAAATGGCTCGATTGTAACCATGTATTGTCTTTCTGCTGACTGGATAGCATGCAACAAAAGCTTTTCACTGTCCCTCGGTGCACTTGACAATAAATTAAACTGAACTGTTTCTGAGCTAAAGATGTTATATAATGTATGATTATAAGATTATTGTTTATGTAAGATTGGAGCTTGATAATAAAGTAAATTAGCAAAGCAGAGATTTAGATTCCTACTGCAGGATATTGACCCGAAACATCGACAATTCCTTTCCCTCCACAGATGCTGCCCCACTTTTGAGTTCCACCAGCAGATTTGTGCTCCAGATTCCAGCCTCTGCTTTCTCTTGCTTCCCACAAATTTTAGATTGGTTTTGCAGTTCTGAGTTTGAGTTCAGTTTATTGTCACCTGTACTGAGGTACGGTGAGAAGCTTTTGTTGTGTGCTAACCAGTCAGCCGAAAGACAATATACAATTATAATTGAGCCATCCACAGTGTTCAAATTCATGATAAAAAGAATAACGTGTTAATATATGATATGGAGCTAAATATTAATTTACAGGAACCTATACAAGCTTTTTAACATTATTTTCAGAGCGACAAGAAGAAAAATTGAAAAATAATAATCGGGATCTTTCAATGGTAAGTTGAATTCTCTTTCATATTGCAAACATCAAAATGCAATGGTTTCCTTTTAGTGAAAGTCCTTCACAACAGTTCTGCTAATTTGTGAATTTTAGTGGGTTACTTCTGCTTTCCTGATACTGGAAGATATAACATGAGTCATAATGAGAAAAATCACAGGAACGGTTCTTTCAGATATTGCGTTTTAAAATTGTAATTTAGCATGAATCACCCTCCATGTAAAAGCCTGCGGTGAATCTAGGCGCGTATATGTGGGCCTCTTGTAAAGTGGGGACTACTTGTAGGGTGGCACGGTGGCATAGCAGTAGAGCTAGTGCCTTAGAGCGCCAAACACTAGGGTTCTACCCTGACTATGGGTGCTGTCTGTACGGAGTTTGAAAGTTCTTAAATTCCATATGGAACAAATTTAACTAATCTGACCAAGGTGCAAACAGTCTCCAACCCGATATACGGCTGTTCTTCTGAAATTAATTGTTCATTAACAGTTTTCATGTTTCTTGTGCCAGGTGCGAATGAAGTCAATGTTTGCTATTGGATTCTGTTTCACGGCTTTGATGGGCATGTTTAATTCCATGTGAGTGTTCCTAAAGCAATAGTCTGCTTTTAGATTTTAATTTTAACTTCAAATCTGTATACGAAGAATGAAAATGATTGTATATTTTTTCCAAACTGACAGTACTGGCATTGCTGAGTAGAAAGGCAATTAATTTTTTTAAATCTTTTTATTGATCAATATTATTTTTGCAAAGTTAACTTCAGTAAACTATGTAACAAAATATCAATTAATGGTATTTTACCTTGATTTGATAATTAAGTGGACTACTTGTAAAGTGGACAACTTGTAGGGCGGCATGGTAGCATAGCGGCAGAGCTACTGCCTTACAGCGCAAGAGGCCTGGGTTCGATCCTGCCTGTCTGTACGAAGTTTGTACGTTCTCCCCGTGACCTGCGTGGGTTTTCTCTGAGATCTTCGGTTCCCTCCCACTCTCCAGAGACCTACGGATTTGTAGGTTAATTGGCTTGGTATCAATGTAAAATTGTCCCAAATGTGTGTAGAATAGTGTTAAGGTGGTCAGTGCAGGCTCGGTGGGCCGATGGGCTGTTTCCACGCTGTAGCTCTAAACTAAATATGACGAGAGGCCATCTAATCTAATTAATAATAATCCTGATTATTTTTCAAATTTAAAAAATGTTCAAACACATTGCTGCTAACATTAGTATTATAATCAAAATGGAATTGTGTTGCTGTCACTGAAGGCATCAGGCACATCTGGGCAATTTCTTTTCCCTAACGGCGGGCAAGCTGAAATACAGGTTTGCCTGTAAAGTCCAGTGATGCAGGTTTGAAACTCTAGAACCGTGAGATATTTCCCAGCCACATGACATATTTGACATATTTAACAATAGAACAAAAGTTCTGCATATGTAACTATCAAGTACTACAACAGTTAGTTTGCAAACCTGCCTTTCAAACAGTTATTGGATGTGTTGAATCGTACTAATTACTGTGTAATTGCTGATAACAATTCGTTCCTAACGGTTAAATCTGCTTCAGTGATCTGATTTAAGCTAATTGTTTGCACTGTATCTTTAAGACTGCAGAATTGAAAAGTGAGCAAAAACAACCATCCCTAACCAGTCTGAAGAAGGGTCTCGACCTGAAACATCACCCATTCCTTCTCTCCATAGATGCTGCCTGTCCCGCTGAGTTACTCCAGCTTTTTGTTTTTATATTCAGTCTCAACCAGCATCTGCAGTTCCTTCTTACACAAATATCTTGTAGTTGGATTCATGGATGGAAAATACATGGCTGGCACTGCATGATGTAGGATGCTGCGAGTTCTGAAATTGCCTGTGACAATCATGCTTTGTTAATTATTGCACAGGGAGGACCTTCCTTTCAGCTCCTGGTTTTTGTTTACTGAACCGTGAAGCGTCTTCCAATGGGTGTCAAGGTGTAACTCTAGTAGACACAAAATACTGGAGTAAATCAGTGGGTCAGACAACATTTCTGGAGAAAATGGATAGGTGTCGCTTCAGGTCGGGACCCTTTTTCAGACATTTTCGTTCAGTTCCGACCTGAAACATCATATGTCCATATATAATATAACAACTACAGCATGGAAACAGGCCTGTCCGGCCCTACCAGTCCACGCCGACCATTCTCCCTGACCTAGTCTCATCTACTTGCACTCAGACCATAACCCTCCAATCCCCTCCTATCCATATACCTATTCAATTTACTCTTAAATAATAAAATCGAGCCTGCCTCCACCACTTCCACCGGAAGCCCATTCCATACAGCCACAACCCTCTGAGTAAAGAAGATCCCCCTCATGTTACCCCTAAACCTTTGTCCCTCAATTCTGAAGCTATGTCCCCGTGTTGGAATCTTCCCCACTCTCAAAGGGAAAAGCTTACCCACGTCAACTCTGTCCGTCCCTCTCAAAATTTTAAAAACCTCTATCAAGTCCCCCCTCAACCTTCTACGCTCCAAAGAATAAAGACCCAACCTGTTCAACCTCTCTCTGTAGCCTAAGTGCTGAAACCCAGGCAACATTCTAGTAAATCTCCTCTGTACCCTCTCCATTTTGTCGACATCCTTCCTATAATTTGGCGACCAGAACTGCACACCATACTCCAGATTCGGCCTCACCAATGCCCTGTACAATTTCAACATTACATCCCAACTTCTATACTCGATGCTCTGATTTATAAAGGCAAGCATACCAAACGCCTTCTTCACCACCCTATCCACATGAGATTCCACCTTCAGGGAACAATGCACAGTTATTCCCAGATCCCTCTGTTCCATTGCATTCCTCAATTCCCTACCATTTACCCTGTACGTCCTATTTTGATTTGTCCTACCAAAATGCAGCACCTCACACTTATCAGCATTAAACTCCATCTGCCATCTTTCAGCCCACCCTTCCATGTTCCCCAAAATTGTTGCCTGACCTTCTGAGTTACTTTGGCATTTTTTGTCTACAGTGTAAACCAGCATCTGCAGTTCCTTGGTATTATAAGATGTAAAGTCTGGCTGCTTGATTAGCATCATCAACCAATCTAAACTTTTATTCCTCCCTCTATGTTTGCTTGTATGTCATCTTCAAAATGAACTGCGGCCATTAGCGCTATCTTTTCTGCCGACACTTCCAAAGACCAAGGAGGACTAGGGACAGGAACACCACCATCTGTAGGTCCACTTCAAGTTGCGCACTGTTCTGATTTGGAAATAAATTGTCCTTTTTTATGTCGCTGGATATAAATCCTGAAACTCTTTAGTTTTTACCTTTTAGCATTCCACCTTCCCCAGGGGTGATGTCATGATTCACGTTGGCAGCTAATCACCATCTTAAGTGCAATTAGGGTTGGGCGATAAACGCCCAATTTTACGTAGGCACAGATTTGAAAACAATTAAAAATGAAGGGTGCGGTCAAGAATCAGTACGTGTGCTGTCTTTCTTTAGTAGTCTTTTGAGATATTTGTATTTAGAATGAGAAATTACTCCGTAAGCTGGCATTTTAGGATGATCCCTTTTGTTCAGGATTTACTTTATTTTGCTGTGATGTTCTTTTAACTGTTTGAATTCTTATGAGATGATATTTTTAAACCATGTTAAAAGTGGAATAATATCTGCCCATTTGAGAACTAATATTTGCCTTGATGTTTTGTCAGTTTTGAATTCATTTATAATTTAATGTTCTGTATAACTACAGAAGATAAATTAGCTTGCTATTTAGGGATAAGTCACGATATCCAAATGTTTACATTAGTTGAACATTCCAGTCAATTACTTTAAATGACATTTATATGTCAGTAGCCACTCCCTGTTGGGGAACATACATATTGTCACGCAGTGAGTTTTTAGGGTAATTAATGCTTCAGGACAAATGAAAGAGCAATGAATAATTATGACTGCCAGCCTTCACGTTTTGTGTTTATTGTAGAACGTATGGGGTCAGTTAGTGGCAAATCTGGGCCACTGCTGAAACTCGGCACATGAGGTGCCACATGCAGCCGACTGAACTGTTGTCTGTCCGTAACTGAGTCTTTTCTTAATGCAGAGCAGGCTTCATGTGGTGACCGGACTCCAGTCGTAGGTTCTGCGGGCAAAGACCTGGGAATCATTTTAAATATCTCTGACAGTTATGGATATTTCAAATTGACATCAATAATTAAATATAAAATTATTATTTAAAAACGTAATAAAATAGAAGCGCCAAGTCCTAGCAGTTCGGAACACTTAGAAAAATAAACAATTTGCTTACCATTTTAAAATGAGTGACCTCATCCAAATAAATGGGGTCGTACTGTAGCTGTTGTAAAGTTGACAGTCCTGCTGTATGCCCCGGCTAGAGCAAGAGGAAAGATGTGCTCTCATCTGACCCCCTGCTTGTTTCTGACTTCCAAGATTCAATGCGCAGGAATTTACCAGAGAGGGTGGACATAACTGGCAGTTTTGTACAGAGGAACAGGTATAGATGTAAAGGGGCGGCATACTGGCGCAGCAGTAGAGTTGCTGCCTTACAGTGCCTGAGACCAGGGTTCCATCTTCACTATGTGTGCTTGTCTGTACGGAGTTTGTATGTTCTCCCCTAACCTGCGTGGGTTTTCTCTGGGATCTCCGGTTTCCTCCCACACTCCAAAGGTGTACAGGTTTATAGGTTATATTGGCTTGGTACAAATTGCTGGTCGGTGTGGACTCAGTGGGCTGAAGGGCCTGTTTCCACACTGTATCTCTAAACTAAATATGATGTGGCTCATTCAGCAAATGTTCTTGTGAATACATTCTGTGAACCATAGTTCTTGATTTTCTTGCCACGGACAGATGCGTAAGTTGCCACAATCATGCATTTTTTTAAACCTATTTTAGAATGCTCTTATTTTAAAAGAGAATGACTTATAGAACATAGAACAGTGCAGCACAAGAACAGTCCCATTGGCCTACAATGTCTGCCGAATATGTTACTGAGATCATCTCTTATCTATCTACACATAAACCATATCCCTCCATTTCCTCCGTATTAATATGCTTATCCAAAAGCCTCTTAAATGCCACTATTGTATCTTGTCTCAACCACTAACCCTGGCAATGTGTTCCTGGCACTCGTCATCTGTGTGTTTAAAATAAATAACTAAAAGTTAAAAAATACTTGCCCTGCATATCTCCTTTAAACTGTCCCTCTCACCTTAATGCTGTGCCCTCTAGTATTTGATTTTTCCATCCTGGGAAGAAAAGGTCTGATTGTCCACCCTATGCCTCTCATAAGACCTTCCATCAAGTCTTCCTGCAACCTCCAGCATTCCAGAGAATGCAATCAAATTCTGTCCCACATGTAGAATAATTTAGTAGAATAAGTTTGAGTGGAGAAGATTTTCTCTTTAATTTACCTGTTCTTGGTAGTGTTGCTCTTTCAGCTGCTTAGTGATCTGAAATTGAATTTATCTGAATCATTTTGGAAATTATTTACCAATTCTCACAATATTAGACATGGCACTTCCAGTTGAGTTTAATGTCACCACGTCTGACGTTTTCGGAGCTTCAGAATCTTATCTGATAACGTCATACTTATCCTTGCACATGTTTGAGTACCTGCCAATGTAAAACAGATTCCAGGCAATCACTGACCTAGAACAATCAGAGTTATGTTAAATGTCACTGTTGGAATGGGAACAGTGCAGTTCCGTTGGCCAGTTAAAGTCCACAAAGTGTGCTTAAGCTAGCTGGCAGGCTAGAAACCGGAACTGGAGATGCTGGTCTATAAAAGAAGCAAAGTGCTGGAGTAACTCAGTGGGTCAGGCAGAATTCTGGAGAATATGGTAGAGGCAAAATGCTGGAGTAACTCAGCAGGTCAGGCAGCATCTCGGGAGAGAAGGAATGGGTGACTTTACAGGTCGAGACCCTTCTTCTCGACCTGAAACATCACCCATTCCTTCTCTCCCAAGATGGTGCCTGACCCGCTGAGTTACTTCAGCATTTTGTGTCTCCCTTGGATTTAAACCAGCATCTGCAGTTTTTTTTCCTGGAGAATATGGATAGGCTATGTTTCAGGTTCGGGGACCCTTCCTGACCCAAAAGGTCACCTATCCATGTTCTCCAGAGATGTTGCCTCACCCGTTGCTCCCAGCACTCTGTGTCCTAACTGAGTTAGGCATTAATTGATACCTTGTAGTATCACTGCTGCCTTTATTTCTTTGCTAGAGGTTTTGGGAGAGATTTTGCAGGTGATTTACCTAATGTTTTTCAGCGGTTTTATTTGTCTTCAGTTCTTCTCAACAGAAATACCAATCTCATGTATTTTAGTCGTATGTTCTTCAATCTTTTTATTTTATGCAGCTGATAAGGAATTAATTATGGCCAATAATTGTAAATCTCTGCAGTCTCAAGTTGAATGAAGTGGTGTCCTAAGATTAAATCTACTAATAGTACTTTCTTGCCATGATGTTGCTTTCAGAGTTATGCATTTGCCCCCTTTTCTCAGAAATTGATAAATGATAACAGTACATATTTGCTCGTAATGTATTTATCACTTTATGTGCATTAACTACAACTTCCAGCATTTATGATCATGTATAAACTAATTGTTTTCCTCTAGATTTGATGGCCGAGTGGTGGCAAAGCTCCCGTTTCTTCCCTTGTCATACATCCAAGGACTGTCCCATCGCAACCTCCTTGGAGAAGATTACACCGACTGTTCTTTCATTTTCTTGTACATTTTATGTACAATGTCAATCCGACAGGTAAGCATTGTTAGGTGTAGGACTGGAAGTTACACAGAAGCAATGAAAAGAAATATAGGAATTAAAGTCCACATTTGCACCCAGCCAAGTGTGCAGGAAAGTAAAACTTGACTAGGTATTAATCTCTAAACTCAGTTTTACATAGGGCAAAGTTGATTTTTTTTTAAAGCTATTTCTGAGTTTGAGAGACCATTTTGCCAATGATTGACTTGTGATAAAATCTAACTGCAAGGAAAATAATTATCTGAATTTAGATCACAATCATTCATTGAAAATGAATGTAATGCTAGTCTGGTACCATCCTGTGTAAATTATATCATGTGTAACATCTGCCCACATTGCTTCCATACAAAGGATTGTCATTTGGAAATTAACTGTCAACATTTTCTCTGAATTTGCCTGTTTTCAACTAACTTAAATTGTTGAACGTTATACTTCATTTCAGGGTCTTTCTAAATCATTTCTGCATTCTCATAGTTCAACAGTTTCACTTAAATATGATTTGTTCTTAGACTTTTCAGCGGTTTTACTTTGCCTAGCCTAGCAACCCACCTTGCCTAGCAACTACACACCTATTTCCAAACTGCCATTCCTGTCAAAAGTCCTTGAAAAGGTAATTCTGAATCAACTACTGCCTTACCTACACCAAAATACCATCCTGGAAAGTTTCCAGTCAGGTTTCAGAGCCCACCACAGCACAGAGTCTGCCTTGTTGAAGGTACACAACGGCCTTCTTCTCGCCATCGACACCGGCGACTGTGCAATCTTGCTCCTTCTCGACCTCAGCGCAGCGTTCGATACAGTGCACCACACTATCCTTATTGACCGTCTCCGGTACAGGGTTGGCGTTGATGGCACTGCCCTGAGCTGGTTCGTTTCCTACCTCAAAAATAAGAGTTTCTCCATCAACATAGGCAATTATTCCTCTTCCCCAGCTAGCCTCTCCTGCGGGCTTCCACAGGCCCCATTCTCTTCTCTCTATACATGCTCCCCCTCGGCCAAATCATTCAAAGGCACGGCATTTCTTTCCACTGCTATGCGGATGACACACAGCTTTATCTCCCCCTGAAACCCAACAACCGGTCAAATTTAATCAGCCTCATGCACTGCCTTGAGGACATAAAATGTTGGATGGCACAGAACTTCCTTCAACTAAGCGAGAGCAAGTCTGAGGTTATCCTATTCGCCCCCCCCCCCCCGACTCCATCAAAACGATAACAGGCAGCCTTGGAAGCCTACCCTCCCTAGTCAAGCCGCATGTCAAAAACCTTGGTGTGATATTTGACTCTACATTAAAGTTTGACAAGCAAGTCAACGCTGTAGTAAAAGCCAGCTTCGTACCATAGCTAAAATCAAACCATTCCTCCAATTTGACGACCTTGAAAAAATCATCCATGCATTCATTTCCTCCCGCCTAGACTACTGCAACTCCCTATACACTGGGATCAGCCAATCATCCCTGTCCCGCCTGCAATTGGTCCAAAACGCCGCAGCGAGACTCCTGACGGGTACCCGTAAAAGGGACCACATCACCCCGATTCTGGCCTCTCTCCACTGCCTCCCAGTACAGTACATAATCAACTTCAAGCTCCTCCTATTCACATACAAAGCCCTAAACGGGCTTGCACCCCCCCATATCAAAAATCATCTAACCCACCACTCTATCTCCAGGTCCCTCAGGTTGGCCGACTTGGAGCTACTGACTATCCCGCGGTCTAGGCTTAAGCTCAGGGGTGACTGCGCTTTTGCGGTTGCAGCACCTAGACTGTGGAACAGCATCCCTCTCCCCATCAGAACTGCCCCCTCCATCGACTCCTTTAAGTCCAGGCTCAAAGCCTATTTCTACTCCCTAGCGTTTGAGGCCCTCTAAGGGGGCGCTGTGAACTGTTTATGTATGTGCTGTTATGTTTGTGTGCCATTGTATGTTATTTTTTAGTACCTGCACTGATGTACAGCACTTTGGTCATTATGGGTTGTTTTTAAATGTGCTACACAAATAAAATTGACTTGACTTGACTTTTATTTTTTTTAGTATTTTCAGTATTTAACATTTCAAAGTTTAAGTTAAAAATCTGTGCTCATATTTTGCTCCTTTTCATTTTCGATTTTGTACCTTTGAGTGGAATTATTTGTGTGTGTGCTTGCTCAGAGTATGACTTGGTTTGTTCAATTTTGTTTTTATATTTCAAAAGTATTAAAGGCACTTAAGTACTTTTCAGCACCTTGGAAAAATGTCTAAATGCTGCTTACCTTGTACCAAGTATTTCTGGTGTCTTGAGGAAACTACTTTAGACTTAAACTGAGGATGACTAAATTTTCCATATCGTTTGGTGATGGTTATATTTTTTTTAATGTGCCTTGCTTTATAGCTTGAATCTAATTTAGTATTTGACAACCATAAATGTTTTAAAACAAAAAATATGTCATTTCATAACATCTTTTCCAATTTTAGTATGTCCTACATGCCCTTTGAAGCCTAGCATTGTGGTACTGTATATGTGGCAGCCAATTTGCACAAAATTAGATGCCATAAATAGCTATACAATAATGAGTCTTCATTCAGTGATGTTTATTGGGAAATAATATTGCCTTGGAAGTGAGGCAGAACTTTCCTGGTCTTCCAAGTATGGCCAACGAATATTTGATGTTCCCCAAAAAAGGCATATGAAGCCATCGTTTAGCATCTCTACTGAAAAAGCTGCAATGGTGCATCGGCCCTTGTATAATGCACTGTCATACCAACCTAGTGAAGGCTTTAATGTGGGACTTGTAACTTTCACAGGCAAAGGCGCTGTAAACTAAGCTGGTATAAACAAATGGTCACTTTGCAATATTTTAGAGATGAGCTTAATTTGTGTGTTTATTATTTTCCTTTTTGTGCTTCTCAGAATATTCAGAAGCTGCTGGGTCTGGCTCCTTCCCGTGCCGCTACCAAACAGGCCGGAGGATTCCTGGGACCCCCACCTCAAACAAGCAAATTCTCATGATGGAATTGTAAGATGGTATTGAATATCAGCTATCAGTATAGAGAGACACAAAGAGCTGCAATAACTCAGGGGTCAGGCAGCATCTCTGGTCCTGACCCGAAATGTCACCCATCCCTTGGTGTCTATCTTTGGTATAAACCAGCACATGCAGTTCTTTGTTTCTACAACTATAGTTCCGATTTTTTATTTTTAGAGGTAAAAATGCAATTAGAACTTTTTTTCCAGTAATAAGTGAAATATCTCTTGGATGCTAAGATATTGAAATGCTGCTGTGTAAACTTTAAGTTTTACAACGGACTGGAAACATAAAAAGTACAATACACAGTTTGCTATCTGAAAGTTGTTTGCGTTGTTAGGCAGATTATGTTTAAGGTAGAAAAAAAAATTCTAAGGCATACGGATTCAGTAAAATGCATAACTTCAACAAAACCATGTTTTATCTGAAACAATACTTATTGATGTATGGAGCTGTGAAATAGAAGATTAATTTTTTTCAGGAATTAATAAAAGTATCAATGTTAAAATTCCAGTTGTGGTCACTTTCTTCGGTGTCGCTACAACAAAACAAGAAGCAAGTTTTCCCTCACAATTCACATTTTAACCAGCGTGTGATCTCTAGCTATCTGATGGGAGGAAGGTAATGGAAATGAGAAAATAAAATTAAATGGAAACGGCCTACTTACGATGTTGGTGAATATTGAGAGATTTAGCATCTTTCAAATAAAGCAAAACAAAGTGCCCGAGGAATTTTGCATCTGTGGAGGGAATGGACAGGTGATGTTCAGGTTGGGACACGAATAGTAAATATTGGTTATCGAGGTGATGGACACTTGTTCTAATGAATGGAATGTTTTCCTAGTTTCCACATGTAGAAGAGGCTAAACATATGTGTCAGTTGCAAAGTTGGTATTATCCTTACTTAATATGGTGCATCTCAAATGTATGTGACTTTAGGCTTCAGTATCTCCTCGGATGGTAGCAGTGTGAAGAGGGCATGTCTCAAATGGTGGCAATCCTTGGTGATAGATGTTGCCTTCTCAAGGCAGCATCTTGTGTTCACCTTGATGGTGGGGAAGACTAATTCTGTGATGGATCGGGCTGAGTCCACTATTCTCTGCAACCTTTTGTGTCCCTATTGCATTGAAATTGCAACCAGTCCGTACATTTTCTACAGTGTAACTGTAGAAGTTCAGTTGAGTATTTGGTGACATGCCAAATGTCTTTAAACTTCTAAGAGAGTAGAGGCACTGGCATATACTGCCTTTGTGATTAAATCTATTACAGGTCAACTGAGCAGGTAACACCTGGGAATTTGAAGTTGTTAACTTGTACATCGGCGCCCCACTCATGAAAATTGTCACATAGTCTCCTGACTTCCCCTTCCTTGGTCTTGTTGACATTGAGCGAGAGGTCATTGTTGTGGCACCAGTCAACCAGGAGTTCTATCTCCTGTACACTGACTCATCACCAACCATGATTTGGCCAACAACAATGATGACATTGGCAAATTGATAGATGGCATTGGAGCTCTGCACAGCCACACAGACATGGTGTGAAGAGAACAGAGCAGGGGGCTAAGCACACGGCCTTGAGGTGCACCTTTGATGGTCAGTGAGGTGGAGATGTTACCGATCTGAACTGATTGAGGTCTGCTGATGGGGAAGTCAAGGATCCCGTTGCAACAGAAGATATAAAGTCCTGTGTCTTTCAGCATGGCTATGAGTTTGGAGGGGATGATTGCCATAAAGTCATGTGATAGGAGCAGAATTAGGCTATTTGGCCCATCGTCTACTCTGCCATTCAAACATGGCTAGTCAATCTCTCCCTCCTAACCCCAATCGCCTGCCTCTCCCCTGACATCCGTCATTGCCATATGTCATAGAGTTATACAGCATGAAAACATGATTTTCGGCCTGACTTGCCCATGTTCACCAAGATACCCTAGCTACACTCGTCCCAGCTGCCTGTGTTTGGCCCACATCCCTCTAAACCTTTCCCATGCATAGACCTATCCAAATGTCTTTTAAATGATGTTATACTACCTGCCGTGGCTACATTCTCTGGCAGCACGTTCCATATACCCACCACCTATTGTGTGGAAAATGTTGCCCCATGGTTCTTGTTAAATCTTTCACTTCTTGCCTTAAACCAATGTCATTTGGTTCTTGATTCCCCTACTCTGGGTATAAGACTGGATCTACCTTTCAATTCCCCTCGTGATCTTGTACATGTCAATATGATTGCACCTCATCCTCCTGTGCTCCAAGAAGTAAAGTCCTAGCATGCCCATCCTCTCCCTGTAGCTTAGGCCTTAAGTCCTGGCAACATCCTTGTAAATCTCCTCACGCTTTCCAGCTTAACAATATCTTACCTGCAGCAGGGTGACCAAAACAAAGTTCATAAGTTATAGGAGCAGAATTAGCCCATTCGGCCCATTAATACTCCACCATTCAATCATATGTATCTTTCCCTCTCAACCTCATTCTCCTGCCTGCTCCCTATAACCCCAGACGAATCAAGAATCTGTCAATTTGCACCTTAAAAATACCCAATGACTTGGGCTCCACAGCTGCGTGCGGCAATGAGTTCCACAGAATCACCACCCTCTGACTATAGAAATTCTTCCCCATCTCCTTTGTAAAGGTACGTACTTTTATTCTGAGCCTATGGCCTCTGGTCCTAGACAGTCCCACTCGTGTCATCCTCATCCTTTACAATATCCAGGCCTTTAACTATTCGGTAAGTTTTAACGAGGTCCCTCCTCGTCCTTCTAAACCCCAGTGAGTTTGGGCCCAGTGCCGTTAAAAGCTCATCATTCCTGTCTAAATGTTTCTTAAACATTGTCCTTGCTGGCATTTAGAAGATTGAGGGGGGATCTTATAGAAACTTACAACATTCTTAAGGGGTTGGACAGGCTCGATGCAGGAAGATTGTTCCCGATGTTGGGGAAGTCCAGAACAAGGAAGTCACAGTTTAAGGATAAGGGGGAAGTCTTTTAGGACCGAGATGAGAACCTTTTTTTTCACACAGAGTGATGAATCTGTGGAATTCTCTGCCACAGAAGGTAGTTGAGGCCAGTTCATTGGCTATATTTAAGAGGGAGTTAGATGTGGCCCTTGTGGCTAAAGGGATCAGGGGGTATGGAGAGAAGGCAGGTACGGGATACTGAATTGGATGATCAGCCATGATCATATTGAATGGCGGTGCAGGCTCGAAGGGCCGAATGGCCTACTCCTGCACCTATTTTCTATGTTTCCAGAGATGCTGCCTGACCCACTGAGTTTCTCCAGCACTGTATTTTTTTGTAAACCAGCATCGGATTCCTTGCAGTATCTGCAGTGGGCGGCCAGCTTCATGGATTGAATTCCTAAGATTCCCTAACCAACAGCATTGTAGAGTACTTGCACCAAGTGACCTGCTGTGGTCCAAGGCATCAATGCTCCAATTGGGCACGGTCAATGAATGCTGGTTTTGCTGGCAACACCCACATCTTGTAGATGAGTAATAAAATAGCAAACTGGAGTACTATTCAGTAATGTTTTACTAGTTTCTATGATTGATGTGCAGAACTAAGTAGAGTAAAAGAAAAGAGCAGTAGAGTTCATAATGAGTCACACATCACGAAACAGGCTATTCGGCCCATTGAATCCATGTCAACCACCATTTACACAAATCCTACAATAATCCCCACTGTGTTTTCAACTCCTCCCACATCTCTACCCAGTTTCTACCCCCCACCTCTTTAAACTGGTTATCCCCCCCCCCCCCCACACTCAATCCAGAAAAGTCTTAATCCAAAACGTTGACTCTCCATTTCCCTCCATCGTGTCAGACCCACTGAGTTCCTCCCAACAGTTTTTGCTCCAGACCTCGGCATCATAGGGTGGCACAGCGGTGGCGTTGTTGCCTTACAGCGCTACAGACTCGTGTTCGGTCCTGACTACGAGTGCTGTCTGTATGGAGTTTATACGCTCTCCCTGTGACCGTGCGAGTTTTCTCCACGTGCTCGGCTTTCTTCCCTCATTCCAAAGGCGTGCAGATTTGTAGGTTAATTGGCTTCTGTAAATTGGCCGTAGTGTACAGGTTGCAAAACTGGGATGCCATCGAACTAGTGTACAGGTGATCATCGGTCAGCGTGGGCCAAAGGGCCTGTTTCCACGCTGTATCTCTAAACTAAATGAAATCTACAACATCTCGTATCTCTGAAAAGTTTAGCAATGCCTTTTACAACACCTAACATTAGATTTGAAATGTATATTTAAATGTTTAATTGACTTTAGGATTATTATTGTCACGTGTACAGTGGTACAGTGAAATGTTTTTGAGTGCTATCCAATCAAATCAGATAATACTAGGGTCAGATAATGACCCCAAGTGGTCAAAATGGGGAGACATACATCTAACCCCTTCACCCTGAACACAGGATCCCCCCAGGGTTACATCCTTAGCCCCCTACTGTACTCCCTGTACACACATGACTGTGTGGCCAGGTTCAGCTCCAACTCCATCATCAAGTTTGCTGACGACACTGTGGTGGTGGGCCAGATCTCCGATAAAGAGGAGAAGGCCTACCGGGAGGAGGTGGCTGATCTGGCACTCTGATGTCAGAACAGCCTCCTCTTGAATATCACAAAAACTAAAGAGCTGATTGTAGACTTTAGAAGGGCTCAACATCCGAGGACGTACACGCCACTGGAGATAAATGGGATTACTGTAGACAGGGTGAGCAGCTTTAAATACCTGGGAGTCCACATCACAGAGCATCTGACATGGACAACACACATTGCCGCACTGGTGAGTAAGGCAAGGCAGCGCCTTTACCACCTCATACAGTTGAGGAAATCCAGAGTCTCTCTGAGGATCCTTCAGTGCTTCTACTCTGGGGCTGTAGAAAGCATCTTGTCCGGAAACATCACAATCTGGTTTGGGAATAGCTCTGCCCAGGACAGGAAGGCTCTGCGGAGAGTAGTGCGTTCGGCTGAACGCACTATGGGAACTACACTCGCCCTCCTGCAGGACCTATACATCAGGAGGTGTAGATCCAGAGCCAGCAACATTATGGGGGACCCCCTACCACCCCAGCAACGGACTGTTCCAGCTGCTACGGTCAGGCAAACGCCTCCGCTGTCACGCTGTGAAAACAGAGAGGATGAGACGGAGTTTCCCATCAGGACTGTTAACTCTCATATCACCAGGGACTAATTTAATTTACTGTATTAATTTATTTTTTGTGTTAATTTTTTTTTCTATTCTGGTTTGTAGTTTTAGCACAATCCGCAGGCATTGCCACTTTCATTTCACTGCACATCTTGTATACGTATGTGACAAATAAACTTGACTTGACTTTTCTGAAGAAGGGTTCCGACCCGAAACGTCACTCATTCTTTTTCCCCAGAGATGCTGCCTGACCTGCCGAATTACTCCAGCACTTTGTGTCCATCTTCAGATACATCAATACAATCAAGTCAATAAGTGAAGTACAATATGTTGAGCAAAGGGGAAGGTGCAGTGTCTGTGCACTAATCCCACACCTCTTTTTTTCCATTAATATCTAAGGCCTAAGATAGGCACAAAATGTTGGAGTAACTCGGTGGGACAGGCAGCATCTCTGGAGAGAAGGAATGGGTGACGTTTTGGGTCTGACCCTTAATCAGACCTAGACTGCATGTCCCCCACTGAGCATTTTGTGTCTATTTTCGGTTTTATCCAGCGTCTGCAGTTCCTTCCAACACAAATATCTGAGGCATGTTCCCTTGCTGTGCTGTTCTGTGTTTTCTGATACAGTTTTACCAGCTGTTCCTCTGGCAGGCAGAAGATAAGGACTGTTTGGTGAACTTTTGTGTAACTTTTGGCACCAGAAACCTGTGTCCTGCCTAGGTGAGGTCTGCTGTATGATTTCACCGGGTTGTTTGCAAAGACAAATCGTTTCACTCTAGCTGTTAAACTTTTGTCTCCGTCCCTTCACAGCAGGGCGGGCTCTAGATTTGATCTACAAGCGTGTTACTCAATCAGACTGCGTGGCTGCAGCCTTGTTAATCAATGCATAGACACTGCATCATTGCACAGACACTGGCTCTCTCCAATCAGGGGTTGCAAGGGACGGTTTGCTGATGGCTGCCTCAGTTAATCCAAAGTGCATTTAACTGCGGAGTTGAGTTGCAATCGATTGCATTTTCTTTTACGCTGGACAAAAGCAAAGTGCAACAGATTGTGCTGCAGAGCTCGTCTTGTTTTCAACACATTTGCAAGCTGCCCTTTGCACTTGTTTCCCTCCCTACCCGACGTCCCTCCCCCACTAAGACACACAGTTTTGCAATCCTCAGCAATGGAGATTGTGCGCTCTCGCTTGATTCCGGCCTCCCTGCTCCGCGCCGCCTCCACCGGCGCTTTCCAACTCAAGGAGCCGCTCAACTACAGGCACGGGAGCCGGCAGCAGCCGTGCGCCGGCGATGGGGACCGCACAACCGAGCAAGTACACGAGCCAGCCTCAGGTACAGCGCCTGCAATCATGTGCGGCGTGGGCGTTTGTTGCAACCACCACCACCACCATTAGTATTAGAGTCATGCAACACCACCACCATTAGTATTATAGAGTCATGCAACACCACCACCATTAGTATTAGAGTCATGCAACACCACCACCATTAGTATTATAGAGTCATGCAACACCACCACCATTAGTATTATAGAGTCATGCAACACCACCACCATTAGTGTTAGAGTCATGCAACACCACCACCATTAGTATTAGTCATGCAACACCAACACCATTAGTATTAGAGTCATGCAACACCACCACCATTAGTATTAGAGTCACGCAACACCACCACCATTAGTATTAGAGTCATGCAACACCACCACCATTAGTATTAGAGTCATGCAACACCACCACCATTAATATTAGAGTCATGCAACACCACAACCATTAGTATTAGAGTCATGCAACACCACCACCATTAGTATTAGTCATGCAACACCACCACCATTAGTATTGGAGTCATGCAACACCACCACCATTAGTATTAGTCATGCAACACCACCACCATTAGTATTAGAGTCATGCAACACCACCACCATTAGTATTAGTCATGCAACACCAACACCATTAGTATTATAGAGTCATGCAACACCACCACCATTAGTATTAGAGTCATGCAACACCACCACCATTAGTATCAGAGTCATGCAACACCTCCACCATTAGTATTAGAGTCACGCAACACCACCACCATTAGTATTAGAGTCACGCAACACCACCACCATTAGTATTAGAGTCATGCAACACCACCACCATTAGTATTAGAGTCATGCAACACCACCACCATTAGTATTAGTCATGCAACACCACCACCATTAGTATTAGAGTCATGCAACACCACCACCATTAGTATCAGAGTCATGCAACACCACCACCATTAGTATTAGAGTCATGCAACACCACCACCATTAGTATTAGTCATGCAACACCACCACCATTAGTATTAGAGTCATGCAACACCACCACCATTAGTATTAGTCATGCAACACCAGCACCATTAGTATTAGAGTCATGCAACACCACCACCATTAGTATTAGAGTCATGCAACACCACCACCATTAGTATTAGAGTCATGCAACACCACCACCATTAGTATTGGAGTCATGCAACACCACCACCATTAGTATTAGAGTCATGCAACACCACCACCATTAGTATTAGAGTCATGCAACACCACCACCATTAGTATTAGAGTCATGCAACACCACCACCATTAGTATTAGAGTCATGCAACACCACCACCATTAGTATTAGTCATGCAACACCACCACCATTAGTATTAGAGTCATGCAACACCACCACCATTAGTATCAGAGTCATGCAACACCACCACCATTAGTATTAGAGTCATGCAACACCACCACCATTAGTATTAGAGTCACGCAACACCACCACCATTAGTATTAGAGTCACGCAACACCACCACCATTAGTATTAGAGTCATGCAACACCGCCACCATTAGTATTAGAGTCATGCAACACCACCACCATTAGTATTAGAGTCATGCAACACCAGCACCATTAGTATTATAGAGTCATGCAACACCACCACCATTAGTATTAGAGTCATGCAACACCACCACCATTAGTATTAGTCATGCAACACCACAACCATTAGTATTAGAGTCATGCAACACCACCACCATTAGTATTGGAGTCATGCAACACCACCACCATTAGTATTAGAGTCATGCAACACCACCACCATTAGTATTAGAGTCATGCAACACCACCACCATTAGTATTAGAGTCATGCAACACCAGCACCATTAGTATTATAGAGTCATGCAACCACCACCACCATTAGTATTAGAGTCATGCAACACCACCACCATTAGTGTTAGAGTCATGCAACACCACCACCATTAGTATTGGAGTCATGCAACACCACCACCATTAGTATTGGAGTCATGCAACACCACCACCATTAGTATTAGAGTCATGCAACACCACCACCATTAGTATTAGAGTCATGCAACACCAGCACCATTAGTATTATAGAGTCATGCAACCACCACCACCATTAGTATTAGAGTCATGCAACACCACCACCATTAGTATTGGAGTCATGCAACACCACCACCATTAGTATTAGAGTCATGCAACACCACCACCATTAGTATTAGAGTCATGCAACACCACCACCATTAGTATTAGAGTCATGCAACACCACCACCATTAGTATTAGAGTCATGCAACCACCACCAACATTAGTATTAGAGTCATGCAACACCATCACCATCAGTATTAGTCATGCAACACCACCACCATTAGTATTAGAGTCATGCAACACCACCACCATTAGTATCAGAGTCATGCAACACCACCACCATTAGTATTAGAGTCATGCAACACCACCACCATTAGTATTAGTCATGCAACACCACCACCATTAGTATTAGAGTCATGCAACACCACCACCATTAGTATTAGAGTCATGCAACACCAGCACCATTAGTATTATAGAGTCATGCAACCACCACCACCATTAGTATTAGAGTCATGCAACACCACCACCATTAGTGTTAGAGTCATGCAACACCACCACCATTAGTATTAGAGTCATGCAACACCACCACCATTAGTATTGGAGTCATGCAACACCACCACCATTAGTATTAGAGTCATGCAACACCACCACCATTAGTATTAGAGTCATGCAACGCCACCACCATTAGTATTAGAGTCATGCAACACCACCACCATTGGTATTAGAGTCATGCAACACCACCACCATTAGTATTATAGAGTCATGCAACACCACCACCATTAGTATTATAGAGTCATGCAACACCACCACCATTAGTATTAGAGTCATGCAACACCACCACCATTAGTATTAGAGTCATGCAACACCGCCACCATTAGTATTAGAGTCATGCAACACCGCCACCATTAGTATTAGAGTCATGCAACACCACCACCATTAGTATTAGAGTCATGCAACACCAGCACCATTAGTATTATAGAGTCATGCAACCACCACCACCATTAGTATTAGAGTCATGCAACACCACCACCATTAGTATTAGAGTCATGCAACACCACCACCATTAGTATTAGAGTCATGCAACACCACCACCATTAGTATTAGAGTTATGCAACACCACCACCATTAGTATTAGAGTCATGCAACACCACCACCATTAGTATTAGAGTCATGCAACCACCACCACCATTAGTATTAGAGTCATGCAACACCACCACCATTAGTATTAGAGTCATGCAACACCACCACCATTAGTATTAGAGTCATGCAACCACCACCACCACCACCATTAGTATTAGAGTCATGCAACACCACCACCATTAGTATTAGAGTCGTGCAACACCACCACCATTAGTATTAGAGTCATGCAACACCACCACCATTAGTATTAGAGTCATGCAACACCACCACCATTAGTATTAGAGTCATGCAACACCACCACCATTAATATTAGAGTCATGCAACACCACCACCATTAGTATCAGAGTCATGCAACACCACCACCAATAGTATCAGAGTCATGCAACACCGCCACCATTAGTATCAGAGTCATGCAACACCACCATTAGTATTAGAGTCATGCAACACCACCACCATTAGTATTATAGAGTCATGCAACACCACCACCATTAGTGTTAGAGTCATGCAACACCACCACCATTAGTATTAGAGTCATGCAACACCACCACCATTAGTATTAGAGTCATGCAACACCACCACCATTAGTATTAGAGTCATGCAACACCACCACCATTAGTATTAGAGTCATGCAACACCACCACCATTAGTATTAGAGTCATGCAACACCACCACCATTAGTATTAGAGTCATGCAACACCACCACCACCATTAGTATTAGAGTCATGCAAGGCAGGCCTTTCAGACCAACTTGCCCAAGCCATGCTGGTAAAAATGCCCCATGTAGGCTCATCCCACCTTTGGCCTCTAAATCTTTCAATAGACAATAGGTGCAGGAGGAGGCCATTCGGCCCTTCGAGCCAACACCACCATTCAATCTGATCATTCTCAATCAGTACCCCGTTCCTGCCTTCTCCCCATACCCCCTGACTCCGCTATCCTTAAGAGCTCTATCTAGCTCTCTCTTGAATGCATTCAGAGAATTGGCCTCCACTGCTTTCTGAGGCAAAGAATTCCACAGATTCACAACTCTCTGACTGAAAAAGTTTTTCCTCATCTCAGTTCTACATGGCCTTACCCCTTATTCTTAAAACTGTGGCCCCTTGTTCTGGACTCCCCCAACATTGGGAACATGTTTCCTGCCTCTAACGTGTCCAACCCCTTAATAATCTTATACGTTTCGATAAGATCTCCTCTCATCCTTCTAAATTCCAGTGTATTCATGTCCATGTTGTCCCTGTGTCCAAATCTCTTATATTGATATAGCACCTGCCTCAACTACCTCCTCTGGCAGCTCTTTCTAAATACCTCCCTCCCAATGTGTGTGAAAAAAGTTGTCCCTCAGTATATAGAGTGATACAGTGTGGAAACAGGCCCTACGGCCCAACTTGTCCCAGCCACACTAGTCCCAACTGCCTGTGATTGACCCTCCTGTCCTATCCTATTTCCCCTTCTGGTCGTTGAAAGCCTTCTTTAACCCCCCAGTCCAGTTTTGCTAGCCCAAGTTACTTCATGCACGAAAACAGGCCCTTCAATCCACAAAGTCTGCTGACCAACAAGTATCCGTTTACAGTAATTCCCAAGTTCCTGTTCCTTCAGATTCTACTCTTCATCTACACATTTGGGGCAATTTACACAGTCCAATTAACCTATTAAATCATGCATATTTGTGATATGTTCATGTTATAGGAGCAGAATTAGTCCATTTGGTCTATCGAGTCTACTCTGCCATTCGTGTAGGAAAATAACTGCAGATGCTGGTATAAATCGAAGGTATCACAAAATGCTGGAGTAACTCAGCAGGTCAGGTAGCATCTGGGAGAGAGGGAATGGGTGACGTTTCGGGTCGAGACCCTTCTTCAGACAGAAGAAACGTCACCCATTCCCCCTCTCCTAGATGCTGCCTGACCTGCTGAGTTACTCCAGCATTTTGTGATACCTACTCTGCCATTCAGTCACAGCTGATCTATCTTTCCCTTAACCCCATTCTCCTGCCTTCTCCCCATAACCACTGACACCCGTACTAATCAAGCACCAATCTATCTCTGCATTAAAAATACCCGAAGACCTGTCCTCTTCAGCCGTCTGCGACAATGAATTCCACAGATTCACTTAATGCGAGGAAGCTGGTACACCCAGATGAAACTCATGCATTTGGAGGGAGAGCTTGCAAACTCCACACAGTCAGCACTGGAAAGCAGGATTAAGCCCAGGGGGCTGGAGCCATGAGGCAGCCGGCAGCTGTGCTTGCTTCACCATTGTGTTATCAAATTGTGCTGGATTCCTTTACTTGCAGAGCAAGCTTGTAACTTTGGAAGCAGATAATGCTTCTGAAAGTTACCTGCAACATTGAAGGAGTCAAGCTGTCCTTGCTTGTGAAGTTACTGGGAAGATCATAGCTTTATAGTGAGAAGGGGGGATTTAGAAAAATGTGTGTGGGGGGGGGGGTAGTCATGTGGCAGTTATATAAGATGTTGGTGGGGTAGAGTCTTGTGTTTTAGTTTTGGGCACCATGTTATTAGGAAAGATGTCAAGCTGGAAAGTGCAGAGAAGATTTAGAGGATGTTGCCAGGACTCGAGGGCCTTATCTGTAGGGTGCAGTTGAGCAGGTTAGGACTCTATTCCTTGGAGCACAGGAGGATGAGGAGTGATCTTATAGAAGTGTACAAAATTGTGACAGGGATAGATGGAGTAAACGCACAGAGTCTTGCCTAGAGTAGGGGAATCGAGAACCAGAGGACATGGGTTTAAAATGAGGGGGAGAAAGATTTAATAAGAACCCTTTTAACACAAAGGGTTTTGGGTGAGCTGCCGGAGGCAGGTGCTACTACAACGTTTAAGAAGCATTTAGATAGGTACATGGGTCAAATGCAAGCAGATGGGACTAGTGTAAATGGAACATTTTGGACGGTGTGGGCAAGTTGGGTCGATGGGCCTGTTTCCATGCTGTATGACTGAGAGGGACAATGTTTAAAGGAGATGTGTGGGGCAAGTTTTACAAAGATGAGCGCTTGGAATGCGGTGCCAGGAATAATGGTGGAGGCAGGTACGATAGTGGCATTTCAGAGGCTTTTGGATATTTGCATTGATATGGAGGGATATGGATCATGTGCAGGCAGATAGGAGTTGGTCTTGGCATCATGTTCGTTATTGACATTGTGGGCCGAAGGGCCTGTTTCAGTACTGTACTGTTCAATGTTCTATGATTCATTTCCTGCAAACAGTTGATACAGAAACTTGCTGCACCTTTTCGAGTTTAGATGCAGCACGGAAACAGGCCCTTCGGCCCACCGAGCCCACGTCGACCATCAATCACCCATTCAAACTAGTTCTATGTTATCCGACTTTTGCATCCTATGCACTCGGGGCAATTTACAGAGGCCAATTAACCTACAAACTTGCACGTCTTTGGAACTTACATTTAGGAAGAAGATGGGGAGCAATTTCTTTAGTCAGAGAGTGGTGAATCTATGGAATTCATTGCCCCAGATGGCTATGGAAGCCAAGTGATTGTGTATTTTTAAGGCAGAGATATGACAGATTCTTGATTAGGAGGGGGTGTAAAATGTTATAGGGAGAAGGCAAGGAGAATGGGGTTGAGAGGGAAAGACAGACCAGCCATGGCTGAATGGCGGAGTAGATTCGATTGGCCGAATGAATGGGAGGTCATGGAATGGAATGGCCGATGGAATGATGAAAGAATGGGTCGACTGGGATTGTATTCGCTGCAATTTAGAATGATGAGAGGGGATCTTACAGAAACATATAAAACTGTAAGCTACACAAGCAGAATACGAGCTGCTGTCGAGGACTACAAAAAAGGTTGGATTTGTAACTGATGAACAGGCTCAGAAATGAAAGAAATGTTCTTGCTTTGTCCAAGATGCTGAAATGCTCAGTCACTCAACCTTGATAATGACTGCTTTATGATAGTTAGTTCCATTTATTGAAACTCGGATTGAAATTTATCAAGTGGCATTATTGGCCACTTCCATTTCAATGGGGTAAGCCCAAGTAAACTTTCATTTGACCTGCACAGAATACTGCAGATGGACACAGTAGGAACTAGGGGAAAATTAATGTCTACTCATGCCCAGCATTCAAGGCCATGTCAATTTAGAAGAAAAAATGTGAAGCCAAAATTGTGGTTCTTATCCAAATGTTGCACTCCCACACGATCTTTTAATCTAGCAAGTACCAAGTGGATGACACAAAGCTGGGTGGCAGTGTGAGCTGCGAGGAGGATGCTATGAGGCTGCAGGGTGTTTTGGATAGGTTGGGTGAGTGGGCAGATGCAATATAATGTGGATAAATGTGAGGTTATCCACTTTGGTGGCAAGAACAAGAAGGCAGATTATTATCTGAACGGTGTCAGATTAAGAAAAGGGGAGGTGCAACATGAACTGGGTGTCCTTGTATAGGAAAAATACTGCAGATGCTGGTTTAAATCAAAGGTAGACACAAAATGCTGGAATAACCCAGCGGGTCTGGCAACATCTCTGGAGAGAAGGAATGGGTGACATTTCGGGTCGAGACCACTCTTCAGACTGATAGTATAAGAAAATAACTGCAGATGCTGGTACAAATCGAAGGTATTTATTCACAAAATGCTGGAGTAACTCAGCAGGTCAGGCAGCATCTCGGGAGAGAAGGAATGTTTCGGGTCGAGACCCTTCTTCAGACTGATGTCAGGGGAGGGGGCGGAACAAAGATAGGATGTAGTAGGAGACAGGAAGACTAGTGGGAGAACTGGGAAGGGGGAGGGGAAAGAGAGGGACAGAGGAACTATCTGAAGTTAGAGGTCAATGTTCATACCGCTGGGTGTAAAATGCCCAAGCCAAATATGAGATGTTGTTCTTCCAATTTGTGCTGGCCTCACTGTGACAATGGAGGAGGCCCAGGACAGAAAGGTCAGATTGGGAATGGGAGGGGGGGGGGGGGGGGGGGGGGGTTGAAGTGCTGAGCCACCGGGAGATCAGGTTGGTTAAGGCAGACTGCGCTCAACACCTTCGCTCGGGATGGCGGGACTGACACATGATGAAAGATTGGATCGACTGGGTTTATATTCACTGGAATTTAGAAGGATGAGTGGGGATATTATAGAAATATATAGATTTCTTAAGGTATTGGACAGGCTAGATGCAGGTAAAATGTTCCCGATGTTGGGGGAGTCCTGAACCGGGGTCACAGTTTAAGAATAAGGGGTAGGCCATTTAGGACTGAGATGAGGAAAAACGTTTTCACCCAGAGAGTTTTGAATCTGTGGAATTCTCTGTCACGGAAGGCAGGGTAGGCCGATTCACTGGATATTTTCAAGAGAGAATTGGATAGAGCTCTTGGGGCTAACGGAATCAAGGGATATGGGGACAAAGCAGGAACGGGGTACTGATTTTGGCTGATTAGCCATATTGAATGGCAGTGCTGGCTCGAAGGGCTGAATGGCCCACTGGTGCGCCGATTTGCTATGTTTCTATGTTTCTGCTCCGATGACTTACGTGGGAGGAAATGTGGAGCACTAGAGAAAACCCACGTGATGTTAGGGAGACATGCACATTCCGTAGCCAGGGTCGAACCCAGGACACTGTGAGGGAGCGGCTCTGTTGTTGTGCCATTGTGCCACCTTGACTCATTGAGTCACTGAATTTGCGAGCTTTGCACTGGATTGAAGCAGAGACCACGTATTCTGTCTAGAGTCACACAGGCCCTGCCCGCACTGGAAGGAGATCGAGAAGGTGGTAGAAACCACAAAGCGGTTTGCACCTGGCGATAACAGATGCCGGTGCATCTACTGGAACATGCATTGTTCCGGTGTTTGTTGTTTCTAAGAGCAAATGCTTTTGTGCACAAGGGGCCAGTGGATGGAAGCACATCGTGTTCTGCTTTCTTTTGAGATGTGCAAACATAAAGTGACTATTCCTACGGTGCCTTCAGGAAGTCCTGAGACCCATCACGCTCAGTAAAAAGCACAAAGAAACGGAGAAACTCAGTAGATCCGGCAGCATCTGGGGAGGGAAATGGACAGACAGTGTTTTTGACTTGGGATAGACACAAAGTGCTGGAGTAACTCAGCGGGTTAGGCAGTATCTCAGGGGAACATGGATAGGTGATGTTTCACTGTGATGGATGTTTCTTCTTTTGTTTGGTGTTGGTTTGTGATTGTGTGTGTTATTGCTTATTTTTATTGCTCTTATTGTTGGGATTGTGGGTAATCTTTCATTTCACTGCACATTTATGTGTACGTGACAAATAATATTGACTATTGATTCTTTGCGAAGGTATTTATTCACAAAATGCTGGAGTAACTCAGCAGGTCAGGCAGCATCTCAGGAGAGAAGGAATGGGTGACGTTTCGGGTCGAGACCCTTCTTCAGACTTGCACTCAGTAGAGAACCATTGAGGCTTGGTCACCTTTGCAGTCTTTCCCACATTGCAGGCAATGTACACTGAAAACAAACTCCCCAAACCAGCAATGACGGAAGAAGCGGATATAATTAAACCTTCTAAAAGATGTTTGGAGAGATAGATGGATAGGAAGGGTGCAAAGGGCTACGGGCCAAATGCAGGCAAATTGACTTGCCCGCTATGTCATTTGGTCGGCTTGGCATGTACAGAGAAAAGCTTTTCATTGTGTGTGAACCAGTCAGCAGAAAGACAATACATGATTGCAATCAAGCTATCCACAGTGTACAGATCTGTTGGAGTGGAGGTTTAAAAGAGTGGAGCGATTGTAATGAGAGATCGCAGATCCACTTCTGGGACCAGCAGGCAGAGAGTCGCCTGGATTGGGGACATCATAGACTTGCACTTTACGACCAAGTCTTCTGATTATTGTCATAAGCAAAGATACTAGAGGAGCAAGATAGACCACTCGACTCTAAAAACCGTAATAGGTCATGGGTATATTTCAGTGCCATTTTAGTAAGCAGATCCTGTGTGCTGGACTGGGCAGTGTTCACAACTCTGTGATTTATTTGTATATAAAATGTTTGCAAACAATTATTTTTGTTCAACTTCTTGGATAAGTTGATAGTTACATGGAAACGTAGAAAATAGGTGCAGGAGGAGGCCATTCGGCCCTTCGAGCCAGCACCGCCATTCATTATGATCATGGCTGATCATCCACAATCAGTAACCTGTGCCCAACTTCTCCCCATATCCCTTGATTCCACTAGCCCCCAGAGCTCTAAATAACTCTCTCTTAAATTCATCCAGTGATTTGGCCTCCACTGCCCTCTGTGGCAGAGAATTCCACAAATTCACAACTCTCTGGGTGAAAAAGTTCCTTCTTGGAAAGTTGACATTTATAACTATTTCTTGAAGAGTTGCTGCTTCGTGATCTTTAAACTTTGGATGTAACTGATTGAATATTTGCACTAGAGATCCACTCTGTCTGCATCAGGCCAATTGATCATCTTTATTGAACTGTTCTTTGCTTTCTCTGTTAATTTTAACTTCACCTCCACGAGCTGTGTCTCTTTTTGTTTTATTTTAAAAAGTCATGGAAGCAGAGATTAGGCATTTGCAAACAATAGAACTCTGGAGAGAAGGAATGGGTGACGTTTCGGGTCCAGACGCTTACCCCCCTCCCCCCCCTTCCCCTCCCCCCTTCCCACCCCCATTCCCCTCCCCCCACTCCATCCCCCTCAACCCCCCTTATCCTCCCCCCTTCCCCCCCACTCAACCCCCCTCCATTTCAGCCCCCGCCTTATCCCCCCCTCCCTCCACCCCTTCCTCCCTCCATGCCCCTCCCTACATCCCTCCCTTCCCCCTCCCTCCCTCCCAGAGGGAGGTGAATATGTGGAATTCATTTTCACAGACGGCAGTGGAGGCTAAGTCGATGGATTTTTCAAGGTGGAGATGGATAGGTTCCTGATTAGTAAAGGGTTCAGGGGTTGCGGGGAGAAGGCAGGAGAATGGGGTTGAGAAGGTAAGATGATTGAATGGTGGAGTAGACTTGATGGGCCGAATGGCCTAATTCTGCCCCTATGCCTTAATGAACCTACGAACTTCCCCGTTGAGCATTTCTTGTTTTTGGGACAGACAGACTTTCCTTTCATTTGGATTTTCATCAAATGCACATTGTTCCTTTTTAACCGTCCTGCTTGGGGTTTTGTTTGTTTTTGAAGCTGCAAATGCCTTCGCCAGCTGTCCAGCTCACTCTCACTCTCAACTGGCATCCAGAGTTTGGTGAATGTGCAGAAGGTTTGTGGTCACGGTGGCAGCTAATGTGTTCTGTGGCCTGAGACAGTGGCAGGTGGGGAGTCAGCCTGCAACAACGTTTGTGAGTTACAAATGGCGTCAGATATGCACTATTGACTCCATTTATACCTCGCGCTGCCTCGGCAAGGCCAGCAGCATAATTAAGGACGAGTCACACCCCGGCCACTCCCTTGTCTCCCCTCTCCCATCAGGTAAAAAGTATAGAAGTGTGCAAACGCACACCTCCAGATTCAGGGACAGTTTCTTCCCAGCTGTTAACAGGCAACTGAATCATCCTACCACAACCAGAGAGCAGTGCTGAGCTACTATCTACCTCTTTGATGACCCCCGGACTATCACATCACAGGAGTCAGACATCTCCTACAAACCCACTGACTCCCACAGCTATCTGGACTACACTTCTTCCCACCCTGTTTCCTGTAGAAACTCTATCCCCTACTCCCAATTCCTCCGTCTACGCCGCATCTGCGCCCGGGATGAGGTGTTTCATACTAGGGCACCAGAGATGTCCTCATTCTTTAGCGAACGGGACTTCCCCTCTTCCATCATAGATGAGGCTCTCACTAGGGTCTCCTCAATATCCCGCAGCTCCGCTCTTGCTCCCCCTCCCCCCTTTCGTAACAAGGACAGAGTCCCCCTTGTCCTCACCTTCCACCCCATCAGCCATCGCATACAACATATTATCCTCCAACATTTCCTCCACCTCCAACGAGATCCCACTACTGGCCACATCTTCCCATCTCCACCCCTTTCTGCTTTCCGCAGGGACCGTTCCCTCCGCAACTCCCTGGTCCACTCGTCCCTTCCCACCCAAACCACCCCCTCCCCAGGTACTTTCCCCTGCAACCGCAGGAGATGCACCACCTGTCCCTTTACCTCCCCCCTCGACTCCATCCAAGGACCTTCGACAGTATTTCCAGGTGAGGCAGAGGTTCACCTGCACCTCCTCCAACCTCATCTACTGTATCCGCTGTACCAGGTGTCAACTTCTCTACACCGGCGAGATCGAGCGCAGGCTCGGCGATCATTTCACTGAACACCTCCGCTCAGTCCGTCTTAACCAACCTGATTTTCCGGTGGCTCAGCACTTCAACTCCCCCTCCCATTCCCAATCTGACCTTTCAGTCCTGGGCCTCCTCCATTGTCAGAGTGAGGCCCAGCGCAAATTGGAGGAACAGCACCTCATATTTCGTTTGGGTAGTTTACACCCCACTGGTGTCAACATCGACTTCTCTAACTTCAAATAGTCCCTATCTTTCCCTCTCTACCCCCTCCCCTTCCCAATTCTCCCACCAGTCTTCCTGCCTCCTACTACATCCTATCTTTGTCCCTCCCCATCCCCTGACATCAGTCTGAAGAAGCGTCTGGATCCGAAACGTCACCCATTCCTTCTCTCCAGAGATGCTGCCTGACCCGCTGAGTTACTCCAGCATTTAGTGTCTGTAATCAAGGTGTCTTCTCTGTACTGTTGGTATGGTTGAAGTAGGAATTCCCTGTTATTATCCTCTGTTCCATCCGTTATAATAAAACCCAATATTCCTGATTATCTTGAGAGTTTCAAGTCCCTTGGGGTTAATATTACCAATAATCTGTTGTGGTGCAACCACATTGAAGCAACAGCCAAGGAGGTACACCAATGCTCTACTTTCTTAGGAGACTGAGGAAATTCGGCATGTCTCCATTGACTCTTACAAACTTCTACAGATGCACCATAGCAAGTATACTGTTGGGTTGCATCACAACTATGTTTGGGAACAGCTTTGTCGACCACCACAAAAACCTGCGGAGCATTGTGGAAGTAGTGCCCAGTCCATCGCACAGACCAGGCTCCCCACCATTGACTCCATCAACGGTGGGGAGCAGGCAACATATAAGACTTATTCCACCCCCTCCCCACTCGTGTTGGGCAGAAGATACAAAAGCTTGAAATCGTTCCCAAGCCAGGCGACACTGAGCTTGCTGGCCCCAGAAGCGGATCTACAAACCGCTTTGAAGAAGGGTCTCGACCCGAAACGTCACCCATTCCTTCTCTCCCGAGATGCTGCCTGACCTGCTGAGTTACTCCAGCATTTTGTGAATAAATACCGCGGATCTACAAACATTCATTACAATCGATCCACATTTTAAACCTCTACTCCAACAGCAGCATTTCTTACTCTTAACTATGCTTCTCTTAATCGCCTCTTAGATATATCGTTTCTCTGACACCTGGGACCAAAAGATCTATCGAATGACTCCCTTTATCCTGTATCTGAACACTGGATGTCTCAATTGTAATCGTCTATTGTCTTTCTGTTGACTGGATAGCACACGACAAAAAAGCTTTTCGCTGTACCTCAAAATGCTGGAGTAACTCAGCAGGTCAGGCAGCATCTTGCGGAGCTCTCTCCAAGATGCTGGAGTAACTCAGCAGGTCAGGCAGCATCTTGGGGAGCTCTCTCCAAGATGCTGGAGTAACTCAGCAGGTCAGGCAGCATCTTGGGGAGCTCTCTCCAAGATGCTGGAGTAACTCAGCAGGTCAGGCAGCATCTTGGGGAGCTCTCTCCAAGATGCTGGAGTAATTCAGCAGGTCAGGCAGCATCTTGGAGAGCTGAGTTACTCCAGCATTTTGTGATACCTTCGATTTGTACCAGCATCTGCAGTTACTTTCCTACACAACTTTCGCTGTACCTCGGTACATTTGACAATACTAAACTAAATTAAACTGAACACCACACTCAGGAACAGCTTCTTCCCCTCTGTTATCAGGCTTCTGAAAGGTCCTTCCATAAGCAAGGGTAATGTCTAACACCACCCATATGGGCATTGGACTTTGACTGTTTGTGCCCCTTTTTATAAACCAGCATCTGCAGTTGCTTGTGTACGAAAGAACTGCAGATGCCAGTTTACACTGCGGTCTGACCAGTCTGACTTTCCCCGATTACATTTTAACTGTTTGCTTTGTCCTCACCTTCTCCTAGCTAACAATGAGTAATTTTACATTTTCCTTGATCCCCCTCTTGTGAAGTCTCGTTTTTTTGCAGCCTACCCTTGCTTATCTTGGGCGGCACGGTGGCGCAGCGGTAGAGTTGCTGCCTTGCAGCGAATGCAGCGCCGGAGACTCAGGTTCGATCCTGACTACGGGCGCTGTCTGTACGGAGTTTGTACGTTCTCCCCGTGACCTGCGTGGGTTTTCTCCGAGATCTTCGGTTTCCTCCCACACTCCAAAGACGTACAGGTATGTAGGTTAATTGACTGGGTAAATGTAAAATTGTCCCTAGTGTGTGTAGGATAGTGTTAATGTGCGGGGATCGCTGGGCGGCGCGGACTCGGTGGGCCGAAGGGCCTGTTTCCGCGCTGTATCTCTAAATCTAAATCTAAAATCTCTGTGTCAAGTCAAGTTTATTTGTCACATACACATACAAGATGTGCAGTGAAATGAAAGTGGCAATGCCTGCGGATTGTGCACAAAAAAGAATTACAGTTACAGCATATAAATAAAGTTAATAATGTTAATATAGAGAAGACAAAATTTAGTCCCTGGAGTTATAAAAGTTAACAGTCCTGATGGCCTGTGGGAAGAAACTCTGTCTCATCCTCTCCGTTTTCACAGCGTGACAGTGGAGCCCTCTGCCCTGACTCTCAGTCTGAAAGAAGGGTCTCAACCTGAAATGTCACCCATTCCTCCTCTTCAGGCTCTCCAGAGCCTGTCCTGCTGAGTTATTCCAGCATTTTGCGTCCATCTGCAGTTCTTTTGATATTTTCAACTCGCTGTTTGGCGATAAACTTTCCATTCCGAAATACAAGAGTTCTCTTTTAAATGATTTGAACCAGAACCGGCTTCAATTTGACAACAATGATCCTTATTCTGTAAATTTCTCACGAGGATGGTTTGCATTTGGAATAATAAGGAAATGTGGTGATGGGAGTGGAGTGCTTAGAACAAATTAAGTTGACATTTTTAATTGATGTGCGTTCATCAGAAGTATTGTGACATTGACTTTAGTTTTCCTCCACAGCTGTTCCCTGACCTAAATGCTTGCCTGCACTGTACTTTTTGCTTTTGTGAGCTTCTGAACACATTTCTCGTCGAGCATGGTGGTCAGACCGCATTTGCGGTATTGTGAACAGTTTTGGGCCCCATATCTGAGGAAGGATCTGCTGTTGTTGGAGAGGGTCCAGAGGAGGTTTATGAGAATGATCCCAGAAGTGATTGGGTTAACATACGATGAGTGTTTGAAGGCACTGGGCCTGCACTCGCTGGAGTTTAGAAGGATGACGGAGGACCTCATTGAAACTTACTGAATAGTGAAAGGCAATAGACAATAGGTGCAGGAGTAGGCCCTTCGAGCCAGCACCGCCATTCAATGTGATCATGGCTGATCATTCTCAATCAGTACCCCAGTTCCTGCCTTCTCCCCATACCCCCTGACTCCGCTATCCTTAAGAGCTCTATCCAGCTCTCTCTTGAATGCATTCAGAGAATTGGCCTCCACTGCCTTCTGAGGCAGAGAATTCCACAGATTCACAACTCTCTGACTGGAAAAGATTTTCCTCATCTCCGTTCTAAATGGCCTACACCTTATTCTTAAACTGTGGCCCCTTGTTCTGGACTCCCCCAACATTGGGAACATGTTTCCTGCCTCTAACGTGCCCAACCCCTTAATAATCTTATACGCCTGGATAGAGTGGATATGAGGGGATGTTTCCACTAGTGGGAGAGTCTAGGACCGGTGGTCGTAGCCTCAGAATAAAAATACCTTTAGAAAGGTGATGAGAAGGAATTTCTTTAGCCATAGGGTGTTGAATCTGTGGAATTCATTGCCACAGACAGCTGTGGAGACCAAAATGATTGGGTATTTTAAGGCGGAGATTGACTGATTCTTGATTAGTGCGGGTGTCAGGGGTTATGGGGAGAAGGCAGGAGAATGGGGTTGCGAGGGAAAGATCGATCAAGCATGATTGAATGGCGGAGTAGCATTGATGGGCCGAATGGCCTAATTCTTCTCCTCGAACATTTGCAGCTGTTGGCATTTGCAACTGATTGAATCTTCACAGTTCAGCCCAGGAATTGGAAGTGCAACCTTCCTGTAATGTGTATTTTGTTTCGTGTGAGCCATTAGATTTAGTCATTGAGAATTTATTTTCCGTCCTTAATTCATCTGCTGCATTCAATGCTCCCCATGTGGGTTACTTAACATTGCGAGACCAAGCATAAACTTGGTGCCCATTTCACCAAACATCGCGCTCGGTCCGTCAAGGCCTGCTGGATCTCCCGGTTACCAACCATTTTAACTCCCCTTCCCATTCCCACACTGACCTTTCTGTCCTGGGCCTTCTTCATTGCCAGAGTGAGGCCACACGCAAGCTGGTCAAATTCCGCTTGGGTAGCTTACAACCCATTGAATTCTCCAATCTTATGTACCTAGCCAACAACAATAGACAATAGGTGCAGGAGGAGGCCATTCGGCCCTTCGAGCCAGCACCGCCATTCAATGTGATCATGGCTGATCATTCTCAATCAGTACCCCGTTCCTGCCTTCTCCCCATACCCCCTGACTCCGCTATCCTTAAGAGCTCTATCTAGCTCTCTCTTGAATGCATTCAGAGAATTGGCCTCCACTGCCTTCTGAGGCTGAGAATTCCACAGATTTACAACTCTCTGACTGAAAAAGTTTTTCCTCATCTCCGTTCTAATTGGCCTACCCCTTATTCTTAAGCTGTGGCCCCTTGTTCTGGACTCCCCCAACATTGGGAACATGTTTCCTGCCTCTACCTGCCCTCTTTTTGCCTCTACCTGCCCTCTAACAACCCTACCTGCCCTCTTTTTTTTCTGCCCCCCTCTCTTCCCTGTGCCCCTTCTGGGTGTGCACCCATTTCTCCCTTTCCCCTCCTTCCCTCATCCCTTTCACCTACACCTCCTTCCTCTTGCCTCACAATTTGTGCATCTTCTCTCCTTGTGTCACAGTCTTTACATCTCTGGCCTTTGTCCACCCTTCTGCCCGTCGACCCCCTCGCCTGTATCCACCCATCACTTGCTTGGCTTTGTCCCACCCCCATACCTCTCTTCCAGCTCTCCCACCACAATCATTCGGAAGAAGTGTCCCGACCTGAAACGTTGCCTATCCATGTTCTCCAGAGATGCTGTGTGACCCGCTGAATTCACAAGTGTTTTATGTCCCAAACATTCTTACGAACAGCAGCACAACATAAACATAGTACTCTGTAAAATTTTAAGAGCTTCCCCTCCCCTCCCCCCACTCACCATCAACAACACCACTGTCCCATCTGTGGAGTAATTTAAGTTCCTTGGAACCATCATCTCCAGGGACCTTAAATGGGGGGCCACCATCGACTCCACAGTCAAAAAAGCCCAACAGAGGATGTACCTCCTGCAGCAACTGAGGAAACACAATCTGCCTCAGGCAATGATGGTCCAATTCTATACTGCTATCATTGAGTCCGTCCTCACCTTCTCCATCATGGTCTAGTTTGGCTCAGCCACCAAGCACGACATCCGGAGGCTGCAACGGATCGTTCGCACAGCTGAGAAGGTTGTTGGCTGCAACCTTCCCCCCATTGACGAACTGTACACTGCAAGGGCCAGGAAGCGAGCGGGCAAGATCATCTCTGACCCCTCTCACCCTGGCCACAAACTCTTTGAAGCACTTCCCTCTGGAAGGCGACTCCGGACTGTCAAAGCAGCCACAGCCGGACATAAAAACAGCTTTTTTCCGCAAGTAGTGGCTCTACTCAATAACCAAAAGTCTGTCGTCTCTTTTTGTTCTGGTTTATTTCACTCACATGTTTAAACTGTAATGTTGTATTCTTAACGTTTTAATGTTTATGCTTTATTTTTAATTGTTTACTGTATGTTCGTGTTGTTACCTGCGAACGGAGCACCAAGGCACGTTCCTTGTATGTGTACGTACTTGGCCAATAAACTTATTCATATATTCATATTTATATTAATTCATATTCATTCATATTCATATTCACATTATAAACAACAAAAGAAAAGTTCAGTATATATATACATATTTAAAAAACAGACAAACAAATGGGCAGTAACAGTGCATAATAGTAATAATGATAATAGTAATTATAACAATAGGAATATATTGACAGGTTCTTGATTAGTACGGGTGTCAGGCGTTGTGGGGAGAAGGCAGGAGAATGGGGTTGAGAAGGATCGATAGATCAGCCATGATTGAATGGCGGAGTAGACCTGATGGGCTGAATGGCCTAATTCTGCTTCTCTGACATGAATAGTAGTAATTCCTCCAGCACTTTTGTGTTTTTTTGCTACAGATTTCAGCACCTGCAATTCCTTGTATCTACTTGACTCCAAACATATTGGTTTTCCTTGTTTTTGCAGGTCGCATGATATGTGACTTAATTTGTTCCGGAAGTCAGGAGATCGATCTGGCAGTGCAGAGTGCCAAGGAAGCATACACAACTTGGAGCCGCCTCTCGGGTTTGGAAAGAAGCCGCATTTTACTAGAAGCTGCAAGACTCATAAGGGTAATGGGGATGTACAGTAAACCCTCGCAATGGCGGACCTGAGTGGCACGGTGGCGCAGCGGTAGAGTTGCTGCATTCCAGCGAATGCAGCGCCAGAGACCCAGGTTCGATCCCAACTACCGTTGCTGTCTGTACGGAGTTTGTACGTTCTCCCCGTGACCTGCTTGGGTTTACTCCAAATCTTCGGTTTCCTCCCACACTCCAAAGACGTACGGGTATGTAGGTTAATTGGCTTGGTAAATGTAAAAATTGTCCCAAGTGTGTGTAGGATAGTGTTAATATGCGGGGATCGCTGGTCGGCGTGGACCCGGTGGGCCGAAGGGCCTGTTTCCGCACTGTATCACTAAACTAAACCTGTATATGACAGGTTTTTGGTTCTTCATCAAATAGTGAATGGCCTGGATAGAGTGGATGTGGAGAGGATGTTTCCACTAGTGAGAGAGTCTGAGACCAGAGGTCATAGCCTCAGAATTAAAGATCGTTCCTTTAGGAAGGAGGTGGGGAGAAATTTCTTTAGTCACAGGGTGGTGAATCTGTGGAATTCATTGCCACAGAAGGTTGTGGAGGCCAAGTTAATGGATATTTTCAAAGCTGAGATTGATAGATTCTTGATTAGGGTGTCATGGGGTTATGGGGAGAAGGCAGGAGAATGGGATTGAGAGGGAAAGATAGATCAGTCCTGATTGAATGGTGGAGTAGACTCGATGGGCCGAATGGCCTAATTGTGCTTCTAGAACATATGACCATTTGAGGAAGGATATTCTTGCTATTGAGGGCGTGCAGCGTAGGTTTACTAGGTTAATTCCCGGAATGGCGGGACTGTCATATGTTGAAAGACTGGAGCAGCTAGGCTTGTATACACTGGAATTTAGAAGGATGAGAGGAGATCTTATCGAAACATATAAGATTATTAAGGGGTTGGACACGTTAGAGGCAGGAAACATGTTCCCAATGTTGGGGGAGTCCAGAACCAGGGGCTACAGTTTAAGAATAAGGGGTAGGCCATTTAGAATGGAGATGAGGAAAAACATTTTCAGTCAGAGAGTTGTGAATCTGTGGAATTCACTGGCTCAGAAGGCAGTGGAGGCCAATTCTCTGAATGCATTCAAGAGAGAGCTGGATAGAGCTCTTAAGGATAGCGGAGTCAGGGGGTATGGGGAGAAGGCAGGAACTGGGGTACTGATTGAGAATGATCAGCCATGATCACATTGAATGGTGGTGCTGGCTCGAAGGGCCGAATGGCCTCCTCCTGCACCTATTGTCTATTGTCTAACATGAACTATATAGCAGATTTTTGTTATAGTGGTCCGCGGCTCCCGTTCTACTGCCCACCCCCCTCCCCCCACCCCCTTCCGCCAGTTACCCAACGAGCTGGCACCTGGTGGCAGAAGCTTCCGGGTGGGAGCAGAGAGAAGGAGCAGGGCCTGGGCCTGTCCCATGTGGGTCCGGGGGGGGGGGCGGGGTCTGTGGCTCCCCAGCCCGTGAATCTCCCCGGGTTTAACCCCCCCCATCCGCCTCCTGATAACGTGTTTCTTCCCTCCCGGCCTGTGGTTAAACTAGTTAATATTTATGCCCCCCCCCCACTCGGTTATAGCAGTCAATCGTCAATAATAACCGATAGCTCATGGTTAAGGGAATGCACTGAGTTGGCAACACAGTTTATTGACGTAAGTAGGACTGGAACCCGCTGATCCAGCTGTGAGTTTTTCTTTCTCACGATCCAAACTCTTGAGTACTTGCACTGTGTCCCGCAGTTGTAAAACTTGGCTGTTTGACAGACTGGTTGCAGCATAGGTAGAGGCTGTTTGGCCCGTTTAGTCTGTGCTTGCTCTTTGCAAGGATAAAGTCGAACAACATGGAAACAGGCCCTCTTGTTCATGCAACCAGGATGCCTTGCCAAAGCCAGTCACATTTGACTGCATTTATTCACAAAATGCTGGAGTAACTCAGCAGGTCGGGCAGCATCTCGAGAGAGAAGGAATGGGTAACGTTTCGGGTCGAGACCCTTCTTCAGACTGACACATTTGACTGCACCTGGCCCGGAACCTTCCAACCCTTTCCCAACCTTGTACCTCTCCCCCTCCCCAAATGCCTTTTCTATGTTGTTGTCGGCTGATAATGCAGCTGCTTTTCAATCTGTACTCCTCCAAACCATTCCAAACCAATTGGGTCAGTGGTTCTTTATTATCACGTGCACCGAGGTATTTTTTACACGCAGATCAGTGAGATTATTGCCATGCGTAGGTACGATCCCTAGTCCAGTACAGAATGCATGGAGGCAGCCCACTGAGTCCACGTGCAAGAGCCGCCAGGTCTTGGCACCATTTCCCAGTCCCAGCTGTAACTGGCCATAAAGGGCCATTGCAGCCGTCACCTCCACCCGGTCGTCCCGTGAACCGTCGCCCCTCTCCTCTCCCGGCCCCCCCCCCCTCAGCCTTCGTGCCCCGGGGGAGCCTCCCGCAGCCGACCTTGACCACACGGAAGGTAAGACCCGGTTCTTCCTCCCGCCCATTGTCCAGTGTCGGTCGCCAACTCCTCTCCGGTTGCCGGTGTTCGGAGGGGGGGGGGGGGGGGGGGAGCAGGGGCCGGGCTCGGCGGCTTCCCTCTCCCGGTTCCACGGCAGGCGAGACAGGCCGTGTGTGGCCGCGGCTCACCGGGACCGTAGAGTTTGCACGTTCCCCCCGTGACTGTGAACGTCGACCTCATTGTCCAACTCCCACGGATACTCTGGTTTCCTCTTCCAAAGACGTGCTGGTTTGTAGGTTGATTGGCGTCTGTAAGTTGCCCCTAGGATGCGAAATTGGGATAACACAGTATTAGTGTGAATGGGTGATCGCCGGTCGGCAAGGACACGGTGGGCCGAAGGGCCTGTTTCCATACAGTATTTTTAAACTGAACCACCATAAGATCATCCCTCAGTCTCCTGCACTCCAAGGAATAAAGTCCTAGCCTGCCACCCTTTCCCTATAGCTCAGGCCCTATCCTGGCAACATCCTCGTAAACTATCTCTGCACTCTTTCCACCTTAATGAAAGCATTCCTTTAGTTTAGTTTAGTTTGGAGATACAGCATGAAAACAGGCCCTTCGGCCCACCAAGTCCGCGCTGACCAACCATCCCCTATACACTAGTTCCATCCTTCACACTGGGGACAATCTGCAGAAGCCAATTAACCTACAAACATTCACGTCTTTGAGGTGTGGGAGGGAAACCGGAGCACCCGGAGAAAACCCACGCGGTCACAGGGAAAACGTACAAACTCTGTACAGACAGCACCCGCAGTCAGGATCGAACCCGGGTCTCTGGCGCTTTAAGGCTGCAACTCTACCGCTGAGACCGCGTGCCACACAATAGGGTCTAAGGCTCGGAGTATCTCTGGGCATCCAGCTGAGGATTAGCACCTGAAGATTTGGAGGAGGAGAAGCAGGGGGGAACATAAATTAAGATCCGTAACTCCCTGGTCCACTCGTCCCTTCCTACCCAAACCACCCCATCCCCGGGCACTTTCCCCTGCAACCGCACGAGATGCAACACCTGTCCCTTTACCTCCCCCCTCAACTCCATCCAAGGACCCAAACAGTCTTTCCAGGTGAGACAGAGGTTCACCTGCACCTCCTCCAACCTCATCTATTGCATCCGCTGCTCCAGATGTCAACTTATTTACATCGGCGAAACCAAAAGCAGGCTCAGCGATCGCTTCACTCAACACCTGCGCTCGGTCCGCGTTGGCCAAACTGGTCACCCGGCGGCCGAGCACTTCAACTCCCCCTCCCATTCCCAGTCTGACCTTTCTGTCATGGGCCTCCTCCAGTGCCATAGTGAGGCCTACCGGAAATTGGAGGAACAGCACCTCATATTTCGCCAGGGCAGTTTGCAGCCCAGCGGTATGAACATCGACTTCTCCAACTTTAGATAGTTCCTCTGTCCCTCTCTTCCCCTCCTCCTTCTCAGATCTCCCTCTATCTTCCTGTCTCCACCTATATCCTTCCTTTGTCCCGCCCCCCTGACATCAGTCTGAAAAAGGGTCTCGACCCGAAACGTCACCCATTCCTTCTCTCCTGAGATGCTGCCTGACCTGCTGAGTTACTCCAGCATTTTGTGAATAAATGATCAAGTATGTCTAAAGAAGGGTCTCAACCCGAAATGTCACCCATTCCTTCTCCCCAGAGATGCTGCCTGTCCCGCTGAGTTACTCCAGCATTTTGTGTCCATCTTTGGTTTAAACCAGCATCTGCAGTTCCTTCATACACATGACTTCAAGTATTAGCTTGTGAGAGGGGTTTTTTTTTGGGCTGTTCCCGGTGAACCGGTAAATAAGGGTTCAGTCTGCTGAGGAAATAACCCTGTGGGGATTTGCCTTTGGTTTCTAAGCAACGCAATCATGGTTACAGAGGTGTTTGTGAAGAAGAGAATAGAATTACGTGACATTTAATATGGGCCCTCTGTATTCCCCTGACAATGTAATTCCCAGCTGCCTCTTCGGCATCCCAGTTATTTGCTGGCTTATGCGAGAATTGTGAAATTTGATGAAACTAGTCTATCTCTGTGAAGGTGGGCCATTCTCACTAAGCCATTGCTTACGTAGCATGCTCTGCCAGCAGGCTGCATTTCACATCTGATGGTAAGTATACTCTCTCCTCCCACACCCATCACACAAGATTATTCCAAAGTGAACTCTCTGTTAAAAAAACAAAATCACACAAAATACAAGCTAGGCTGCAAGTGAACTGCAGACCAATCAGCATCTGTGGAGAGAGTTTTTTTTAGATTTAGAGATACAGCGCGGAAACAGGCCCTTCGGCCTACCGAGTCCGCGCCGTCCAGTCTTTCAACATATGATAGTCCCGCCATTCCGGGAATCAACCTAGTAAACCTACGCTGCACGCCCTCAATGTCTTTACCATACACGATGTCAGGGCAGGCACAGCGACGCAGCGGGTAGAGTTGCTGCCTCACAGGGGTTCGATCCTGACCACGGGTGCTGTCCGTCTGAATTTTGCATGTTCTCCCTGTGAACTTGTTGGGTTTCCTCCGGATATTCCGGTTTCCTCCCACATCCCAAAGACGTGCGGGTTTGTAGGTTAATCGGCCCTCTGTAAATTGCTCCCTAGTGTGTAGGGAGTGGATAACAAAGAAATACTTTTTTAGATTTAGAGATACAGCGCGGAAACAGGCCCTTCGGCCTACCGAGTCCGCGCCGCCCAGCGATCCCCGCACATTAACACTATCCTACACCCACTAGGGACAATTTTTACATTTAGCCAGTCAATTAACCTACATACCTGTACGTCTTTGGAGTGTGGGAGGAAACCGAAGATCTCGGAAAAAACCCACGCAGGTCACGGGGAGAACGTACAAACTCCGTACAGACGGCGCCTGTAGTCAGGATCGAACCTGAGTCTCCGGCGCTGCATTCGCTGTAAGGCAGCAACTCTACCGCTGCGCCACCGTGCCGCCTAGGCAAGAGGCGAGAGATTGATGAGTAGGAAAGAACTGCAGATGCTGGTTTACACCGATGATAGACACAAAGTGCTGGAGTAACTCAGCGGGCCAGGCGGCATTGTGCAGACCATGTAATAGTACCTGCCTTAACTACCTCCTCTGGCAGCTCGTTCCATATACCCAACATCCTTTTAGTTCGGTTTAGTTTAGACTGTGTGGAAGCAGGCCCTTCGGCCCATCGAGTCTGTGCCGACCAGCGATCCCCGCACATTAACACTATCCTACACACACTAGGGGCAATCTTACAATTGTACCAATTGTACCAACCTACAAACGTGCACGTCTTTGGAGTGTGGGAGGAAACTGGAGATCTCGGAGAAAACCCACGCCGGTCACGGAGGGAACGTACAAACTCCGCACAGACAGCACCCGGAGTCAGGATCGAACCCGGGTCTCTGGTTCTGTAAGGCAGCAACTCTATCGCTGCGTCACCAGGCCGCTCTCTGAGTGAAAAAGATGCCCTTCAATTTCCTATAAATTCTTTGCTCTCTCACCTTAAACCTATGTCCCATTAGCTCAATGCATCCATACTAACCAAGATGCCCCACCTCACCTAGTCCCATTTGCCCATGTTTGGCCCATATCCCTCTGAACCTTGCACCTGTCCAAGTGTCTTTCAAATGTTGTTACTGTTTCTGCATTTTCTGAAGAAGGGTCTCGACCCGAAACGTCACCCGTTCCTTTTCTCCAGATATGCTGCCTGTCCCACTGAGTTGCTCCAGCGTTTTGTGCGCACCTCCTGTGGCAGCTCATACAATGTACATCCTCACCGACTGTACCCGAGGTCAGGATCGAACCAGGGTCTCTGGCGCTGTGAGACAGCAGTTCCACCAGCTAAACAAACATTAAAAAAATCTTAAGGAAGGAACTGCAGTGGCTGGTTCACACTGAAGATAGACACAAAATGCTGGAGTTACTCAGAGGGTCAGGCAGCATCTCTGGAGAAAAGGAACAGATGATGTTTCGGGTCGAGACCCTTCTTCAGGCAGAATCTACCAGCTAAAAACATTTGAATCGTTACATGGAAAGGGAAGGTTTAGATTTTAGATTTTTAGATTTAGAGATACAGCGCAGAAACAGGCCCTTCGGCCCACCGGGTCCGCGCCGCCCAGCGATCCCCGCACACTAACACTGTCCTACACACACTAGGGACAATTTTTACATTTGCCCAGCCAATTAACGTACATACCTGCACGTCTTTGGAGTGTGGGAGGAAACCGAAGATCTCGGAGGAAACCGAAGATCTCGGAGAAAACCCACGCAGGTCACGGGGAGAATGTACAAGGTCCGTACAGACGGCGCCCGTAGTTGGTATCGAACCTGAGTCTCCGGCGCTGCATTCGCTGTAAGGCAGCAACTCTACCGCCGCGCCACCGTGCCGCCACATGGGAGTGTGGGATTAGCGTAGATGGGCTATCTTCGTTGGCATGGATGAGTTGGGCCGAAGGGCCTGTTTTGTGTCGCGTGAATCTCTGTTAACAAAATGCGAAGTGACAATGGTTGGTGTGGTGCAAACCACAGAAATTTTTGTGTTTTATTAAAACAGGAACAGAAGGAGGCTATAGCCATTGTGGAATCGATCAATACTGGCAAGCCCATTACTGAGTCCAGGGTTGATGTGGACTCTGCCTGGCAGGCGGTGGAGTATTATGCTGGGGTTGCTGGGACACTAGCAGGTAGGAACCAGCGCGCACATCCGGGAAAAGTAGCGGCGAGCTTTTTCAGACGCTTGCAATAGAAGTGTGTAGGAAAGGACTGCAGATGCTGGTTTACACTGAAGATAGACTCGGTAACTCAGCGGGACAGGCAGCATCTCTGGAGAGAAGGAATGGGCGACGTTTTGGGTCGAGACCCTTCTTCAGACTTCAGAAGAAACTGTCCCAGTCCTTGCTGGAGATCAGGCTATTTCTCCCATTCACATCGTTCCAATATCGGTGGCTGTGACCTCAACTGGAAGCATTCCCACTCTTGTCTCTTGAACGTTCTCATGGATGCAGCCTAGACCATCACACAAACCAACCTCCCATCCATTGACCCCATCTATCTACACTTCACGCTGCCTCGGCAAGGCCAGCAGCAGAATCAAGGACCAGTCTCACCCCGGTCACCCCCTCTTCTCCCCTCTCCCATCAGGCAAGAGGTACAGAAGTGTGAAAACGCACACCTCCAGATTCAGGGACAGTTTCTTCCCAGTTGTTATCAGGCAACTGAACCATCCTATCACCAACTAGAGAGTGGTTCTGACCTTCCATCTACCACATTAGAGACCCTCGGACTATCTTTAATTGGACTTTACTGGCTTTATCTTGCACTGAACGTTATTCCGTTTATCCTGTATCTGTATACTGTGGACGGCTTGATTGGAATCATGTACGGTCTTTTTTGCTGATTGGATAGCATGCAACAAAAAGTATTTTCACTGTACCTCAGTAATAGACAATAATAATAAACTAAACTAAATTAAACGTGCTTGGGACATAAAAAGAAATGGGAGCATAACTAGATGATGTGACCCCTGCTCCACCATTCCACAGGGTCATGGCTGACCTGATGAACTGCGCTCTCCTGCTGGGTCTCCATTATCACCTAATGTAGAATGACAATAGACAATAGACAATAGGTGCAGGAGGAGGCCATTCAGCCCTTCGAGCCAGCACCACCATTCAATGTGATCATGGCTGATCATTCTCAATCAGTACCCCGTTCCTACCTTCTCCCCATACCCCCTGACTCCGCTATCCTTAAGAGCTCTATCTAGCTCTCTCTTGAATGCATTCAGAGAATTGTCCTCCACTGCCTTCTGAGGCAGAGAATTCCACAGATTCACAACTCTCTGACTGAAAAGGTTTTTCCTCATCTCCGTTCTAAATGGCCTACCCCTTATTCTTAAACTGTGGCCCCTTGGTCCGGACTCCCCCAACATTGGGAACATGTTTCCTGCCTCTAACGTGTCCAACCCCTTAATAATCTTATACGTTTCGATAAGATCCCCTCTCATCCTTCTAAATTCCAGCCTAGTCGATCCAGTCTTTCAGTCCCGCCATTCCGGGAATTAACCTAGTAAACCTACGCTGCACGCCCTCAATAGCAAGAATATTCTTCCTCAAATTTGGAGACCAAAACTGCACACAGTACTCCAGGTGCGGTCTCACTAGGGCCCTGTACAACTGCAGAAGGACCTCTTTGCTCCTATACTCAACTCCTCTTGTTATGAAGGCCAACATTCCATTGGCTTTCTTCACTGCCTGCTGTACCTGCATGCATCCTTTCAGTGACTGATGCACTAGGACACCCAGATCTCGTTGTATGTCCCCTTTTCCTAACTTGACACCATTCAGATAATAATAATAATAATAATAATATTCATTTATTGTCATTGCAACGAGTACAACAAAATTAAAAAATAGCCAATCCTGACGGTGCGTACAAACATATATACAATAAATGCAAAAACAAATAAATACAATTATATTAAGTACAAGATTTTTTAACGGTGTTGCCTAGTGCAAAGGTAGTGTTCAGTTCTCGTATGGCCCTGGGGTAAAAACTGTTCTTAAGTCTGTTTGTTCGGGATTTGATCGACCTGAAACGTCGACCAGAGGGCAGATGAACAAACAGACGGTGGCCGGGGTGGGATGGATCTTTTATTATTTTGCCTGCTCTACTGAGGCAGCGTAGGCTGAACAGGTGCTCCAGGGAGGGCAGTGAGCAGCCGATGATCTTCTGGGCCGTTGTGATGACCCTCTGAAGGGCCTTCCTGTCCTTTTCTGAGCAGCTGGCATACCATGTGGTTATACAGTATGCCAGCACACTCTCGATGGAGCAGCGATAGAAGGACATCATGAGCTTCTCCTGCAGGTTGGTTTTCCTGAGGATCCTCAGGAAGTGGAGTCTCTGCTGTGCCTTCTTTACTGTGGTGATGGTGTTGGTAGACCAGGTAAGATCCTCTGCGATGTGCGTACCCAGGAACCTGAAAGCGGGTACCCTTTCCACACAGACCCCATTGATGTAGAGTGGGTCGTATTCTACACTGGTTTTTCTATTCTTACCACCAAAGTGGATAACCTCACACTTATCCACATTAAACTGCACCTGCCGTGACACAAAATGCTGGAGTGACTCAGCCGGACAGGCGGCATCTCCGGAGAGAAGGAATGGGTGACGTTTTAAGTCAAGACCCTTCTTCAGACAGAGTCAGGGGAGAGGGACGCTAGAGATATGGAAGGGTAAGGTGTGATAACGACAGATCAAAGCAGACGACGATAAGGAAATGTAGAACGGTTCATTGTTAGCTGAGGGGAAGGTGAAAACGAAGCAAACATTCAGCAAAACTAATCAGGAGGACAGTGAAATTGGTTGGAGAATTAGGGTGGCGGAGGGACTGAGAGAGAGGGAAGCAAAGGTTACTTTAAGTTAGAGAAATCCATATTCATACCACTGGATAGACGTGGAAAAGCTGGAGTAACGCAGCGGGCTAGGGAGCATCTCTGGAGAAACGGAATGGGTGACGTTTCGGGTCGAGACCCTTCTTCAGAGTGAGAGTCAGGGGAGAGAGAGACGGAGATCTAGACGTGCATCCACTGTTGTCCTGCCTCCCCCTCAGGTTCTCTTGATGATCCATTCTCCATCGCTCCCTTGATTCATGAGGGGAAAATCCTCCTCATCCCTGACTTAACCTGGGACCCTTTGTTCTGGAACCACACTCCCCATTTTATATTCCCACCCCCCCTCCCACTCAGGGTCATCTTTCCCAGACCATCTATCATGCAAAGTTCCCTCAACAATTTTCTCTCTCTGGTGAAACAAGAAACTATAGATACTGGAACCCCGAGCAAAGCACAGAGTGTTGGAGGAACTCAGTGGGCCGGGCAGCATCCTTCAGCCCAGGAGAAGACTGACTCTCTCTCCTCCTCTCATCAAAGCTTTGACTATCTTGTGTTACTTTTGTGTCAAATTATGTGAAGCTCCTTTGGGTATTTTAACGCATCAGTTTCTATAGAATTGCAAGTTGTTTTTCATCTCATTTGTTGACAGTTTTGGTCTGTTTTCCATTACCTCTGCTCAGTGCATCTTTTTGTGAATTCTCCCATGGTAAAGTCTCTGCTGTGTCATTGTTGACCTCAAGGTGGCACCGAAGACTCCATCCCATCAGTGCATGAAGTCATAAAGCTATGCAGCTGGGAAACAGGCCCTTCGGCCCACCTTGTGCATGCTGTCCACGTTGGCATTCTGGGCTAGTCCCATTTGGCCCATATCCCTCCACATCCCTATATCTGTCCCAGTGTCTTTTAAAACTCATAACTCTATCCACTTCTACAGCTTCCTCTGGCAGCTCGTTCTAGATATGGACAACCCACCAAGTGAAAATATTGCCTCTCAGGTCCCTCAAATCTCTCCCCACTCACCCAACTATGTTTCCGCGCTGTATCTCTAAACTAAACTGAACTAAATGTACACTGTGAATGGCTCAATTGTAATCATGTATTGTCTTTCTGTTGACTGGATAGCATGCAACAAAAGCTTTTCACTGCACAGGTGACAATAAACTAAACTGTAATCTGGAGGAACGGAGGCTAACTCATTGAATAACTTGTTTTATTGGCACGTTTGCATGTTTTCCACATCTGTTCCTTCATTCGCGACCACAGGCCAACACATCCAGCTGTCCGGAGGGTCGTTTGCCTACACGAGGAGGGAGTCGCTGGGCGTGTGCGTGGGGATAGGGGCGTGGAACTACCCCTTCCAGATCGCCTGCTGGAAGTCAGCCCCTGCCTTGGCCTGTGGTAAGAACATACACCCTCTCTCTATCTTGCCAGTTCACTGTGAAGATTGTCTTGCACCTGATCCCTGTGATCCCGTGGAACGCTCCGGAATTCCTGAGGAGAAACGGCAGCACGTCCTTCATCCCGACTTCATCAACATCTTCAACAAGCTAACAAAGGGGTCAAACACTAAAACTCTACCAGACTGTCATCTAGTCCTCGATTATCCCTCTGGATGGGAACTATCCATTCCATTTAATATCGTGAAAACCTCAATTACTTCCCCACTCCTGCTAAATCTTCTGAACTGCAGAGATTTATTTCTCAAATTCTAAACACACACTTAACCTGAGACACAAAGCTGAGAAGCGGCACCGTGGTGCAGCGGTAGAGTTGCTGCCTCACAGCGCCAGAGACCCGGGTTCCATCCTGACCACGGGTGCTGTCTGTACGGAGTTTGTACGTTCTCCCTCTTACCACATGGGCTTCCTCCAGTTTCCTCACGCATCCCAAAGACATGCAGCTCAGCAGGCTCATTGGCTTCCGTAACTTGTCCCTAGTGTGTCGGATAGATTTAGATTTTTTTTAGATTTAGAGGTACAGTGCGGAAACAGGCCCTTCGGCCCACCGGGTCCGCGCCGCCCAGCGATCTCCGCACATTAACACTATCCTACACCCACTTGGGACAATTTTTACATTTGCCCAGTCAATTAACCTACAAACCTGTACGTCTTTGGAGTGTGGGAGGAAACCGAAGATCTTGGAGAAAACCCACGCAGGTCACGGGGACAACGTACAAACTCCGTACAGACGGCGCCCGTAGTCAGGATCGAACCTGAGTCTCCGGCGCTGCATTCGCTGTAAGGCAGCAACTCTACCGCCGTGCCGCCCGGTGCGGAACCAGTGTGCCGTTGATCGCTGGTCGACGCGGACGCAGTGGGCCAAAGAGCCTGTTTCCGCACTGTAACTCTGAACTAAACTCAATTCCTGCCACCTCATCTTGTACTTTAACCCTTGCAGTCAGACAAATCTATTCTGCACTCACTCCAAAGCTAACATAGCTGTTCTATTTAAGCCTTTCCCTCTTTATTTAAACTAAGTGTAACTATTGGAATGTCTCAATGACCCATTACAGGCACTCAATGGATGTCACAACATGGGCAGGTTGGTAGATTAATTGGCATCTGCAAATTGTCCCCAGTGTGTAGGATAGAACTAGTGTACAGAGATCGCTGGTCGGCACGGACTTGGTGGGCCGAATGGCCTGTTTCCATGCTGTATCTCCAAACTAAACTGAAAGTGACTGTCCTTCATCAAATTAACACTATGTGGCTTGGTTTTACCTCTGGATGTTATGTTTACTCAAAGTGGAAAGAAGTGCATTATTTTTATTTGGTGACAAACTTAAAACTATTACCCTCATTATACTAGAGGAACCGCTGTGAGGGGGGAAGAACAAAGGGGGATGCTTTGCAACTTTGCAAGCGCCCTTTATGTGGCGACTATTTGCATACCTTGGGTACGCAAGCAAAGAATTTCACCGTGACTTGTCACATGTGACAATAAAGTATCCATTCATACAATCGCGGCACGGTGGCGCAGCGGTAGAGTTGCTGCCTTACAGCGAATGCAGCGCCGGAGACTCAGGTTCGATCCTGACTACGGGCGCCGTCCGTACGGAGTTTGTACGTTCTCCCCGTGACCTGCGTGGGTTTTCTCCGAGATCTTCGGTTCTCTCCCACACTCCAAAGACGTACAGGTGTGTAGGTTAATTGACTGGGTAAATGTAAAAATTGTCCCTGGTGTGTGTAGGATAGTGTTAGTGTGCGGGGATCGCTGGGCGGCGCGGACTCGGTGGGCCGAAGGGCCTGTTTCCACGCTGGGTCTCTAAATCTAAATCTAAATCATTACACTTTTGTACTTGTGTATGATTATGCCTATCTGTAGTATGATTTTACTGGGTTGTTTGTGAAACACAGAATTTCACTGTAGCCAGGCGCGTTGGCACACGGGGGAATGCAGTCTCGTCATCGTCAAGTATTCTGAAGCTTGTATGTGCTGTCTGTCCCTCTAGGAAACGCCATGATTTTCAAGCCTTCGCCCCTGACCCCTCTGACGGCGGTGATGTTGGCTGAGATCTACTCTCAGGCTGGGGCCCCCAAAGGCCTGTTCAACGTGGTCCAAGGCTCCGTGGAAACCGGGAACCTCTTGTGCACAAGCAAGGGTGTGGCCAAAGTCTCCTTCACTGGCAGTGTGCCAACTGGCATCAAGGTACAGCCTGATCAAAGTCTCCTTCACTGGCTCTGTGCCAACTGGCATCAAGGTGCAGCCTGATCACAATGATAGTTTAGTTTAGAGGCACAGTGCAGAAACAGGCCCTACGGCCCACCGACCAGCGATTCCGGCACACCGACACACACTGGGGTCAGTTTATATTTACACCCAGCCAATTAACCTGCAAACCTGTACGTCTTTGGAGTGTGGGAGGAAACCAAAGATTTTTGAGAAACCCCACATGGTCACGGGGAGAACGTACAAACTCCGTACAGACAGCACCAGTGATCAGGATCGAACCTGGGTCTCTGGCGCTGTAAGGCAGCAACTCTACCACCGTGCCACACTAGCTATTGTTTGAGTTAGAGTTTATTATCACGTGTACCGAGGTAGAGTAAAAAGCTTTTGTTGCGTGCTAACTAACCAGTCAGTCTGAAGAAGGGTCTCGACCCGAAATGTCACCTATTCCTTTTCTCCAGAGATGCCGCATGAACCGCAGAGTTACTCCATCGTTTTGTGTCTCTCTTCAGTGGAAAGCCAACACATGATTACAATCGAGCTACCCACAGTGTACAAATACATGATAAAGGGAACAGCGTTTAGTGCAAGGTAAAGCCAGTAAAATCTGATCATACATAGTCCAAGGGTCTCCAATGAGGTAGATAGTAGTTCAGGACTGCTCTCTGGTTGTGGTAGGATAGTTCAGTTGCCTGATAACAGCTGGGAATAAACTGTCCCTGAATCAGGAAGTGTGCGTTTTCACACTTCAATACCTTTGCCCGATGGGAGAGGGGAGAAAATGGAGTGGCCAGGGTGTGACTAGTCCTTGATTATGAAGTATCAGAGTCATACAGCACCGAAACAGGCCCTTCGGCCCAGCATGCCCGTGCCGACCAAGATGGACCCACCTGTCCGCGTGTGGCCCATATCCCTCCAAACCTTTCCTATCCATGTACCTGTCCAATACCTGCTTTATCTACCTCCTCTGGCAACTTGTTCCATATACCCACTACCCTCTGTGTGGAAAAAGTTGCCACTCAGGTTCTTATTAAATCTTTCCCACCTCACCTTCAACTAATTTTGTCTAGTTTTTAAAAAATATAATACACTTTGAATATAACTCTACAAATGTTAGTTCTCTTCAAATATAACACATGCAGTAGCGTGAGATTCTTTGGAAAATTGCAGGATTAAAATGAATATCTCTAGTTTAGTTTAGAGATGCAGTGTGGAAACAGGCCTATCAAATCCACGCCCACCAGTTATTCCTGCACACTGACACGACCCTACACGAGGGACAATTTACAGTTATACCAAGTCAATTAGCCTACAAACCTGCACGTCTTTGGAGTGTGGGAGGAAACGGAAGATCTCGAAGAAAACCACGCGGTCACGGGGAGAACGTACAAACTCCGTACAGACCGAAGGTATTTATTCACAAAATGCTGGAGTAACTCAGCAGGTCAGGCAGCATCTCGGGAGAGAAGGAATGGGTGACGTTTCGGGTCGAGACCCTTCTTCAGACTGAAGAAACGTCACCCATTCCTTCTCTCCTGAGATGCTGCCTGACCTGCTGAGTTACTCCAGCATTTTGTGAATAAACACCTTTGATTTGTACCAGCATCTGCAGTTATTGTCTTATAACTCCGTACAGACAGTCAACTGTTGTCGGGATCAAACCCGGGTCTCTGACACTAAGGCCCGTAGCTCGACCGCTGCGCAACATTGCCGCCCTCTCATTAAACACTTTACAAGCCTTGCAGATGAGCAAACACTCTGTCTCTGTGCTTCATCTACCAGATCATGGAAGCAGCAGCAAAGAGCGTAAAACACCTCACGCTGGAGCTGGGCGGGAAATCTCCGCTCGTTATTTTCTCAGACTGCAACTTGGAAAATGCCGTGACGGGAGCGCTGTTGGCTAATTTTCTCAGCCAGGGAGAGGTAGAGTAAAAAGCTTTTGTTGCGTGCTAACTAACCTTTTATCATTTTTTTAAACCAAGGACCGATTTAAAAAAAAATTTTAATCTTTTTTTTACAATATATATATAAGTTCTCTTTTAACCTTTTATCTATAATTACATAGAGACTGGGAGGTCTATACCCTATATGTATTTTGAAACTTGATTTATATTAAGGCTACATTTGTTGTTAATGTAATCTTGATCCCTATGTATCAATATCACTGTTATGCTTATTTGTTTTGAAATTTAATAAAAAGATTTGAAAACCCCCCCCCCCAAAAAAAAACAAGGACCGAGCGTAGACTCGGTGACCGTTTCGCTGAGCACTTGCGCTCGGTCCGCCAAGGCCTGCTGGATCTCCCGGTCGTCAACCATTTTAACTCCCCTTCCCGTTCCCACGCCGACCTTTCTGTCCTGGGCCTCCTCCATTGCCAGAGTGAGGCCACACGCAAAATGGAGGAACAGCTCCTCATTCTGCTTCGGTAGCTTACATCCCATCTGTGTGAACGTTGAATTCCCTGATTTTAAGAAACAACTCTTTAACATGAGGGCGGCCCAGTGGCGCAGCAGTAGAGCTGCCACCTCACAGCGCCAGATACCCGGATTCGATCCTGTCTACGGGTGCTATCTGTATGGAGTTTGTACGTTCTCCCCGTGACCTGCGTGGGTTTTCTCTCGGATCTTTGATTTCCTCCCACACCCCAGACGTGCAGGTTTGCAGGTTAATTGGCTTGGTGTAAATGTAAATTGTCCCTGGTGTGTGTAGGGTCGTGTTAGTGTGTGGGGATCACTGGTCAGTGTGACTTGGATGAAGGGATTAAAAGTACCATTAGCAAATTTGCAGATGATACAAAGCTGGGTGGTAGTGTGAACTGTGAGGAAGATGCTATGAGGTTGCAGGGTGACTTGGACAGGTTGTGTGAGTGGGCAGATAAGTGTGAGGTTATCCACTTTGGTGGTAAGAATAGGAAGGCAGAGTATTATCTGAATGGTATCAAGTTAGGAAAAGGGGACGTACAACGAGATCTGGGTGTCCTAGTGCATCAGTCACTGAAAGGAAGCATGCAGGTACAGCAGGCAGTAAAGAAAGCCAATGGAATGTTGGCCTTCATAACAAGAGGAGTTGAGTATAGGAGCAAAGAGGTCCTTCTGCAGTTGTACAGGGCCCAATTTTCCTTAACTGAAGCTAATTGACCTACAAAGTTGCATGTCTTTGGAATGTGGGACGAAACCAGAGCACCCGGAGAAAACCCATACGGTCACGGGGAGAACGTACAAACTCCATGCAGACAGCACCCGTAGTGAGGATCAAACTGGGTCTCTGGCGCTGTGAGGCAGCAACTCTACCGCTGCGCCACCGTGCCGCTCTTAAATGAAACTATTCTCCACTGCCTGCACGTGATCCATATCCCTCCAGTCCCATAACATGTTGCAAGGTAATTTTATTTCCATTAAATCATATTATAATCTGCCTTGTTATTTGCAGGTGTGTAGCAATGGCACGAGAGTGTTTGTGCAGAAGGATATATTGTCACAGTTCCTTGAGAAAGTAGTGGCCAGAACTAAACAAATAAAGATTGGCGATCCCCTGCATAAAGATACACAGATGGGAGCACTTATCAGCAAACCACACCTGGATCGGGTGCTGTCTTACGTGGAGCAGGCCAAGGCTCAGGTAAAGCAAACGTTGTGGCCGCCCCCCATATTTGATGTTGAAATTGTACCCATTGGCCGACACACTCCTTGACGCACAGGTTAGAGTTGGCAAACACAAGAAACTGAAGATGCTGGAATCCTGAGCAAAACACAAAGTGCTGGGGAAACTCAGCGGGTCAGGCAGCATCCGTGGGGAATGGGCAGGTGACGCCTCGGGTCGCGATCCTTCTTCAGGTTAGGACTGGGGTTGGGGGACTCTGAAACAAAGAGGTTCTCTGGAGAGAAAAAGGGACACAGAGTGCTGGAGTAACAGTGGGGTCAGGCAGCATCTCTGGGGAACATGGATAGGTGACGTTTCACAGAGTGCTGGAGTAACTCAGCGGGTCAGGCAGCATCTGTGGAGAACATGGACTGGTGACATTTCACAGAGTGCTGGAGTAACTCAGCGGGTCAGGCAGCATCTCTGGAGAACATGGATAGGTGACGTTTCACAGAGTGCTGGAGTAACTCAGCGGGTCAGGCAGCATCTCTGGGGAACATGGATAGGTGACGTTTCACAGAGTGCTGGAGTAACTCAGCGGGTCAGGCAGCATCTCTGGAGAACATGGACTGGTGACATTTCGGGTCGAGACCCTCCTTCAGACTTGAGAAGGTACTGGAGAAGACTTGAAGAAGGGCTTGGCCCAAAATGTGTAGATGGGACTTGTGTAGATGGGGCCGATTTATTTTTGGATCCATCAGTATTCAAATAGCCCTGCAGATCGTATAGTGACGGTCGTGCATTTTGAGTTTAGTTCATTGTCACGTGTACCGAGGTACAGTGAAAAGGTTTTTGTTGCGCGCCAACCAGTCAGCGGAAAGACAACACATGATTACAATCGAACCATCCACGGTGTTCAGACACAGGATAAAGGTAATAATGTGAATAGCGTTTAGTGCAAGATAACGTCCAGTACAGTTCGACCAAAGATAGTCCGAGGGTCTCCAACGAGGTAGATAGCAGCTCAAGACTGCTCTGTTGTTGTTGTTGTTAAGGTGGTTCAGTTGTCTGAAAATAGCATTTTGAAAGCGAACGGTTCCCAGACGAGGAAACTGATGTTGAGAACACTACCCACACACTCTCTGGTCTAATACTTGATCTCCTGCAACTTTATCCATGGCACATCATCTTACAGGCACTGTTGACCTGTTCTCTGGTCTGAAGAAGGGTCTCAACCCGAAATGCCACCTATTCTTTTCTCTCCGGAGATACTGAGTCACTCCAGGTTTTTGTGTCGACCTCTGGGTTTTGCTCTCTTGCCAACTGCACTATGCACTTCCTTACAACCCTTGAGCTCACAGTTGCTCACCCCAGTTTTCCTTTCGCTGTGCGCTGTCCGACAAGAGTTTATAATTTCAAGGAAAGACACAAGGTGCTGGCGTAACTCAGCGGGCCAGACAACATCCCTGGAGAACACGGAGAGGTGACGTTTTGGGTCGGGATTTTCTTTAGACACGATTTCTGAACTGTCAAATGTATGGACGCTGTTGTACGTTTGACAAGTAAACACTCTTGACGATGGGACAATCAAATTCTTACCTGCAATAGCATAATAGGCTTGTAATACTCATAGATAGCATGCAATAAACAATTTTCTTTTTAAATTACCCCAATAACTGGTGCAAAAATGTCCCAATTACTTACTGCAACCAAAGACAGTCCATAGAATTTCACAAAATGCTGGAGTGACTCAGCAGGTCAGGCAGCATCTCTGGAGAGAAGGAATGGGTGACGTTTCGGGTCGAGACCCTTCTTCAGGTCTCGACCCAAAACTTTACCCATTCCTTTTCTCCAGAGATGCTGCCCGTCCCGCTGAGTTAACTCCAGCATTTTCCGTCTCTCTTCGGTGTAAACCAGCATCTGCAGTTCCTTCCAACACAGAATGTCACAGTTGAGGTTAGTGTTGTGTGGTGTTCAAGATCCTGATAGTTTCTGGGGAGAAGCAATTCTTGAACCTGGTGGTCATGTTTTTCAGACCCCCCCCCACCCACCCTTCTTCCTAATGGCAGAAGTGAAATGAGAGTGTGACCAGGGTGGTGTGGGTCATTGATGATGTGGCTGCCTTTTTGAGGCAGCGCCTCCTGTAGATCCCTTCATTGGCTGTCTGCTCTCCCACATGGTGACTAGGCATGGCGAGATTCTTGCATACAAATAGCAGCCACCTACAGAGCTGACAAAGTTACAAAGCACGCCGGCTCCTCCTTGTGTGTTCCCCCCCTCCAACATTCTTACCTTAGAGGGAGTACAGAGAAGGTTCACCAGATTGATCCCTGGGATGGCAGGACTTTCATATGAAGAAAGACTGGATAGACTCGGCTTGTACTCGCTGGAATTTAGAAGATTGAGGGGATCTTATAGAAACTTACAAAATTCTTAAGGGGTTGGACAGGCTAGATGCAGGAAGATTGTTCCCGATGTTGGGGAAGTCCAGAACAAGGGGTCACAGTTTAAGGATAAGGGGGAAGTCTTTTAGGACCGAGATGAGAAAGTTTTTTTTCACACAGAGAGTGGTGAATCTGTGGAATTCTCTGCCACAGAAGGTAGTTGAGGCCCGGCCCTCCATTGTTCTTCCCCTCTTCCCTCACGGTGGTCCTCCGCGCTCTCGTCGACCCGCGAGGCTTCACCACCGCCGAGACCCCGTCGCCGCGAGGTTCCACCGCTGCTACCGCCGAGGCCTCGCCGCTGCCGGCGCCACACTTATCATCATATCATATCATATATATACAGCCGGAAACAGGCCTTTTCGGCCCTCCAAGTCCGTGCCGCCCAGCGATCCCCGTACATTAACACTATCCTACACCCACTAGGGACAATTTTTACATTTACCCAGCCAATTAACCTACATACCTGTACGTCTTTGGAGTGTGGGAGGAAACCGAAGATCTCGGAGAAAACCCACGTAGGTCACGGGGAGAACGTACAAACTCCTTACAGTGCAGCACCCGTAGTCAGGATCGAACCTGAGTCTCCGGCGCTGCATTCGCTGTAAAGCAGCAACTACCGCTGCGCTACCGTGCCGCCCGTGCCGTACCGTACCGTGCCGCCCGTGCCGTACCGTACCGTACCGTGCGCTACTTCACGCCTCCGCCATGCCGATCCGGGCCCCAGCCGCAGGCTCCGTCGGCCGCTTCGCCCGACCCGGGCTTCTACCCGCGAGGCCCCAGCCGGGCCCCGACGCAGGCTTCTACGAGGCGATCCGGGAGGCATCGAGACCGCGGCGCCTCGATAAAGGCCTCCGGCCGCGTTCCCAGTCCACAGCCGCGTGGCCCGACCTGAAACATCACCCTTCCTTTTTCTCCAGAGATGCTGCCTGACCTGTTGAGTTACTCCAGCACTTTGTGTCTATCTAAACTAATCTGAACTTTGATTTCCAAAAGGAGTCTGTAACTCTCAGGGATGTTCATAAAAGGTGTCGTCGTCACCACACCTTTAAACATCACTCTGCTTGCCAGAGAACCTATTATTGGGTTGGGTGGGTGACATATTTGGTGAAAGTGCAAAAGGTTGTGAACTATGGTTCTACCACACCCTCCTGGGCAGTGTTGTACAGGAGCAAATGTTTGGTCTGGCTTAGTGTAGTTAAGTTTATTGTCACGTGTACCGAGGTACAGTGAAAGGCTTTTGTTGCGTGCTAGCCAGTCAGCAGAAAGACATCCATGATCACAATCGAGCCGTTCACAGTGGATAGAAGATATTCTATTCTATTCTATTCTATCGTTTTATTTCGTACATGTTAAAAGACATCGATTAAAAAACAAAATAAACAAAAAAACAGAAGAAATACAAAGAATTTCATCCATTACTTAACGTCTTTACATGTGCGAAAAGGAGTAGGAAGAAGTGTGAACTTATTTAATCATATCATATCATATCATATCATATCATATCATATCATATATATACAGCCGGAAACAGGCCTTCTCGGCCCACCAAGTCCGTGCCGCCCAGTGATCCCCGTACATTAACACTATCCTACACCCACTAGGGACAATTTTTACATTTACCCAGCCAATTAACCTACATACCTGCACGTCTTTGGAGTGTGGGAGGAAACCAAAGATCTCGGAGAAAACCCACGCAGGTCACGGGGAGAACGTACAAACTCCTTACAGTGCAGCACCCGTAGTCAGGATCGAACCTTAGTCTCCGGCGCTGCATTCGCTGTAAAGCAGCAACTCTACCGCTGCGCTACCGTGCCCCCATTCCCTAATCAATATTTATCAAGTATTATCTATAATAACTAATACCTAAAATACATATATAACTACATATCACTCACCCCTACAATCATATGAATATACCTATTTACACAATAATGTCTATATTAACTACATCTGGGAGGATGTAGTTAATCTGAGAAGGAACATTACATCTGAGAAGGAATGGGTGACATTTCGGGTCGAGACCCTTCTTAGACTGAAGAAGGGTCTCGACCCGAAACGTCAACCATCCCTTCTCACCAGAGATGCTGCCTGTCCCGCTGAGTTACTCCAGCATTTTGTGTCTATCTTCGATTTAAACCAGCATTTGCAGTTCTTTCCTCCAGCGTACAGAGATGTAGGCATAGAGATTTAAGAGTGGGGAACGATTGTAACATGAGTTTGTCGATCTGCTTCTGTGGCTAGCACGTAAATAATCGCCTGGGTTGGGCACCATCTTGGAATGCCACCCTTCTTGTTTCTGAATGGCTTTGGAAGGTGTGAGAATGATGTCTTCTCAATGCTATGCTTCTAGGGTGCGACCGTATTGTGTGGTGGTGACCTGTTCGTTCCTGAAGACCCAAAACTGCAAGATGGATACTTCATGAAGCCATGTATTCTAGGTATTGTTGCTCAAGTCTGCCATTTATAGCCTCAAAATAATTTGAAATATTACTTTTAAAAAAAGCAAGTTTGATGTACAAAGAGTTCATGGGGATCCAAGTCCATAAGTGATAGGAGTAGAATAAAGCCATTCGGCCCATCAAGTCTACTCTGCCATTCAATCATGGCTGATCTATCCCTCCCTCCTAATCCCATTCTCATACCTCCCCCCCCCATCACCATAACCCCTAACACCTGTGCTATTCACAAATCTATCTATCTCTGCTTTAAAAATATCCATTGCTTTGGACTCCACTGAAGGTGACAACACAAGTAGATAAAGTGGTAAAGAAGGCACCTCATCTTCATAGGTTGGGGTGTTGAGTATGAGAGTCATAGTGCAGCTTTATAGGACTTTGATTGGGCTGCATTCAATAGACAATAGGTGCAGGAGGAGGCCATTCGGCCCTTCGAGCCAGCACCGCCATTCAATTTGATCATGGCTGATCATTCTCAATCAGTACCCCGTTCCTGCCTTCTCCCCATACCCCCTGACTCCGCTATCCTTAAGAGCTCTATCTAGCTCTCTCTTGAATGCATTCAGAGAATTGGCCTCCACTGCCTTCTAAGGCAGAGAATTCCACAGATTCACAACTCTCTGACTGAAAAAGTTTTTCCTCATCTCAGTTCTAAATGGCCTACCCCTTATTCTTAAACTGTGGCCCCTTGTTCTGGACTCCCCCAACATTGGGAATGTTTCCTGCCTCTAACGTGTCCAACCCCTTAATAATCTTATACGTTTCGATAAGATCTCCTCTCATCCTTCTAAATTCCAGTGTATACAAGCCTAGTCACTCCAGTCTTTCAAGATATGACAGTCCCGCCATTCCGGGAATTAACCTAGTAAACCTACGCTGCATTCGGAGTATTGTGTCCAGTTCTGGTCGCCCCGTTCCAGGAACGATGTGGTGGCTTTGCAGAGGGTGTAAAAGGTTTACCAGAATGCTGCCTGGATTAGAGGGCGTTAGCTATCAGGAGAGGTTGGACAAAGTTGGATTGTTTTCCCTGGAACGTCAGAGGCCGAGGGGAGACCCGATAGAAGGATATCAAATGATGGGAGGCAGAGATAGGGTAGACAGTCAAAACCTTTCACAGGGTGAAAATATAATCGTGTAGAGGGCTTGGCATTAAGGTGAGAGGGGAAATGGTTAAAGAATGATGCACAAGAGATGTGCTGAGCAAGTGTTTACACAGAGGGTGGTGGGTACCTGGACAGGGTTGCCAACTTCCTCACTTCCAAATACGGTGACGTCACCGGCCCGCGCCCCATGTGACTTCACCCAGCCAGCGGCCACGTGTTCTCACTCCACCAATGGTGGCCGCCTGGGCCGGGAGGCCTCTGGACCTAGACTGTCCGGAGCTAAAATGTCAGAATCCTAGAGTGTCGGGACCTAGACTGTCGGGGCCTGAACTGTCGGGACCTGAACTGTTGGGACCTGAACTGTCGGGACACCTTATTAGGCCCGGGGGGGGGGGGGGGGGGGGGGGGGGCGTTGTAGGCCCGGACGCTATAGGCCCTGACAGTTTAGGTCCCGACACTCTAGGTTTCTGACATTTTAGCTCCGGACAGTCTAGGTCCGGAGGCCCAGGCACCGCCTAATGGAGGTTGCATAGCAACCGGCTTCCCGGCCCGGGCGGCTGCCATTGGTGGATCGGGAGCCGGGTGCGGTCAAGTGGGGCGCGGTGACGTCACCCTTTGTCCCTTATTTTGGAGTGAGGAAGTTGGCAAGCTTCCTAGTAGGGGACAAGGGCAGTCCCGTATTACAAACTAATTTAGCCCAAACTACGGGATGTCCCGGCTAATACGGGACAGTTGGCAACCCTATACCTGGAACACTCACCAGGAGTGATGGTGGAGGCAGATAAGATGGTGCCATTTAAAAGGCTTTGAGAGAGGTGCATGGATATGCAGAGAATGGAGGGATATGGATCTCGTGCAGGCAGAGGAGATTAGTTTACATGGTATCGTATTCGGCACAGATAGATTGAATAGACTCTGTTCCTCTGTCTGCCTGATAGACACAAAATGCTGGAGTAACTCAGCGGGTCAGGCAGCATCTCTGGAGAGAAGGAATGGGAGACGTTTCAGGTCGAGACCCTTCTTCAGACTGATGTCGGGAGTACAGAGATAAAATGTGGTCGGAAACAGTACGACCGGTCGGAGAACTGGGAAGGGGAGGGGACGGAGAGAGAAACTCCAGCATTAATCCAGCATTTTGTCTATCTTCAATTTAAACCAGCATCTGCAGTTCTTTCCTACACATCCATACCTCTGTCTGCCTGGTCTTCTCTTCCTCTGACAGAATAGAGTGCCTGCTTCAGGAGTTTGTGTTTAGAGATGAGGCACATCACAGTTCATGCACACCTGATAGAGTCATAGAGTGATACAGTGGGGAAACAGGCCCTTCGGCCCAACTTGCTCACACCGGCCAACATGTCCCAGCTACACAAATCCAACCTGCCCATGTTTGGCCCATATCCCTCCAAACCTGTCCTATTCATGTACCTGTCTAACTGTTTCTTAAATGTTGGGATAGTCCTAGCCTCAACTACCTCCTCTGGCAGCTTGTTCCATACACCCACCACCCTCTGTGTGGAAAGTCACAGCTCAGATTACTGTTAAATCTTTTCCTTTTCATCTTAAATCTATGTCCTCGATTCCCCTATTCTGGGTAAGAGACTGTGTGCATCTACCCGATCTATTCCTCTCACGATTTTGTACACCTCTGTAAGATCTCCCCTCATCCTCCTGCGCTCCAAGAAATAGAGTCCCAGCCTACTCAACCACTACCTAGAACTCAGACCCTCTAGCCCTGACAACATCCTTGTAAATCTTCTCTGTACCCTTTCCAGCTTGACAACATCTTTCCTATAACACGGTGCCCAGAACTGAGCGCCATACTCTAAATGCGGCCTCACCAACGTCTTTTACAGCTGCAACATGACCTCCCAACTTCTATACCCAATACTCTGACTGATGAAGGCCAATGTGCCAAAAGCCATTTTGACCACCCGATCTACCTGCGACTCGACCTTCAAGGAACCATGCACCTGCACTCCTAGATACCTCTGCACTACAACACTCCCCAGAGCACTATCATTCACTGTGTAGATTTACGCAGTTTTTAGAATAACGCGCTTGTCTAATTACTACTGCAGTTTTAATTTACCCACTCCAAGTTTTGGAATAATGCGCTCAAATGTATGACTGGCAGTGTAGTCATGAGCGGTGGCTGGTATACAATTTAGTTACGTGCTTTTTGATTTACTTGTTGGTTTTCAAGCAACATAACCACCATGTCAATCGCAAAGTGCCTATATATTGATTTTCACCATTAGCAAAAATAAATATTGTCCTCCTGAATAAATCCTTGAATCTGATTGCGCAGATGTATTGTTGACCTAAGTTTGCACCAGGGCAGTTACAAGCTTCTGCCCTTCCATGAAACATAGAAAATAGGTGCTGGCGGAGGCCATTTGGCCCTTCGAGCCAGCACCGCCATTCATTGTGATCATCCACAATCAGTAACCTGTGCCTGCCTTCTCCCCATATCCCTTGATTCCACTAGCCTCTAGAGCTCTATCTAACTCTCTTTTAAATTCATCCAGTGAATTGGCCTCCACTACCCTCTGTGGCAGAGAATTCCACAAATTCACAACTCTCTGGGTGAAAATGTTTCTTCTCACCTCAGTTTTAAATGGCCTGCCCTTTATTCTTAGACTGTGGCCCCTGGTTCTGGACTCCCCCAACATTGAGAACATTTTTCCTGCATCTAGCTTGTCCAGTCCTTTTATAATTTTATATGTCTCTATAAAATCCCCTCTCATCCGTCTAAATTCCAGTGAATACAAGCCTAGTCTTTCCAATCTTTGCTCAAATGATAGTCCCTCCATCCCAGTGATTAACCTTGTGAACCTACGCTGCACTGCCTCAATAACAAGGACGTCCTTCCTCAATTAGGAGACCAAAACTGCACACAATACTCCAGATGTGGTCTCACCGGGGCCCTATACAACTACAGAAGGACCTACTCAAATCCTCTCGTTATGAAGGCCAACATGCCATTAGCTTTCTTCACTGCCTGCTGTACCTGCACGCTTACTTTCAGTGACTGGTGTACAAGGACACCAAGGTCTCGTTGCACTTCCCACCTCCTTGAGTACCCTGGGATGCAGCCCATCAGGCCCTGGGGATTTACCAGCCTTCAGTCCCATCAGTCTACCCAATACTATTTCTCGCCTAATGCAAATTTCTTTCAGTTCCTCTGTCTCCCTAGATCCTCTGTCCTCCAGTACATCTGGGAGATTGTTTGTGTCTTCCTTAGTGAAGACAGATCCGAAGTAACTGTTTAACTCTTCTGCCATTTCCTTGTTCCCCATAATAATTTCACCCGTTTCTGCCTTCAAGGGACAAACATTTGTCTTTACTAATCTTTTTCTCTTAACGTACCTAAAGAAGCTTTTGCTGTCCTTCTTTATATTCTTGGCCAGCTTCGCTTCGTACGTCATCTTTTCAGCCCATATTGCCCTTTTTGCTACCTTCTGTTGTCCTTTGAAAGTTGCCCAATCCTCTGGCTTCCCGCCACTCTTTGCTATGTTACACATCTTTTCTTTTAGTTTTATTCCATCTATTACTTCCCTTGTCAGCCACGGTTGCCTCTTACTCCCCTTAGAATCTTACTTCCTCTTTGGAATGAAATGATCCTGCATCTTCTGGATTATGCCCAGAAATTCCTGCCATTGCTGTTCCACCATCGGATCCTCGGATCCTTTTCCATTTGACCTTGGCCAGCTCCTCTCTCATGCCTTCATAGTCCCCTTTGGTCAACTGCAACACTGACATTCCTGGTTTAACCTTCTCCCTCTCAAATTGCAGATTAAAATTAAAACTAATCATATTATGGTCACTACCTCCGAGCGGTCCCTTTACCTCGAGTTTCCTTATTAAATCTGGTTAATTCAACACTAAATCCAGAATTGTCTCTCTGGTAGGCTCCAGTACAAGCTGCTCTAAGAATCCATCTCAGAGGCACTCTACAAACTCCCTTTCTTAGGGTCCAGAACCAACCTGATTTTCCCAATCTACCTGCATATTGAAATCTCCCATAACCACAGTGGCATTACCTTTGTTACATGCCACTTTAACTCCTGCTGCAACTTACACCCTACATCCAGGCTACTGTTTGGGGGTCTGTAGATAACTCCCATTAGTGTCTTCTTATCTTCACAATTCCTCAACTCAATCCACAGTGAGTCTACATCGTCAGTCCCAATGTCACCCCTCGCAAGGGACTGAATTCCATCCCTCACCAACAGAGCTACCCACCTCCTCTGCCCACCTGCCTGTCCTTTCTATAGGATGTATAACCCTGAATATTCAGTTCCCAGTCCTGATCCTCCTGCAGCCACGTCTCTGTAATCCCCACAATGTCATATGTATATGAAAAGCGCTATATAAATAAAATACATTATTATTAAAATACATTATATCTACCAATCTCTAAGTGGGCCTCAAGCTCATCCACTTTACTTCTTATACTTCTCGCATTCATATATAATACATTTAATCCATTGCTCATCTCAGCTTTCACATTGATTCCTATTGCACTTGGCCATACTCTCTCCTATTGCTTCGTGAGCTTTCTGTCCTGTTAATTCTGGGGTGTTTGTTAATGTTTCCTATACTCTCTTTCCCTTTAACTCTATCCTTGTCTATCCTATTTGAACCCCCCCCCCAACCCCCCCATTATTTAGTTTAAACCAACCCGTGTCGCAGTGGCAAACCTGCCTGCCAGAATGCTGGTCCCCCACCTGTTCAGGTGCAACCCGTCCCTTTTGTACAATCCACCCTTACCCTAAAACAGATCCCAGTGGTCTAAGAATCTAAATCCCTGCTCCCTGCACCAGCTCCTCAGCCACACATTCAGGTCCCGTATCTCCCGGTTCCTGCCCTCACCAGCACGAGGAACTGGAAGCAAACCGGAGATAACCACCCTGGAGGTCCTGCTTTTCAGCCTTCGTCCGCGCTCTCTAAAGTCACGCTGCAGAATCTCTTTCCTCTTCTTCCCGACGTCGTTTGTGCCGACATGCACCACCACCTCCGGCTGCTCACCTCCACCCTCGAGGATGCTCTGCACTCGGTCCGTGACGTCCTGGATCCTGGCACCAGGGAGGCAACGCGCCATCCTTGAATCCCGCCTGTTGCCACAGAAACCCCTGTCCGTACCACTCACGGTGGAGTCCCCTACTACCACGGCTCTGCCTGATGCCGGTCCCTTCGGCTTTGGCTCAGCCTCACACACTTGTCCGCTGCTCAGACTGGCAGTGTCTTCTGTCCCGGCAGCTTCCAAGAGGGTGAACCTGTTATCAAGGGGGTCTCCTGTACTCCAAGCTTCCTTCCCTTCCTCACCGTCACCCACCTTCTCTCTTCCGATACCTTCGGTTCAACGATCTCGCTGACGGTCTTGTGCAGGAACGACTCAGTTTCCCGGATGATCCTGAGGTCATCCAGTTGGCTCTCCAGTTCCCCAACACGGTCCTTCAGGAGCTGAACCTGGACACACTTTCCACACTTGTAGCAGCCAGGGGCACCAGCGGTGTCCCCGACCTCCCACATCCTGCAAACATCACACTGAATCAGCTTGCCTGCCACTTTCTTCCATCGTCTCACCCTCTCCAACTTTTGGGGTGGCCTCCTCCCTCAGCCTCCTCGCTGAAGACTCGCACGCCAAAGACTCGCACTTCCCTCGACAAGGCCGTTCCCCGACAGGCCGCTCCCCGACAAGCCGCTCCCCGACAGGCCACTCGTTCCCCCGCTCAGCCAATCCCCGCCTCTTTCAGCTGCAGCTCCTCTGACCAACTTGAAGGCATGTCGACCAACTTGAAGGTGTGTGGATATACAGCAGTGAATGTGCTCAGAGCCTTTCCCTGCCAAACATGATGCCCAGTTAACTCCTCTGCCTGCATGTCATCCACATGCCTCCATTCCCTGCAAATCCATGTCATAGAGTGATACAGAGTGGAAACAGGTCCAACTTGCCCACACTGACCAACATGTCCCATCTAAACTAGTCCCAACTGCCTGCTTTTGACCCTTATCCACCTAAGCCTGTCCTATCCATGTTCCTGTCATAATGTTTCTTTAACGTTGCGATAGTCTCTGCCACAACTACCTCCTCTGGCAGCTCAGGTTCCAATTCTATCCCCCTTCACCTTAAACCTCTGGCTCTCAATTCCCCTGCTCTGGGCAAGAGACTGTGCGTCCACCCGATCTATTCCTCTCATCATTTTATACACCTCTATAAGATCACCCCTCATCCTCCTGCGCTCCGAGGAATAGAGTCCTAGCCTGCTCAACCTCCCCTTATAGTCCTGGCAACATCCTCATAAATCGTCTCTGTACCCTTTTCAGCTTGACAACATCTTTCCTACAACATGGTGCCCTAAACTGAACACAATACTCTAAATGTGGCCTCACCAACATCTTATATAATTGTAACGTGATCTCCCAACGTCTACACTCAAGTCTTCTATACTCATAATGGGCACCTATGTAAAATCCTCTTCAAATGCCAATATCGCATCTGCCTCCACCACTACCCCTTGCAATGCGTTCCAGGCCTCCACTACCTTGTGTAAAAATTCAACCTGCTCAGTACATCAGTAAATAGGGACACACACCTATTATTTTACCGAGTGAGGAAATGACTCCAACCTGTGCAGCTGGTAATTGGTATTTGCGTGTGTGTGTGTGTTTACAGGAGACTGCCGAGATGAGATGACCTGTGTGGTGGAGGAGATATTTGGACCTGTTATGTCGGTCCTGCCGTTCGATACGGAGGAGGAGGTGGTACAGAGGGCAAACAACACTGAGCTCGGTTTGGCAGCTGGAGTATTCACCAGGTACAGCGATCCTCCTCTCTCTCTCTCTCTCTCTCTCTCACCATCGACCATCACTGGAAGTAGATTGTGATGGTCCTCCTGGTGGGTCTTGAGACGGATGAAGAGGCCAATCCTAAAGCCACAGGCTTTAGCTCCCTCCAGATGGACCTCTTTTAGAGTCATACAGCATGGAAACAGGCCCTTCAGCCCAACGTGCCCACACCGGCCAACAAGCCCCATCTACACTAGTCCCACTACACTACACTGCCCACTAAACCTGTCCTATCCATGTTCCTGTCTAATCCTTTATCACGGGGCAGACTGGTGCACATGGACATGCCCTGATGCCTATTCACGTCTTCCACAGAGGAAGGCTCCAAAGCTCAGGGGTTAGAGCACTGGTCTTGTAAACCAGGGTCCTTGAGTTCAAATCTCACTGGGGCCTGAACTTCTTCCCATGTTGGGAAGTCAAAGAGTAGAGGGCATAACGAAAAGGTCAACAAGGGAAAGTTTGAAGGAGATGTGCGGGGCGATTATTTTAGTGGTGGCACAGTGGCACAACGGTAGAGTTGCTGCCTTACAGTGCCAGAGACCCGGGTTCGATGCTGACTAAGTGTGCTGTCTGTACGGAGATTGTACCTTCTCCCTGTGATCGCGTGGGTTTTCTCCTGTTGCTCCGGTTTCCTCCCACACTCCAAATACGTGCAGGTTTGTAGCTTAATTGGCTTCAGTAAAAATTGTATATTGTCCCTAATGTAGTGTGTTGGTGTAATGGGGATCGCTGGTCGGCACAGACTCGGTGGGCCGCAGGGCCTGCATCCCAACCATACTAAAACGTTTTATTCACAAAATGCTGGAGTAACTCAGCAGGTCAGGCAGCATCTCGGGAGAGACGGAATGGGTGACGTTTCGGGTCGAGACCCTTCCTCAGTCTGAAGAAGGGTCTCAACCCGAAACGTCACCCATTCCTTCTCTCCCGAGATGCTGCCTGACCTGCTGAGTTACTCCAGCATTTGTGAATAAATCGATTTGTACCAGCATCTGCAGTTATTTTCTTAAACTAAAACGTGTTGTGTCTTTTTTTTCCACTTGAGTGGAGTGTTGTGGGACAATAGGTGTCGGTTGTCCTTGGTTGGAGCCTTTGTTTGAGCCGGTTCTGTGTTTGCAGGGATCTGACTCGAGCTCACCGGCTGGCTGCTGCCCTTGAGGTTGGGACCTGTTTCATAAACAACTACAACGTCACCCCCATTGAGATGCCGTTTGGAGGCTACAAAATGTCAGGTATGGAACACTCCCACTTTCCTCAAAGCACTTCCTCTCAAACAGAGGAAGCTTGTTCCTCTCAAACATATTTCCCCAAGTTCATACTGTAAGTTATAGCAGAAGAATTAGGCCATTTGGCCCATCAAGTCTACTCCAGCCATTCAATCATGGCTGAATTATCTTATTCTCTCAACCCCCATTCTCCTGCCTTCTCCCCATAACCCCTGACACCCGTACTAATCAAACATCTGTTAATCTCTGCCTTTAAAAATATCCATTGACTTGGCCTCCACTGCCGTCTGTGGCAATGAATCCCACAGATTCACCACCCTCTGACTAAAGAAATTCCTCCTCATCCCCTTTCTAAAGACACGTCCTTTTATACTGAGGCTGTGGCCTGTGCTCCTCGACTCTCCCACTCGTGGAAACATCCTCTCCACATCCACTCTATCCAGGCCTTTCATTATTTGGCTTTTGCCCGTCTCAAAAAGTAATTCCAACTTTCTTGTTGCAGGATTTGGAAAGGAGAATGGAATAGCTGCGATAGAATATTACACGCAGCTGAAGAGTGTGTACGTTGAAATGGGAGATCCACAATGCCCATTCTAAACTGCTCCCATCTCATCCCTTCCACGATTCAAGGTGTTCACCAGAAACAGTGATCATTTCATTTCCAATTTTGAAACAGATTTCAGATGTCCTTTTGCAACGAGATTACTTGAGCTTGAGCGGTTTATCGGAGCAACAAGGAACTGCAGATGCTGGTTAATGACAAAAAGGCACAAAGTCAGCGGAGTCAGGCAGCATCTCTTGGAGAATGTGGATAGATGACGTTTACGGTCGAGTGTGAAGAAGGGTCTTGACCTGAAACGTCTCCTTTCCACGTTCTCCAGAGATGCTGCCCGACCCGCTGAGTTACTCCAGCACTCTGTGAAACGTCACCTATCCATGTTCTCCAGAGATGCTGCCTGACCCGCTGAGTTACTCCAGCACTCTGTGAAACGTCACCTATCCATGTTCTCCAGAGATGCTGCCTGACCCGCTGAGTTACTCCAGCACTCGGTGAAACGCCACCTATCCACGTTCTCCAGAGATGCTGCCTGACCCGCTGCGTTACTCCAGAATTTTGTCTCCTTTATTCAGTTTATCACTGTGTGGATCTAATTGTAAAATGTCACCTGGTTAATCTTGAATAAATTCATATATCTCTCTTTACACCCTTCCTCCTCACGGTTTTGCATAATTTCTGGTCAGACTTCGAAGAGCTTTGACCAACTTTTCAGGAAAAAGAGATGTTCAAAGTCAACAGAAGTACGAATCTCACCTTTGCCCCCCTCCAGATTACCTGGTCCCTTGGTGTGCAATGGGATGGGTAGCTGTAGGGTAATTGGGAGATCTGTTGCATACTAACATTTCGGTCAGAGGCAGCTGTAGACAGGACTGTAAGCATATTATGGGTAGCACAGTGACGCAGCGGTAGAGTTGCTGCCTCACAGCGCCAGAGACCCGGGTTCCATCCCGACCACGCACGTTCTCCCTGTGACACCACAGGGGGTTTCTCCGGGTGCACGGGTTTCCTTACACGTGTGGCGGCGCCTAACGGCTGCGGCTCGCTGGCAGTCTGTTTGTCCTTTGTCCTTTTTTGTTTGTGTGTTGGTTTTGGGGTGTTTTGTTTTGGTTGTGTATGTGTGGGGGGGGGGGGGGGTGTATGTGGGGGGGGGATCTTTCTTTTTTTAGGTCTCTTCCTCGGGGCCTTCTATCGCCCGGTGCGGCTCGGCCGCAGGGCCTTCTATCGCCTGGTGCGGCTCGGCCGCGGGACTGAACAGTGGCCGGCGCGGCCGCGGGGCCTTCCATCGCCCGGTGCGGCTCGGCCGCGGGGCCTTCTATCGCCCGGTGCGGCTCGGCCGCGGGGCCTTCTATCGCCCGGTGCGGCTCGGCCGCGGGACTGAACAGCACCCAGTGCGGCTCGGCCGCGGGACTGAACAGCACCCGGTGCGGCTCGGCCGCGGGACTTTCCATCGCCCGGTGTGGCTCGGCCGCGTGGACTTTCCATCGCCCGGTGTGGCTCGGCCGCGTGGACTTTCCATCGCCCGGTGTGGCTCGGCTGCGGGACTTTCCATCGCCCTTTGCGGCGCTGCCGCGGGGCCTTCCATCGCCCGGTGCGGCTCGGCCGCGGGACTTTCCATCGCCCGGTGCGGCTCGGCCGCGTGGACTTTCCATCTCCTTGCGGGGGCTGTGCGGGTCGGTCGCCTCGGTAGGGGTCGAGTTGTCTGTACGTGGGAGGGGCATGGGGGAAGAGAGAGGTGAAGTTTTTGGCCTCCATCACAGTGAGGGGGTGTTTGGAGTCACTGTGATGGATGTTTGTGTTGGGGTTGTGTCTTGTGTTTTTTGTACTGCTGGCTAAGTAATCTCGTTCTGAACGAATGACAAATAAAGCTATTTTGGATTATTTTTTTGGACATTCCAAAGATGTGCAGGTCTTTGCAGGTTAATTGGCTTCTGTAAATTGTCCCTCGTGTGTGGGATAGAACTTGTGATCATTGGTCGGTGTGGTCTGTGGGCTGAAACATAGAACATAGGTGCAGGAGTAGGCCAGTCGGCCCTTCGAGCCTGCACCGCCATTCAATATGATCATGGCTGATCATCCAACTCAGTATCCTGTACCTGCCTTCTCTCCATACCCCCTGATCCCTTTAGCCACAAGGGCCACATCTAACTCCCTCTTAAATATAGCCAATGAACTGGCCTCAACTACCCTCTGTGGCAGAGAATTCCACAGATTCACCATTCTCTGTGTGAAAAAAAAGTTCTCATCACGGTCCTAAAAGACTTCCCCCTTATCCTTAAACTGTGACCCCTTGTTCTGGACTTCCCCAACATTGGGAACAATCTTCCTGCACCCCTGTCCAATCCCTTAAGAATTTTGTAAGTTTCTATAGGATCCCTCCTCAATCTTCTAAATTCCAGCGAGTACAAGCCGAGTCTATCCAGTCTTTCTTCATATGAAAGTCCTGCCATCCCAGGAATCAATCTGGTGAACCTTCTCTGCACTCCCTCTATGGCAAGAATGTCTTTCCTCAGATTAGGAGACCAAAACTGTATGCAATACTCCAGGTGTGGTCTCACCAATGCCCTGAACAACTGCAGCAGAACCTCCCTGCTCCTGTTTCCATGCCGTATCTGCAAACTAAACTAAATCATCATACCGAGAAAGCTAGAGGATGTGATTAAATGACAGGCCACGTTAATCACCCCCCAAGGTTAGGGGGATTTCAATATGCAGGTAGACTGGGAAAATCAGGTTGGTTCTGGACCCCATGAAAGGTAGTCTGTAGAGTGCCTCTGAGATGGATTCAGAGCAGCTTGTACTGGAGCCTACCAGAGAGAAGGCAATTCTGGATTTAGTGTTGTGCAATGAGCCAGATTTAATAAGGGAACTCAAGGTAAAGGAACCGCTTGGAGGTAGTGACCATAATATGATTAGTTTTAATCTGCAATTTGAGAGGGAGAAGGTTAAATCAGAAGTGTCAGTGTTGCAGTTGAACAAAGGGGACTATGAAGGCATGAGAGAGAAGCTGGCCAAGGTCAAATGGAAAAGGATCCTAGGGCGGCACGGTAGCGCAGCGGTAGAGTTGCTGCTTTACAGCGAATGCAGCGCCGGAGACTCAGGTTCGATCCTGACTACGGGTGCTGCACTGTAAGGAGTTTGTACGTTCTCCCCGTGACCTGCGTGGGTTTTCTCCGAGATCTTCGGTTTCCTCCCACACTCCAAAGACGTACAGGTATGTAGGTTAATTGGCTGGGTAAATGTAAAAATTGTCCCTAGTGGGTGTAGGATAGTGTTAATGTACGGGGATCACTGGGCGGCACGGACTTGGAGGGCCGAAAAGGCCTGTTTCCGGCTGTATATATATGATATGATATGATATGATAGCAGGAATGACGGTGGAACAGCAGTGGCAGGAATTTCTGGGCATAATCCAGAAGATGCAGAATCATTTCATTCCAAAGAGGAACAAAGATTCTAAGGGGAGTAAGAGGCTCCTTTGCCGGGTATCGAAGCTCCAACTGCGGGGCCTGTGGACTTTAACATCGTGAAGCCCACGGTCTCTGGTGAGAAGAGGCCGACTCAGGGGCTCCATGCCGCGGAGAAAGTTTCAACCGCCCTGACGCGGGAGAACAAAGAGGAAGAAGATTGTACTTTATTGCCGTCCATCACAGTGAGGAATGTGGAATCCACTGTGATGGATGTTTATGGTAACGTTTATGTGGGTGTGTGTCTTGTTGCTTTTCACGTAATATGGCTGTATGGTAATTTGCATGTCACTGTACCTTAATGGGTACTGACCTTGAATAGGCGGCACGGTGGCGCAGCGCTAGAGTTACGGCCTTGCAACGCCAGAGACGCCAGTTCGATCCCGACTATGGGTGCTGTCTGTACAGAGATTTAACCTTCTCCCCGTGACCGCATGGGTTTTCTCCCACACTCCAAAGACGTACAGGTTTATAGGTTAATTGGCTTGGGTTTTGTATACTGTGTAAATTGTAAATATCAGTGTAAATTGTACAGAGTAAGTGTGGGATAGTGTTAACGTGAGGGGGTGGCTGGTCGGTGGGCCGAAGGGCCTGTGTCTGCTTTTACATCGAGCCATTAACAAAACAACCATTTTGTGACGCCATTCTCCTTTTGTAAAAGTTTTAATGCAAAAATGTCAGAAGCAAAATGTTTTGCTATTAGTGGGTTATCCTGTAGGAACACAAGTTCAGCTGTTCAAGTATTCATCTTTGTCAAGTTTATTCTGGGGTTAAAATTCACCATAAGCCCAGCCCTGGCTACTTTGTGCACCACCCCAGCTGGTGAAAGCCAAACGACATGGAAGTTCCCATCAGCCCCAGCAATGCCAGCGAGCTAAATCCTCCGCGAATCCTCTTCTTGGGATCTAGGCGACAGAAACCGGTGTTAAACATCTGCTGAGATCACTTGGTTGTACAGATCGTTTGAACTTCAGTTTTGCTTCAGAGTCAGAGACGTGCTGCTTTGAAACAGGTCCCAACTCGTCAACGCCGACCAAACTGCCCCATCTACACTAGTCCCAACCATGCCTGCGCTTGGCCCATATCCTTCTGAACGTCCCCTGGTTCCTGAATTTAGAAGGATGAGAGGAGATCTTATTGAAACGTATAAGATTATTAAGGGGTTAGAGGCAGGAAACATGTTCCCAATGTTGGGGGAGTCCAGAACAAGGGGCCACAGTTTAAGAATAAGGGGTAGGCCATTTAGAACGGAGATGAGGAAAAACTTTTTCAGTCAGAGAATTGTGAATCTGGAATTCTCTGCCTCAGAAGGCAGTGGAGGCCAATTCTCTGAATGCATTCAAGAGAGAGCTGGATAGATCTCTTAAGGATAGCGGAGTCAGGTGGTAAGGGGAGAAGGCAGGAACTGATTGAGAATGATCAGCCATGATCACATTGAATGGCGGTGCTGGCTCGAAGGGCCGAATGGCCTCCTCCTGCACCTATTGTCTATTGATTCCCTTTCCCTGCGAGAAAGACTTTACCACCACCCTATCCCCCTCATGATCTTATACACCTCCAGGACCTGCCCTCTGCTACCAGGAATGGAGTCCTGGCCTTCTCAACCCCTGCCTACAGCTCAGGACTCAAGGACCGGACTCATGAGGGGAATAGATAGGGTGAAAGCACAGTCTTTTACCCAGAGTAGGGGAATCAAGAACCAAAGGCAAGAGGAGAAAGATTTAATACAAACCTGAGGGGCAACATTTTCCATTGGGGGTGATGGGTATATGGAAGAAACTGCTAGGAGGTAGTGAGGTAGTTTCCACCTGCCTGCCTCTGGCCCATATCCCTCCAAACCTGTCCTATCCATGTACTTGTTTAATTGTTTCTAAACATTACGATAGTCCCTGCCTCAACTACCTCCTCAGGCAGCTCGTTCCATATACCAACTCCTGAGATTCCTATTAAATCTTTCCCCCTTCACCTTAAACCGATGTCCTCTGGTTCCCGATTCCTCCACTCTGGGCACGAGACTCTGTGCGTCTACCCGACCTATTAGTTTAGTTTGGAGATATAGTGCGGAAACAGGCCACTTAGGCCCACCGAGTCCACATAGGCCCACCGCGATCTCTGCACACTAATACTACCTACACTAGAGGGACAATTTTCACTTATACCAAGTAGCCAAGTAGGGCGGTGAGTGGGAGCAAACCGAAGATCTCGGAGAAAACCCACACGGTCACAGGGGTACAAGCTCTCTTGTACGGATCCTGACAGCACCCGTAGTCGGGATCGAACCCGTGTCTCCGGCGTTGCAAGCGCTGTGAGGCAGCAACTCTACCGCTGCGCCATCACGCCACCCTCTCAACACTTTGTACACCTTTACAAGATCACCCCCCCATCCTCCTGCAGGAATAGAGTCCTAACCTGCTCAACCTCTCCCTATAGTGCTACCGGCATGGTAGCGCAGCGGTAGAGTTGCTGCTTTACAGCGAATGCAGCGCCGGAGACTCAGGTTCGATCCTGACTACGGGTGCTGCACTGTAAGGAGTTTGTACGTTCTCCCCGTGACCTGCGTGGGTTTTCTCCGAGATCTTCGGTTTCCTCCCACACTCCAAAGACGTACAGGTATGTAGGTTAATTGGCTGGGTAAATGTTTAAAAAAAATTGTCCCTAGTGGGTGTAGGATAGTGTTAATGTACGGGGATTGCTGGGCGGCACGGACTTGGTGGGCCGAAAAGGCCTGTTTCCGGCTGTATATATATGATATGATATGATAGCTCACACCCTCGAGTCCTGGCAACATCCTCGTAAATCTTTTCCGTACCCTTTCCATCTCTCCCCATAACATAGTTCTGTAAAATTCTAACGAATGTGCTAAAACAAGGCAGTTTAGTTTACAAATAGTTAAGATGACAGCACTCACCCCCAGTGTAATAGCCATACGCGTAAACAACTCTCCCGATTATCCAGACTCCTCCAAGTGCACTTGCTAGTTCCTGAAATTAAAAGCAAGTCGTTTGGTCAACGTGGTTCCTGGTAAAAACTGACAGCAAAATTAATCTACACCTCACGCTACCTCAGCATCATCAAGGACCAGTCTCACCCGGCCACTCCCTCTTCTCCCCTCTCCTCTCCCATCAGGCAAGAGGTACAGAAGTGTGGAGACGCACACCTCCAGATTTAGATTTAGATTTTTTTTAGATTTAGATTTAGAGATACAGCGTGGAAACAGGCCCTTCGGCCCACCGGGTCCGTGCCGCCCAACGATCCCCGCACACTAACACTATCCTACACACACTAGGGACAATTTTTACATTTGCCCAGCCAATTAACCTACAAACCTGTACGTTTTTTGGAGTGTGGGAGGAAACTGAAGATCTCGGAGAAAACCCACGCAGGTCACGGGGAGAACGTACAAACTCCATACACACGGCGCCCGTAGTCAGGATCGAACCCGAGTCTCAGGCGCTGCATTCGCTGTAAGGCAGCAACTCTACCGCTGCGCCACCGTGCCGCCCTTCAGGGACAGGGACAGTTTCAGATTCTGGGACAGTTTCTTCCCAGCTGTTATCAGGCAACTGAACCATCCCATCACCAACTAGAGAGTGGTCCTGACCGACCATCTACCTCCTTGGAGACCCTCAGACTATAATCAGACTTCACTGGACTTTATCTTGCACTAAACATTATACCCGTTATCCTGCAGCTGTGCATTGTGATCGTAATTAGGTATAGTTGTACAGGGTAGACAGCCAGACCTTTTCTGCCCTGGTGGAAATGCCATGGACTAGAGGAGGATAACTTTAAGATGAGAGAGGCAAAGTTTAAAAGTAGATGCGAGGGGCAAGTTTAGAAAAAAATCACACAGAAGCCTGCGATGTGCTATCAGGGGTGGTTTTTTAGATTTAGATTTAGATTTTTTTAGATTTAGAGATACAGTGCAGCAACAGGCCCACCGTGTCCGCGCCGCTCAGCGATCCCCGCACACTAACACTATCCTACACCCACTAGGGACAATTTTTACATTTACCCAGTCAATTAACCTACATACCTGTACGTCTTTGGAGCTTGGGAGGAAACCGAAGATCTCGGAGAAAACCCACGCAGGTCACGGGGAGAACGTACAAACTCCGTACAGACGGCGCCCGTAGTCAGGATCGAACCTGAGTCTCCGGCGCTGCATTCGCTGTAAGGCAGCAACTCTACCGCTGCGCCACCGTGGTGGCAGATGTGTTAGTGGTATTTAAAGGGGCTTTTAAATAGCCACATAGATATGCAGGGAATGGAGGGATGAGGATCACGTGCAAGCAAAGATTAGTTTAATTTGGCCTCATGTGCAGCATGGACAATGTGGGCCGAAGGGCCTGTTCTTGTGCAATGCTCAAGGCAGTTGAAACAGTGGAACAACTTGTGACAAACCGATTGTGGCAGATTTAATTTTGCGTAGACAAAAAAAAAAATTTGACCTGGGAATAAAGATGAGATGGACTCCAATGGTATCAAGATAGATAGTTAAGAATAAGATACAAACTTAGAGTTTCTCGACCCGAAGTTCTATCTAACTCTCTCTTAAATCCATCCAGTGATTTGGCCTCCACTGCCCTCTGTGGCAGAGAATTCCCCAAATTCACAACTCTCTGGGTGAAAAAGTTCCTTCTCGCCTCAGTTTTAAATGGGCTCCCCTTTATTCTAAGACTGTGGCCCCTGGTTCTGGACTCGCCCAACATTGGGAACATTTTTTCCTGCATCTAGTTTGTCCAGATCTTTTATAATTTTATATGTTTCTATGAGATCCTATATGGACAGGTTCTTGATTAGTAACGGTGTCAGGGGGTTATGGGGAGAAGGCAGGAGATGGGGTTGAGGGGGGAAGATGGATCAGCCATGCCCAGATGAAGTAGATTGGGGCCAAATGGCCTCATTCTGCTCCTAAAACTTATGAACAATCCCAGTTTAATTGGACAATTGGCACTGGAACAAATTTTTAAAGTGAACTTAAAATGTCCCCAGTTATTGAGTAGGATTAAGGTTTAATTGATATCTGCAGAAGGGAAAGACTCATTTCATGGTCTTAGCCTTAAATATTTCATGCCCGAACTCTTCTTGCAAAAGCAACCTCAGTATAATTTATAAAAAAATTAAACAGGGCAAGTAGTCTTCCACAAATATCTCTGCCGATCAACAAATGAGCTTTGGTGATGAATGACTTGGACACATTAATACATTAATGACTTGGATGAAGGGATTAAAAGTACCATTAGCAAATTTGCAGATGACACAAAGCTGGGTGGCAGTGTGAACTGAGGAAGATGCTATGAGGTTGCAGGGTGACTTGGACAGGTTGTGTGAGTGGGCATGGCAGATGCAGTTTAATGTGGATAAGTGTGAGGTTATCCACTTTGGTGGTAAGAATAGGAAGGCAGAGTATTATCCGAATGGTGTCAAGTTAGGAACAGGGGGACCTACAACGAGATCTGGGTATCCTAGTGCATCAGTCACTGAAAGGAAGCATGCAGGTACAGCAGGCAGTGAAGAAAGCCAATGGAATGTTGGCCTTCATAACAAGAGGAGTTGAGTATAGGAGCAAAGAGGTCCTTCTGCAGTTGTACAGGGCCCTAGTGAGACCGCACCTGGAGTACTGTGTGCAGTTTTGGTCTCCAAATTTGAGGAAGGATATTCTTGCTCTTGAGGGCGTGCAGCGTAGGTTTACTAAGTTAATTCACGGAATGGCGGGACTATCATATGTTGAAAGACTGGAGCGACTGGAAAGACTGAATACACTGGAATTTAGAAGGATGAGAGGAGATCTTATCGAAACATATAAGATTATTAAGGGGTTGAACACTTAAGAGGCAGGAAACATGTTCGCAATGTTGGGGGAGTCCAGAACAAGGGGCCACAGTTTAAAAATAAGGGGTAGGCCATTTAGAACTGAGATGAGGAAGAACTTTTTCAGTCAGAGAGTTGTGAATCTGTGGAATTCTCTGCCTCAGAAGGCAGTGGAGGCAAATTCTCTGAATGCATTCAAGAGAGAGCTAGATAGAGTTCTTAAGGATAGCGGAGTCAGGGGGTATGGGGAGAAGGCAGGAACGGGGTACTGATTGAGAATGATCAGCCATGGTCACATTGAATGGCTCGAAGGGCCGAATGGCCTCCTCCTGCACCTATTGTCTATTGAAACATTAAACATTACTTACTGGGTGTCGGATTCCGCCAGTTGCCAGAAAGAAGAGGAATGGGGAATAAACTTCCAGTCTGAAACAGATAACACAAGAAAAAAACATTCTCGATTTTGGTTTCAAATAAATGTTTAAAGACAATGATACAAAGAGCTACTACTACCTAGTATGAACTAATTGGCCTACCCCTTATTCTTGAACTGTGGCCCCTGGTTCTGGACTCCCCCAACATTGGGAACATGTTTCCTGTCTCCAACGTGTCCAACCCCTTAATAATCTTATACATTTCGATAAGATCCCCTCTCATCCTTCTAAATTCCAGTGTATACAAGCCTAGTCGTTCCAGTCTTTCAACATGCGACAGACCCGCCATTCCGGGAATTAACCTAGTAAACCTACGCTGCACGCCCTCAATAGCAAGAATATACTGTCTGCCTCTTTGGTGACCCTCGGACTATCCTTGTTCAGACTTTGCTGGCTTTACCTGGCATGAAACGTTATTCCCTTATCATGTGTCTATACACTGTAAATGGCTCGACCGTAATCATGTGTTGTCTTTCTGCTCACTGGTCGGCACGCAACAAAAGCTTTTCACTGTACCTCGGTACACGTGACAATAAACTAAACTGAACTAAAGAGGGGGGAGCAACAGGTACAAAATGAGCTGACCTCGTCAAAGTGTAAAGTTTATATCTTTACAGCATCCTGCAAACCAACCTCCCTTTCATTGACTCCATCTGCACTTCACGCTGCCTCGGCAAGGCCACCAGCATAATCAAGGACCAGTCGCACCCTGGTCACCCCCTCTTATCCCCTCTCCCATCAGGCAAGAGGTGCAGAAGTGTGAAAATAGATAATAGACAATAGGTGCAGGAGAAGGCCATTTGGCCCTTCGAGCCAGCACCACCATTCAATGTGATCATGGCTGATCATTCTCAATCAGTACCCCGTTCCTGCCTTCTCCTCATACCCCCTGACTCCGTTATTCTTAAGAGCTCTATCCAGCTCTCTCTTGAATGCATTCAGAGAATTGGCCTCCACTTTCTTCTGAGTCAGAGAATTCCACAGATTTACAACTCTCTGACTGAAAAGTTTTTCCTCATCTCCGTTCTAAATGGCCTACCCCTTATTCTTAAACTGTGGCCCCTTGTTCTGGACTCCCCCAACATTGAGAACATGTTTTCTGCCTCCAACATGTCCAACCCCTTAATAATCTTATACGTTTCGATAAGATCCCCTCTCATCCTTCTAAATTCCAGTGTATACAAGCCTAGTCGCTCCAGTCTTTCAACATATGACAGTCCCGCCATTCCGGGAATTAACCTAGTAAACCTACGCTGAACGCCCTCAATAGCAAGAATACTCTTCCTCAAATTTGGAGACCAAAACTGCACACAGTACTCCAGGTGCGGTCTCACTAGGGCCCTGTACAACTGCAGAAGGACCTCTTTGCTCCTATACTCAACTCCTCTTGTTATGAAGGCCAACATTCCATTGGCTTTCTTCACTGCCTGCTGTACCTGCATGCTTCCTTTCAGTGACTGATGCACTAGGACACCCAGATCTCGTTGTAGGTCCCCTTTTCTTAACTTGACACCATTCAGATAATAATCTGCCTTCCTATTCTTACCACCAAAGTGGATAACCTCACACTTATCCACATTAAATGGCATCTGCCATGCATCCGCCCACTCACACAACCTGTCCAAGTCACCCTGCAACCTCATAGCATCTTCCTCACAGTTCACACTACCACCCAGCTTTGTATCATCTGCAAATTTGCTAATGGTACTTTTGATCCCTTCATCCAAGTCATTAATGTATATTGTAAATAGCTGCGGTCCCAGCACCGAGCCTTACGGTACCCCACTAGTCACTAAATCACAGACAGTTTCTTCCCAGCTGTTATCAGGCAACTGAACCATCCTATCATCAACCAGAGAGTGGGCCTGACCTCCCATGTACCTCATTGGAGACCCTCGGACTACATTTAATTGGACTTTACCTGGCATTAAACATTAATCCCTTTATCCTGAATCTGTACACTGTGGACGGCTTGATTGTAATCATGTATAGTCTTTCCACTGTCTGCATGGCAGGCTTCAAAAAAGCTTTTGACTGTACCTCAGTACAAGTGACAATAAACAATGAACCAAAGTAAATGTTGTACTCTTTATCCTTTATCTGTGCACTGTGGACAGCTTGATTGTATTCAAGTATAATCTTTGACTGGATAGTTCCAGCTTCTCACTGTACCTCATGACCACTGTGCACATGACAATAATAAACTGAGGATAGACAGGGCAAGTTTAGACACACAGACACACTTTAAGGGGTGATTGATGGTCAGCGTGGACTCGATGGGCCGAAGCGCCTATTTCCATGCTGTATCTCTAAACTAAATTAAGCGATGCAGTGCCAGTCATTCAAGATCGGTCCTGACCTGGGGCGCTGTCTGTGTGGAGTTTGCACGTTCTCCTGGTGGCCTTATGGGTTTCCTCTGGGTGGTCCGGTTTCCTCCCACATCCCAAAGGCTTTGGGGTCTGTGGGTTAATGGGCTTTTACAATGTGGGAGGTGGTGGAGGCAGATACGATAGTGGTGTTGAAGAGGCCTTTTAGATAGGCACGTGGATATGCAGGGATATGGGTCACGTGCGGGCAGAGGTGATTAGTCTAACTTGGCATCATGTGCAGCATGGTCATTGTGGGCCAAATGGCCTGTTCTGGTGCGGTACCGTTCTATGTTCTCATCGAAGCTCATCAGCAGCTTTTTGTTTCTTTTTAATGTTCTCAAAGCAATTGTTATGGTTGCAACGCTTAGACAGGTACACGGATGGGATAGATTTAGAGGGATTTGGGCCAAACGCAGGCAGGAGGGACTAGCGTTGATGGGGCATGTTGGTCAGCATGGGCAAGTTGGGCCGAAGGGCCTGTTTCCATGCTGTATGACTCTTAAGTCAACTGTCTATTGCTAAAATTGATCTTCCTCAAAACTTAGTCTGACCCATTTCCCTGTGCAGGTCACTAATTACAATTTTCAAGGTTTTTTTCAAGGTTTGGAGGGACATGGGCCAACATAGGCAAACGGGACGAGTGTAGATGGGGCATCTTGGGCAGCATGTGTGAGTAGGGCCGAAGGGCCAGTTTTCATGCAGCAAGTCCCATAACTGGAATACGTGCAAGAAAGTCCAGTGCTAAATGATGCAAATTACAGTCCAAGATGAAGAACATTTTGAGCGATACGTACGTATTTTGGTGAGCCCGCTGAATGCAGTTGAACATGGGGCCGTTCTCAGGATCGTCACTGTACATCACGGGGTACTGGGCGATAGGGAGAAATGCAGATAATTAAACACTGACCCAGTGACATAGTGACCAAAGATACTAGAGGAGCACGATGAACCACTGCGTTCCGCAGAGACCGTTCCCTCCGTAACTCCCTGGTCCACTCGTCCCTTCCTACCCAAACCACCCCATCCCCGGGCACTTTCCCCTGCAACCGCAGGAGATGCAACACCTGTCCCTTTACCTCCCCCCTCAACTCCATCCAAGGACCCAAACAGTCCTTCCAGGTGAGACAGAGGTTCACCTACACCTCCTCCAACCTCATCTATTGCATCCGCTGCTCTAGATGTCAACTTATTTACATCGGCGAAATCAAACGCAGGCTCGGCGATCGCTTCGCTCAACACCTGCGTTCGGTCCGCGTTGGCCAAATTGATCTCCCGGTGGCCGAGCACTTCAACTCCCCCTCCCATTCCCAGTCTGACCTTTCTGTCATGGGCCTCCTCCAGTGCCATAGTGAAGCCCACCGGAAATTGGAGGAACAGCACCTCATATTTCGCCTGGGCAGTTTGCAGCCCAGTGGTATGAACATCGACTTCTCCAACTTTAGATAGTTCCTCTGTCCCTCTCTTCCCCTTCCCCTTCCCAGTTCTCCCTCTATCTTCCTGTCTCCACCAATATCCTTCCTTTGTCCCGCCCCCCTGACATCAGTCTGAAGAAGGGTCTCGACCCGAAACGTCGCCCATTCCTTCTCTCCTGAGATGCTGCCTGACCTGCTGAGTTATTCCAGCATTTTGTGAATAAATACCCAAGATGAACCACTCCGTCGAAATCGCCTATACTGAAGTGTTGTACGCAAAGGAGCGTAACGTCCGCCATTTTAGTAGGCAAAACCCGCCGTTCGCTATGCCTCTCGCAGTGTAATCAGTGTTTTGGGGGAACAGTATGTGTGATGATACCATAAAATGAAGAATATATCTCATCTATCAATTCACAGATTTTTGTTATTTTCCTTTCAAAATGTTTCTGCAAGTTTCTGCCTACTAAAATGGCGACATGACCTACTACGGATTTTAGGGTCGAGTGGTCTATCTTGCTCTTCTAGTATCTTTGGGAGTGACCCAGTAGGGGCAGAGGCCTTCCCGAGTTGCCGCGGCCACGGTGACAATAGACAATAGGTGCAGGAGGAGGCCATTCGGCCCTTCGAGCCAGCACCGCCATTCAATGTAATCATGGCTGATCATTCTCAATCAGTACCCCGTTCCTGCCTTCTCCCCATACCCCCTGACTCCGCTATCCTTAAGAGCTCTATCTAGCTCTCTTGAATGCATTCAGAGAATTGTCCTCCACTGCCTTCTGAGGCAGAGAATTCCAGATTCACAACTCTCTGACTGAAAAAGTTTTTCCTCATCTCAGTTCTAAATGGCCTATCCCTTATTCTTAAACTGTGGCCCCTGGTTCTGGACTCCCCCAACATTGGGAACATGTTTCTTGCCTCTAACGTGTCCAACCCCTTAATAATCTTATACGTTTCGATAAGATCTCCTCTCATCCTTCTAAATTCCAGTGTATACAAGCCTAGTCGCTCCAGTCTTTCAACATATGATAGTCCTGCCATTCCGGGAATTAACCTAGTAAACCTACGCTGCACGCCCTGAATAGCAAGAATATCCTTCCTCAAATTTGGAGACCAAATCTGCACACAGTACTCCAGGTGCGGTCTCACTAGGGCCCTGTACAACTGCACACAGTACTCCAGGTGCGGTCTCACTAGGGCCCAGTACAACTGCACACAGTACTCCGCGGCCATGGTGCCTGCCCAAAGGTTCGGCGTTCTATGGGACCGGGACTCGACGGTCGGCAGAACCGGGAGAGAGCTGGAGATGTTGGATGTGAGGAGCAAGGGCCGGTAGGGATGGTGAACCAGGGTCATGTTTCCAGCACCTTCAAGGTCGGCTGCAGGAGGCGCCCCCGAGACACAAAGATGGCTCGGCCAGGAGAGGAGAGGGACGTCAGTTCGTGGGAACTGCTCCAGTACAACGAGAGCGCGGGCCGACCGAACTTTGGTCTTTGAATAACAGCGTCAAAAATGGCAGCACTGTGCTGTTGCATATTTGATAAATAACGAAAACAATTGATTGTGTAGGAAAATAACCGCAGTTGCTGGCACAAATCGAAGGTATTTATTCACAAAATGCTGGAGTAACTCAGCGGGTCAGGCAGCATCTCAGGAGAGAAGGAATGGGTGACGTTCCGGGTCAAGACCCTTCTTCAGACCGAGGACCAATCGATTGTACTATTGACACGGCTCTTTAGTGCAGGAGAATTGAGCCAGGGGCTTGGAAAAACAGGGAACCACAAATGCTGGTTTACAAAAGAAGACACAGGGCAGCACGGTGGCGCAGCGGTAGAGTTGCTGCCTCACAACGCCAGAGACCCGGCTCACTCCTGACTAAGGGTGCTGTCTGTGTGGAGTTTGTACGTTCTCACCGTGACTGCGTGGGTTTGCTCCAGTTTCCGCCCACACTCCAAAGACATGCGGGCGAGTTTGAGGGTTAATTGGCTTCTGTAAATTGTAAACTGTTCCTAATTTGTAGGCCAGAGCTAGTATACGCTGGTCGGCGTGGAATTTATGGGTCGAAGGGCCTGTTCCAACACTGCAAGTCTAAAGTCCAAAAGTCTAAGGACATAAATTGCTGGATTAACTCATCGGGTCGGGCTGCATCTCTGGTGAACATGGATAAGTGAAGTTTCAGACTGAAAAAAGGTCCTTGATGATGCTGGCTAATTTTTTGGGGCAGCACCTCCTAATGATTCCTTCGATGGTGGGGAGGTCAGTACCAGCGATGGATAATTAATTAGTAATTAGGCAGCAGTATTTTGAATAACTGGTTATACAAAGGCAGAGACCTCAGAATAGCCACGTTAAAAGGCACCAAGGGCAGGAATGAAGTCACAAAGAACTGCAGATTCTCCTTTTTTTAAAAAAAGACAAAGTGCTGGAGCAATTCAGACAGCATCTCTGGAGAACATGGATAGCTGACCTTTTCGATCTGACGAAGGGTCCTGACCCGAAACGTCACCTATCCATGTTTTCCAGAGATGCTGCCTGATCCACTAAGATCACCAGTGATAGGAGCAGAATTAGGCCATTCGGCCCATCAAGTCTACTCCGCCATTCAATCATGGCTGATCTATCTCTCCCTCCTAACCCCATTCTGCTGTCTCACCACTGACACCTGTACTAATCAAGAATCTATCTTAAATATATCCACTGACTTGGCCTCAACAGCCTTCTGTGGCAAATAACTTCACCACCTTCTGACTAAAGAATACTCCGACATTCTTGTCTTCAGTCCGAAAAAAATGACCACCAGGTTCAAGAACAGCATGCCAACACCTATCATGCTCTATCAGCAACTATGAAAGTCTATGGACTGGAAGGTCTAGATAGAGAATGGATGAGGGGAGGATGTTTCTGGTAGTGTGAGAGTCTAGGACCAGAGGCACAGCCTCAGCTATAAGGACGTACCTTTAGAATGGAGATGAGGAGGAATTTCTTTAGCCAGAGGGTGGCGAATCTGTGGAATTCATTGTCACAGATGGAGGCGGAGGCCAAGTCAACAGGTGTTTCAGCTGCGCCAGCACTTTGTGTCTAGACTGATTGCATCGAGCTTGCTAGACATGGATCTGGGCATCTCAACAATGCTGTATCACTAAACTAAACGATCGTGAGTAGAGACATTTATACATCTGCAAATGGAGTTTTGTTGTAAAGCTGCATTGATGGGATGCCTGGTAGGGACGGGACCAGGGAAGGCAAGAATATATCATTCTAAAACTTCCATCCCAACGGGAGAAATAGTTATTATGTGTTAATGTGCGGGGATCGCTGGTCAGCGCGGACCCGTTGGGCCGAAGGGCCTGTTTCCGTGCTGTATCTTCCTATCAAAGAATATTCTCTCTGCTGTCCAATCCTCTGAAATTACAGTATTGTTACAGTACAGATCCCATGAAATAAAAGTCCTAGCCCGCCCAACCTCTCCCTGTAGCTCAGGTCCTCGAGTTCTGGCAACATCCTTGGAAATCTTCTCTTCACTCTTTCCAGCTTAACAACATCCTTCCTATAGCAGGGTGGCCAAAACTGAACACGAGACCTTGTACATAGTGTGCAGAACGTGGGATCTGTACTGTAACAATACTGTGATTTCAGAGGATGGAACAGCAGAGAGAATATTCTTTGACAGGAAGATACAGCACGGAAACAGGCCGTTCGGCCCACCGGGTCCGCGCTGACCAGTGATCCCCGTACATTAACACTATCCTACACCCACCAGGGATAATTTTTACATTTACCAAGCCAATTAACCTACAAACCTGTACGTCTTTGGAGTGTGGGAGGAAACTGAAATTCTCGTAGAAAACCCACACAGGTCACGGGGAGAACGTACAAACTCCGTACAGACGGCGCCCGTAGTCGGGATCGAAGTTCTGTTATCCCACCTTCACATCCACTCCCTACACACTAGGAGGAATTTACAGAGGGCCGATTAACCTACAAACCCGCACGTCGTTGGGATGTGAGAGCTCCCGGAGGGAACGCACAGTTACAGGGAGAACGGGCAAACTCCACACACGCACGCACGCACGCACGCACGCACGCACGCACACACACACACACACGCACACACACACACACAGAGACAGCACCCGAGGTCAGGATCGAACCCCTGGTCACTGGCACTGTGAGGCAGCAGCTCTACCCGCTGTGCCACTGTGCTGCCCTTCGTCCTGCCTGGTTTCTTTGACGGTCCGTGCCAAGTTATGTCGTTTTGGCCGTCGTGAGTTTAGATTTAGCCTTGAGCCACAAGTTAGATTGTCAGAGGCCGATTGGAAAGAACACAAAGGATTTTTTCAGCCACATTGCAATTAAATAACAATTTGCAATTTTGAGTTGAGGGCTCCATGTTACACAGTGTTCAGAAATCACGGCACTCGCACAAAGAAAATATTGGAGCTACTTGGAAACAGCGGTCAGGAGGAAAGATTGTTGAGGTGGAGATAAGGAAGTGAGCAGTAAGCAGAACCAGCTTGAGATCAGACAGATCTTAACATGTAAGATTATAATGGGATTGGACACGTTAGAGGCAGGAAACATGTTCCCAATGTTGGGGGAGTCCAGAACAAGGGGCCACAGTTTAAGAATAAGGGGTAGGCCATTTAGAACAGAGATGAGGAAAAACTGTTTCAGTCAGAGAGTTGTAAATCTGTGGAATTCTCTGCCTCAGAAGGCAGTGGAGGCCAATTCTCTGAATGCATTCAAGAGAGAGCTAGATAGAGCTCTTAAGGATAGCGGAGTCAGGGGGTATGGGGAGAAGGCAGGAGCGGGGTACTGATTGAGAATGATCAGCCATGATCACATTGAATGGTGGTGCTGGCTCGAAGGGCTGAATGGCCTCCTCCTGCACCTATTGTCTATTGTCTAAACACCACACTTCACAGGCCAATAATGAAACAGTTTATCATAAAGTGCTGGAGGAACTCAGCGGGTCAGGCAGCATCTGTGATGGATTTGAGACTTTAGGCACACAGCGCGTAAACAGGCCCATCGGCCCACCGAGTCCGCACCGACCCAGTGATCACCCAGTACACTAACTAGCACTGTCCCACACACACGAGGGCAAATTTACATTTTATTTTAACCGAAGACAATTAACCTACCGTGTCAGGGAGAATATACAAACTCTGTACAGACAGCACCGGAGGTCAGGATCGAACCCGGGTCACTGGCGCTGTCAGGCAGCAGCTCTACACTGCGCCCCCAGTCAGTCTCACTGAAATCCTCCAGCACTTTGTACGTTTTGTTCAAGATTCCACCATTTGCAGTTTCTTGCATCTCCACGGCGGTTTAAGCAAGGTTTGGCGTGTTGCAAATCTTTAGGTCACTAACATTTTAATGACTGTGTGCAGTGGATTAAAATACTCGGGGGTAAGGCAGGGAAGGGAACTGCAGATGTAGGTGTCAGGAACTGCAGATGCAGGTCTCCAAATTTGAGGAAGGATATTCTTGCTATGGAGGGCGTGCAGCGTAGGTTCACTAGGTTAATTCCCGGAATGGCGGGACTGTCGTATGTTGAAAGGCTGGAGCGATTGGGCTTGTATACACTGGAATTTAGAAGGATGAGGGGGGATCTTATTGAAACATATAAGATAATTAGGGGATTGGACACATTAGAGGCAGGAAACATGTTCCCAATGTAGGGGGAGTCCAGAACAAGGGGCCACAGTTTAAGAATAAGGGGTAGGCCATTTAGAACGGAGATGAGGAAGAACTTTTTCAGTCAGAGAGTGGTGAAGGTGTGGAATTCTCTGCCTCAGAAGGCAGTGGAGGCCAGTTCGTTGGATGCTTTCAAGAGAGAGCTAGATAGAGCTCTTAAGGATAGCGGAGTGAGGGGGTATGGGGAGAAGGCAGGAACGGGGTACTGATTGAGAGTGATCAGCCATGATCGCATTGAATGGCGGTGCTGGCTCGAAGGGCTGAATGGCCTACTCCTGCACCTATTGTCTATTGTCTATTGTCTAAGACACGAAATGCTGCTTTCGTGTCACCCTGCACACCGATGCAGTTATAAAGAAAGCCCATCAACGCCTTAACCACTTGAGAAGATTACGGAGATACGGTACGTCAGAGATCATTCTCCTGAACCTCTACAGGTGTCCAGTGGAGACCATATTGACCGGCTGCATCACGGCCTGGCTCAGCAACTTGAACTCCCAGGAGCGAAGAAGACTGCAAACAGTGGTGAACACTGCCCAGTCCATCACGGGGACTGACCTCCCCACCATCGAAGGGATCTACAGGGGTCTCTGCCTCATAAAGGCAGCCAGCATCATCAGAGACCCACACCTCCCTGGCCACGCTCTCATTTCACTCCTGCCATCAGGAAGAAAATACTGGACGTCCTGAAAACTGGAACGTCCAGGTTCAGGAACAGCTTCGTCCCGACAGCCAACAGGCTATTAAACACTACAACCTCCGAATAAGCTCTGAACTACATAGACTTGGGGGCATTAGCTTTGTCCTTTTGCACTATTCTTGTTTGTTTTGTTGTGTGGATGTATGTATATACACACACACACTGATTTTTTTTCTCATTTATTGTGTTGTTTACAGAGTACTGTGTTCACATATTCTGTTGTGCTGCTGCAAGTAAGAATGTTATTGTTCTATCTGGGACATCTGTTTACTAAAACTCTCGTTTGTTTGTTTGTTTGTTCCTGAACTACAGCCAAAACGGTACACGATAGCGCGACAATTTTAGGCCCACCTTACTCACCATCGTCCCTTTGGTGCTAACGGAAGAAGTTTCATTGAAATCGGTGTGATATCTTTAAAGTTATTCACATTTTAAAGTTTAAATCTATCTCCTAGGGAGGGTAGGGGGGTGGATGGGGAGGGAAGGTAATGGGGAGGGGGGTTGGGGAAGGGAGGGGGGAGAGGGGTTGGGGGGAGGGGGTGGGGAGGAGGGAGGGAGGGCGGAGAAAGGACGTGGGGAGGGGGAAGGGGGGAGGGGGGGAGGAGAGGGTGCTGCACCAATGCAGGAGAGGTTTGGGCCCAACGGGTCCACTTGGTCCAGTATGACAATAAAACACTTGACTCTCTCTTGACGCTTGAGAAACTCAACGGGTCAGACGGCATCTCTGGAGAACATGGATGGGCGAGGTTTCGGGACAGGACCCTTGTGGTTTAAGGGGATTAGGTTAATGGAAGTAGCTAGGCAACCTGGATGAGTTGGACCGAAGGGCCTGTTTCTGTGCTGTGACCTGGTTCATCTCTAGGTTTGCAGATGACACAAAGCTGGGTGGCAGTGTAAACTGTGAACAGGATGCTATGAGGCTGCAGGGTGACTTGGACAGGTTGGGTGAGTGGGCAGATGCAGTATAATGTGGATAAATGTGAGGTTATCCACATTGGTGGCAAGGACAAGAAGGCAGATTATTATCTGAATGGTGTTAGATTTGAAAAGGGGAGGTGCAACGAGACCTAGGTGTCCTTGTTCATCAGTCACTGAAAGTAAGCATGCAGGTACGTGAAGAAAGCTAATGGCATAGAAGTGGCGGCGCCTAACGGCTGCGGCTCGCTAGCAGTCTGTTCGTCTTTTTTCCTTTTTTTTGTTGTTGTGTGTCGGTGTTGGGATGGTTTTTTTTGTTTGTTTTGGTTGTGTATGTGTGGGGGGTGGTGGTGGTGTGGGTGGGGGGGGTGGTGGTGTGGGTGGGGGGACGGGGGACACCTTTCTCTTTTAGGTCTCTTCCTCACGGTGCGGGGTGCGGCTCGGCCACGGGGCCTTCCATCGCCCGGCGCGGCTCGGCCGCTGGACCTAACATCGCCCGGTGCGGCTCGGCCGCGGGACCTAACATCGCCCGGTGCGGCTCGGCCGCTGGACTTAACAGTGCCCGGTGCGGCTCGGCCGCTGGACTTAACAGTGCCCGGTGCGGCTTGGCCGCGGGGCCTAACATCGCCCGGCGCGGCTCAGCCGCGGGACTTTTCATCGCTGGTGCGGCTCGGCCGCTGGACTTAACATCGCCCGGTGCGGCTTGGCCGCGGGGCCTTCCATCGCCTGGTGCGGCTCGGCCGCGGGACCTAACATCGCCCGGTGCGGCTCGGCCGCGGGACTTAGCTGCGCACGGCTCGGCCGCGGGGCCTTCCATCGCCCGGCTCGGCCGCGAGACGTTTCAGCGCCCGGTGCGGCTCGGCCGCGGGGACTTCCATCCCCTTGTGGGGACTGTGCGGGTCGGTCGGGGACGAGCTGTCTGTCCGTGGGTGCGGGGGGAAGAGAGTGGAAGTTTGGAGTGAGGGGGTGTTTGGAGTCACTGTGATGGATGTTTGTGTTGGGGTCATGTGTCTTGTGTTCTTTTTCTTTTTTATGTGACTGCTATGTAGTTTCGTTCGGTACCTTGGTACCGAATGACAAATAAAGCTCTGTTGTTGTTGTCTGTTGTTGTGTTCACAGCGAGAGGATTTGAGTTTAGGAGCAAAGAGGTCCTTCTGCAGTTGTACAGGGTCCCGGTGAGACCACACCTGGAGTATTGTGTGCAGATTTGGTCACCTAATTTGAGGAAGGACATTCTTGCTATTGAGGGAGTGCAGCGTAGGTTCACCAAGTTAATTCCTGGGATGGCGGGAATGACATATTATGAAGGAATGGATTGACTGGGCTTATATACACTGGAATTTAGAAGGATGAGAGGGGATCTTACTAAAACATATACAATTCTTAAGGGATTGGACAGGCTAGATGCAGGAAAAATGTTCCCAATGTTGGGGGAGTCCAGAACCAGGGGCCACAGTTTGAGAATAAGGGGTAGGCCATTTAGGACTGAGATGAGGAAAATCTTTTTCACCAGAGAGTTGTGAATCTGTGGAATTCTCTGCCACAGAAGGCAGTGGAGGCCAATTCACTGGATGTTTTCAAGAGAGAGTTAGATAGAGCTCTTAGGGCTAAAGGAATCAAGGGATATGGGGAGAAAGCAGGAACGGGGTACTGATTTTGGATGATCAGCCATGATCATGTTGAATGGTGGTGGCGAATATTGAAGGGCCGAAAGGCCTACTCCTGCAGCCATTTTCTATGTTTCTATGTTTCACTTTCGATTCATGGACTGGTGATTGAAGTCACTATCTCGGAGGTGATTCTGGTTATGGGTGATATAAACTTACGTCCACATTGTACTTCTTCCGAGCTGCCGCCACCTTGTACGCCAGAAAGGAGACCACGGCAAAGCTGGCCGCTCCTGTCAGCACCACGCACCCATATTCCTTCGATAGCACCACCATCTTTTGGACTCTAAACACAGACAAACAACAGTAGTGAAGGAACACAAGTAAGCACAACAGTTTCTAGTTCGCACTCCCAGCATCCAGTGCCTTGCTCTCTCGACTCCCTCTCTCATATAGACAATAGACAATAGGTGCAGGAGGAGGCCATTCGGCCCTTCGAGCCAGCACCGCCATTCAATGTGATCATGGCTGATCATTCTCAATCTGTACCCCGTTCCTGCCTTCTCCCCATACCCCCTGACTCCGCTATCCTTAAGAGCTCTATCTAGCTCTCTCTTGAATACATTCAGAGAATCGGCCTCCACTGCCTTCTGAGGCAGAGAATTCCACAGATTCACAACTCTCTGACTGAAAAGGTTTTTCCTCATCTCTGTTCTAAATGGCCTACCCCTTATTCTTAAACTGTGGCCCCTGGTTCTGGACTCCCCCAACATTGGGAACATGTTTCCTGCCTCTAACGTGTCCAACCCCTTAATAATCTTAATATCATCCATCACCTTCACCAATTGCCACATCCATGGATTAAACCGTGGCCCAGCCAATATCTCTAAACAGGTAGAATTCCAAGTAACCCCTGCATTCCCTCGACCATCCCACCCTCCTCCCCCACCCCAGTCACCCCACTAGTTCCACTGTACGCATCCTTGCATCCCTTCATTAACACCTCTTCCAAAGCCAACAATGGGCCATCGTGGGCTCAACCCTTCCTTGGTCATCTGTTGCCGGCCCTAATTTGTTCAGGCCTTTTCCTACCTCCAGCCCCCCCCCCCCTTTCAGTTTGAAGAAGGATTCCAATCCGAAACACCACCTGTTCCTTTTCTCCACAGATGCTGCCTGACCTGCCGAGTTGCTCCAGCACTTTGTGTCTACCCTCGGTAGAATCTTTACTTTAGACTTTACTTTAGACTTTAGAGATGCAGCGTGGAAACAGGCCCTTTGGCCCACTGAGTCCCGCGACGGCCAACAATCACATCATACACCAGCACTAACCTACATCATACACCAGCACTAACCTATACTCCTGGGGACAATGAACAATTTTACCAAAGCCAATTAACCTACAAACCTGCATGTCTTCGGGGCGTGGGTGGAAACTGGAGCACTTGAAGAAAACCCATGCGGTCGCAGGGAGAACGTACAAACTCCATACAGACAGCACCCGCAGTCAGGATTGAACCCGGGTCTCTGGCGCTGCAAGGCAGCAACTCTACCGCTGCGCCACCTTGCCACCCCAAGTTTTAGATTTAGATTTAGAGATAAAGCCCGGAAACAGGCCCTTCGGCCCACCGAGTCCGCGCCGCCCAGCGATCCCCGCACACTAACACTATCCTACACACACTAGGGACAATTTTTACATTTACCCAGTCAATTAACCTACATACCTGTACGTCTTTGGAGTGTGGGAGGAAACCGAAGATCTCGGAGAAAACCCACGCAGGTCACGGGGAGAACGTACAAACTCCGTACAGACGGCGCCCGTAGTCGGGATCGAACCTGAGTCTCCGGCGCTGCATTCGCTGTAAGGCAGCAACTCTACCGCTGCGCCACCGTGCCACCCCACGTTCTGTCGTTGGAAAGATCTATGGCTTGAAATCCAAATCCCTCCCCACGTTCCCTTCCTAGAACAATGACCACACTTGGTGTCCGGATGATGGAAGATTATAAATTCGCCTTTCCCCTCGGGAATAAAAGTCTGTGAGTTACACCAGGGTTCCTGAGGACTGTCGGTAGTCCGAACTGTTGGTAACGAAGGTACGGTTGCCTTCACCGGGCCGGGACATTGAGTAGAAGAGTCAGGGTGTCATGTTGCAGCTCCACCAGACTTAGGCCGCAAATGGATATTGCGTGCAGTTCTGGTCACCCCATTAAAAAATGGAGTCTTTGGACAGGGTGCAGAGATGGCTTACCGGAATGGTGACTAGATTAGGAGGTATTAATAGACTATTATTATTATTATTATTATTTACAGTGTACTAGTCTCCTTGTTCTATCTGGGACACACGACAATAAAACACTCCTGACTAACTGCAGGGAGAGGTTGGACAAACTTGCATTGTTTTCTCTGGAGCACGAGGGGCTGAGGGAAGACCCGATAGAAGTATATTAAATTATGAAGGGCCTAGATAGGCTACAAAGTCAGAACCATTTTCCCAGAATGGAAAAAACAAATACCAGAGGGCACACGGTGAGAGGGCCAAGGTTTACAGGAGATAACATCGCTGGTCAAGAAGGCATAGCAACGACTGTTCTACCTAAGAACACTGAAATGGTCTGGTCTACCCCAACATCTGCTGACGACCTTCTACCGCTGCACCATAGAGAGCATCCTAATACATGGCATCCCTGTGTGGTACCCCAGCTGCACGGAGGCAGAGAGGAAAGCTCTTCAGCGGGTAGTCCATAGAGCTCAGAGGGCCATCGGAACACAGCTACCAGCCTTGGAGGGCATCTACAACACACGATGCCTCAGAAAAGTCACCAGCATCCACAAAGACTCCTCACACCCCTGCAACAGTCTGTTCGAACTTCTACCATCGGGCAGACGCTACAAGGCCTTCTACGCCCGCACCTCCAGACTCAGGAACAGCTTCATCCCCAGGGCCATAGCTGCTATGAACCGGTCCTGCTGAGCTGGATGGTCACATCGCACAGTGAACCGGCACAGATCTACTTGAACTTTATACTGTTTTAAAACTGTTTCTAATTTTGTTTCACTGGGTTGTATAAATTTAGCTAATTAATTTATTGCATCGTATGGGAGGCGCATTCCCAATCTCGTTGCACTCCTGTACAATGACAATAAAGATATATTGTATTGTATTGTATTGTGTTGCAGGGCAAATTTTGTTTTTACACTGAGGGTGGTGGGTGCCTAGAGTGTGTGGTGGTGGAGGCAGGTACGATCGTGGCGTTTAGGAGACATTTGGATCGGCACATGGATGAGCAGGAAGTGGAGGGAAATGGATCATGTACAGGCAGAGAGGAGGCAGTCTTGGCATTATGTTCAGCTCAGACATAGTGGGCCGAAGGGCCTGTTCCGGTGCTGTACTGTTCTATCTTCAATGTAGGGGAGAAGGTAAGGTTTGGGAAGGGGAGATAACAAAGGGAGGGAACCACATCACGTTTTAAGCTAAGTGTAGACAAATTCTTAACACACAAAGATATATAATTGATAGACTGAGTTAAATTTAGCTTAGACCGAACAATTAGTTGGAGACGCAAGTATGAGCTCAACTCGAAAGCAAATAAGATGCGGAACAAAGAACAATTTATTTTGGAATTTGTGATTTAATTGTGCGTTCACTAGAGATAGGCCTTCGGTAAACAGGGGATTATAACGGCCTGCACAATATCCACCCACGGGAAAAGGGATCTTCAAGCAAATGTCAGATCATTAAAACCTTACTGACATTCCAGCAGTGTTTAATACAAAAATAGACAAATTGCTTATAGAGTCAACGAGTCAGTCTTACAGCATGGAAACAGGCCCTTCAGCCCAACTTGCCCACAACAGCCAACATGTCCCATCTACTCTAGTCCCACCTGCCTGTGTCTGGCCCATATCCCTCTAAACCTGTCGGATCCACCTACCTGTTTAAATGCTTCTTAAACATTGCAATAGTCCCTGCCTCCACTACCTCCTCTGGCAGATCGTTCCATACACCCACCACCCTTTGTGTAAAATAAGTGACCCCTCAGGTTCCTATTAAACCTCCCCCCCCTCACCTTAAACCATTGTCCACTCTGCTTCACACACATTTTGAACAAGACTGGCCATTATATATTTTTTAAGTAGACAGCGAGCATAAGAGGGTCTCGACCCGAAACATCGCCCATTCCTTCTCTCCCGAGATGCTGCCTGACCTGCTGAGTTACTCCAGCATTTTGTGAATAAATACCTTCGATATTGTACCAGCATCTGCAGTTATTTTCTTATAAGAGAGTTAAATATTGGTTTCCTCTCAAACTGTTAAGTAATCGAGTAGTTTAGTATAGTTTATTGCCACCAGGGGGCGCCTTACGGTGGCTGCCTCGCCAGCCGTCTGTCTCGTCTTTTTCCTTCTTTGTGTTTTTAGTTTGTTGTAAAATGGATGTTTTAGTTTATCTTTAGTTTTGTATTATGTGGGGGTGGGGGGAAACTTTTTAAATCTCTTTCCTCGACGGAGATGCGACTTTTTCCGTGTCGTATCTCCGTCCGCACTGCGTATCTCCTAACATCGTGGAGCTGGCGGCCTCTTGCTGGGACCTCAGGAGCTCCAACTGCGGGAGCCTGTGGACTTTAACAACGTGGAGCTCGCGGTCCCTGGTTAGCGACCGACTTCGGGAGCTCCAACCGCAGGAGCTTCGAACACCCCTAGGTTCACTAGGATAATTCCCGGAATGGCGGGATTGTCGTATGTTGAAAGACTGGAGCGACTAGGCTTGCACACACTGGAATTTAGAAGGATGAGAGGAGATCTTATCGAAACGTATAAGATTATTAAGGGGTTGGACACGTTAGAGGCAGGAAACATGTTCCCAATGTTGGGGGAGTCCAGAACAAGGGGCCACAGTTTAAGAATAAGGGGTGGGCCATTTAGAACGGAGATGAGGAAAAACCTTTTCAGTCAGAGAGTTGTGAATCTGTGTAATTCTCTGCCTCAGAAGGCAGTGGAGGACAATTCTCTGAATGCATTCAAGAGAGAGCTAGATAGAGCTCTTAAGGATAGCGGAGTCAGGGGGTATGGGGAGAAGGCAGGAACGGGGTACTGATTGAGAATGATCAGCCATGATCACATTGAATGGTGGTGCTGGCTCGTAGGGCCGAATGGCCTCCTCCTGCACCTATTGTCTATTGTCCCGACCGCGGGAGCTTCGATCGCCCCGACCGCAGATGGTTCGACTGCCCTGACCCTGGGAGAAAAGATAAGACTTTATTGCCTTCCACCACAGTCGGGAATGTGGAGGGGCTGTTGTGGTAGATGTTTATGTTAAATTTTTTATGTAGTTGTGTGTCTTGTTGCTTTTATTGTTATGACTGTATGGCAAATCAAATTCCTCATATGTTGCAAAACATACTTGGCTAATAAATGACAATTACCGAGGTACGGTACGGTAGCGCAGCGGTAGAGTTGCTGCTTTACAGCGAATGCAGCGCCGGAGACACAGGTTCGATCCTGACTACGGGCGCTGCACTGTAAGGAGTTTGTACGTTCTCCCCGTGACCTGCGTGGGTTTTCTCCGAGATCTTCGGTTTCCTCCCACACTCCAAAGACGTACAGGTATGTAGGTTAATTGGCTGGGTAAATGTAAACATTGTCCCTAGTGGGTGTAGGATAGTGTTAATGTGCGGGGATCACTGGGCAGCACGGACTTGGAGGGCCGAAAAGGCCTGTTTCCGGCTGTAGATATATGATATGATATGATACAGTGCAAAGCTTTTCTGTTGCGTGCTATCCAGTCGGCGGAAAGACTACACACGATTACAATCAACCTGCCCACAGTGTACAGATACAGAATGAAGGGAATAACATTCAGTTTAGTTTAGTTATTGTCACATGTATCGAGGTAGAGTGAAGATCTTTTTTGTTGCGTGCCATCCAGTCAGCATGATTACAGTCGGGCCACGAACAGTGGACAAATACAGGATAAAGGGAATAACGTGCAGTGCAAGATAAAGTCTGATTAAAGATAGTCCGAGGGTCTCCAATGAGGTAGATGGCAGGTTAGGATCATTCTCTAGTTGATTATAGGATGATCCAGTTGCCTGATAACAGCTGGGAAGAAACTGCCCCTGAATCTGGAGGGATGTGTTTCCTCTTGCCTGATGGGAGAGGGGAGAAGAGGCAGTAACCGGGGGTGAGACTGGTCTTTGATTATGCTGGTGGCCTTGCTGAAGCAGCGTGGTGTAGATAATAGACAATAGACAATAGGTGCAGGAGTAGGCCATTCAGCCCTTCGAGCCAGCACCGCCATTCAATGCGATCATGGCTGATCACTCCCAATCAGTACCCCGTTCCTGCCTTTTCCCCGTACCCCCTCACTCCGCTATCCTTAAGAGCTCTATCCAGCTCTCTCTTGAAAGCATCCAACGAACTGGCCTCCACTGCCTTCTGAGGCAGAGAATTCCACACCTTCACCACTCTCTGACTGAGTCAATGGAAGGGAGTCAATGGAAGGGAGGCTGGTTTGTGTGATGGTCCACGACTCTCTGCAGTTTCTCGTGGTCTCGGATGGAGCTGTTCCCAAACCAAGCTGTGATGCATCCCGATAAAGTGGACAGAGAGCATAAGAATGTTTGAGAATGAGCTAATATCTAACTATTAAGTAATCGAGTAGTTAAGTCATGTCATGGAACTAGCCTGGAGCTGGGTGCGGTTTATATTGCACACTGATGGTTGCTGGCAAATGCTGAAACGTAGACACAGGTCATAAGGTCATAAGTGATAGGAGATTTAGGCCATTCGGCCCATCAAGTCGACTCCACCATTCAATCATGGCTGACCTATCTTTCCCTCCTAACCCCATTCTCCTGCCTTCTCCGCAAAACCTCGGACACCTGTATCACCTATCTATCTCCACCTTAAAAATATCCACTGACTTGGCCTCCACAGCCTTCTGTGGCAAAGAATTCCACAGAGTCACCACCCTCTGACGAAATAAATTTCTCCTCATCTCCTTTGTAAAAGAACGTCATTTGATACTGAGCCTATGCCCTCTGGTCCTAGACTCTCCCACCAGCGGAAACATCCTCTCCACATCCACTCTATCCAAGCCTTTCACTATTCTGTATGTTTCAATGAGGTCGCCCCTCATTCTTCTAAACTCCAGCGAGTACAGGCCCAGTGCCGACAAACTCTCATCATAGGTTAACCCGCTCATTCCTGGGATCATTCTTGTAAACCTCCTCTGGACCTTCTCCAGAGCCAGCACATCCTTCCTCAGACATGGTGCCCAAAATTGCTCACAATATTCCAAATGCGGCCTGACCAGCGCCTTATAGAGCCTCAGCACTACATCCCTGTTTTTGTGCACAAGCCCTCTTGAAATAAATGCTAGCATTGAGTTTGCCTTCTTTACTAGCCTCAGTATCGAAGGACGTTCTTTTAGAAAGGGGACGAGGAGAAATTTCTTTCGTCAGAGGATGGTGAATCTGTGGAATTCTTTGCCACAGAAGGCTGTGGAGGCCAAGTCAGTGGATATTTTAAAGGCGGAGATAGATAGATGATACAGGTGTCCGCTGATGCAATTGTAAATCGCACATCAACGCCTCTACTTCCCGAGAAGATCAAAGAGATTCGGTACGTCAAAGAGGATTCTCTTGAACTTCTACAGGTGTTCAGCAGAGAGCATATTGGCTGGCTGCATCACGGCCTGGTTCGGCAACTTGAACGTTCGGGAGTGGAAAAGACTGCAAAAAGTTGTGAACACTGTCCAGTCCATCACTGACTCTGACCTCCCCACCATCGAAGGGGTTTACCAGAGTCGCTGCCTCAAAAAGGCAGCCAGCATCATCAGAGACCCACACCACCCTGGCCACACACTCATTTCACCCCTGCCATCGGGAAGAAGATACAGGAGCCTGAAAACTGTAATATCCAGGTTCAGGAACAGCCTCTTCCCAACAGCCATCAGGCTGTTAAACTCTACAACCTCAAATAAGCTCCGAACTACAATAGACTACTATTATTATTATCATTATTACTTACAGCATACTATGTTTACATATTCTGTTGTTCTGCAGCAAGTAAGAATTTCATTGTTCCATCTGGGACATGTGACAATAAAACACTCTCGACTTGACTCTTGACCTTAGAGTCTTTAATTTTCTCCAAGATCTTCGCACCTCCATCTATAATCTCCTTCTGATCTACCACCCTCAAACCTCTACACAACCCTTGGTCTCCGAGTCATCTTTCACTTTTCAGCAGTCCGAATGAAGAAGGGTCCCGGCCTAAAACTTCGCCCTGTTCATTCCCTCCTCAGAGGCTGCCTGACCCGCTGAGTTACTGCAGCACTGTGTGTGTGTGTTTTGTTCACATTTAATCTGTTCCCTTCTGCTGTCGAGAATCCCTGAACCCTTTCACAACAATTACCCCTTCCCTCACCCCAGTTATGTAACCAGTTTCTACAAACACTACTCTCACTCCCCTCCATTCCTCTTTGCTCCCCTTTCCCTCACCCTAGTCATTTAACCAGTTCCACAGTTAACAACAATGCATCCCTCTTGATCCCACCATCCCTAGCCAACAGTTGGCCTATCAGGGAACCACCCTGCCACAGGTCATCTGTTACCAGCCCCGATTTGCCCTGGTCTTTCCTCACCTCTAGGCCTCCCCCCTCTCCTTCTCTCCCCACTTTCAATCTCCCCACCCGAAAGACCACCTATCCACGTTCTCCAGGGATGCTGCCCGTCCCGCTGAATCACTCCACCACTTTGTGTCTGCTCATTAAAAATGACCCTTTAAGAGCCTGAATGCTTTATTATTTGGCTCAGTGTCAAGTTTTGTTCAAGAATGATTCTGTGACGCACCTTAGAAACATTTTTTTGCCAGCAGTCTATAAATAAATACAATGGCCGATGAATGCTTTTGGATACATTGAACAGTACAGCAGCTGAACGAGCCCTTCGGCCCGCAACGTCTGTGCCAAACTTGTTGCTGAGTTTAACTAATCTCCTCTGCCTGCACGTGACCCGTATCCCTCCATAACCATTTGCCTTTCAAAAAGCCTCTTAAATACCACTATTGTATCTGCAATGCTTAAACTTCCTGCACCCAATGTATCTATGCCTCTATTTATTCACAAAATGCTGGAGTAACCCAGCGGGTCAGGCTGCATCTCGGGAGAGAAGGAATGGGTGACGTTTCGGGTCGAGACCCTTCTTCAGACTGAAGAAAGGTCTCGACCCGAAACGTCACCCATTCCTTCTCTCCCGAGATGCAGCCTGACCCGCTGGGTTACTCCAGCATTTTGTGAATAAATCGATTTGTACCAGCATGTGCAGTTATTTTCCTATATGTATCTATGCTTCTCATCATTTTATACACTCCTGTCAGGTCTCCATTCAACCTGCGACGTTCCAGAAAAAAACAATCCACGTTTGTCCAACCTATCATCGTGGAATTCTTTGCCACAAATGTCTGTGGAGGCCATCAATGTGCATTTTTTAAGGCGGAGATTGACAGATTCTTGATTAGTATGGGTGTCAGGGGTAATGGGGAGAAGGCAGGAGAATGGGGTTAGGAGGGAGAGATAGATCAGCCATGATTGAATGGTAGAGTAGACTTGACGGGCCGAATGGCCTAATTCTGCTCCGAGAACTTATGATCTTATGAAATCAAAACACACAGATTGCTTATTCGGAATACCTCCTTCAGAGTTACAAGAGAACATTCTCTATGGACAAAGTTGTCCATCCAGGACAAAGGACCTGGTCTCGGACAGGGTGGTCTGCAGCACTGGGGTTCCGCAGGGAACAGTGCCAGCGCCATTCTTGTCCACCCTGTACACTGCGGACTTCAGGCACAACTCCGCAGACTCCTATCTACAGAAGTTCTCTGACGACTCTGCCATCGTCGGCCTCATCACAGGCGACGAGGACAGGGCGTACAGAGAACTGATCAAGGAGATTGTGGACTGGTGCCAGCGGAACTGCCTCCGGATCAACGCGGGGAAAACCAGGGAGATGGTGGTAGATTTCAGCAGGCGCAGCCAGGTCCCCCCGACACCGGTGAACATCCAGGGAATGGACATCGGGAGGGTGGACTCTTGTAAGTACCTGGGTGTTTACCTCAACAATAAACTAGACTGGACTGAAAACACCGATGCGCTATACAGAAAGGGCCAGAGCAGACCTTATCTGCTAAGGAGACTCAGGTCCTTTGGAATGCAGGGGGCACTCCTAAGGACCTTCTACAATACAGTGGTGGCATTGGCCATTTTCTATGGAGTGGTCTGCTGGAGCAGCAGCATCTCAACGGCGGAAGGGAAGAGACTCGACAAGCTGGTCAGGAAGGCCGGCTCTGTCCTGGGTTGTCCCCTCGACTCAGTGCAGGCGGTGGGAGAGAGGAGGATGATGGCAAAGCTAACATCGCTGCTGGACAACGACTCCCACCCCATGCAAGACACTGTCACTGCCTGAGTAGCTCCTTCAGTGACAGACTCCTTCACCCCAAGTGCGTGAAGGAGAGATATAAGAGGTCCTTCCTTCCCGCTGCTGTGAGACTGCACAACCAGCACTGCTCCCAGCAGACCAGTCAACAATAACAGCTGGACACACAGAAAACTGAAGACAATTTATGTATCTTTTATTTATAATGAATGATCTCTTGCTCTCCACTTTGCTGCTGTAACACTGTAAATTTCCCCGGTGTGGGACGAATAAAGGAATATATTATTAATCATGGCCATTCTCTAGCTGTTGGTGGGATGGTTCAGTTACCTGATAACACCTGGGTAGAAATTGTCCCTGAATCTGGAAGTATGCATTTTCACACTTCTTAGTATTATTAATACCAATTAATAATATTATCAAGCAGTTTTATTGACATTATCAAAGCATTATTCATAATTATTATTAAATTAGAAACAAAAACGTTACAAATTATAAATCACAAATGTGAATATTATATTGATTATTAAAAATGAGTATTATTAATACTAATGATTATTATAAACAATAATGGTCTGAAGAAGGGTCTCGACCCGAAACGTCGCCCATTCCTTCTCTCCTGAGATGCTGCCTGACCTGCTGAGTTACTCTAGCATTTTGTGAATAAATACCTTCGATTTGTACCAGCATCCGCAGTTATTTTCTTACACTACAATGAAAAGCTATGTTTTGCACGCTATGCAATCAGATCAGATAATACCCGACATAAATACAACCAAGCCAAACTCAAGTGCAATAGCCAAAGCAATAATTCAGGGCATTTTTTGTGCAAATCCAGTAAAGTCTGATTTGTACCAGCATCTACAGTTATTTTCTTATACTATATATAAAGTCTGATTATTGATAGCCCGGGGGGGGGGGGGGGGGGAGTCTCCAATGAGGTATTGACTATTGATGGGAGGTCAGGACTAGCTCTGTCACTGGTTTGCTGCATTCACTGAGTAGTGCCCAGTATTCACGTCTGTCTTCCCAGCAGAATACGCTCGTGGGAGTCGCGACAACAACTCCATTTTGTGTGCCTCGGGGACAGGGATCGATTGGAGATTCATCAGCTCCAAGCATGACCTTTCTGATTGCTCTTAAAGTCCATTTCACCCAACCCCATGGTTGCACCGGTAGAGTTGCACATGCCAGGACTGGGAGCATTGCATTGCATTGCATTGCATGTTGGTTTCACGCTGCCCTTGTCTATTTCACCCACCCCAGACCTCTCCCTCTCCCCCTCTCTCCCAAAGCAACCCCTGCAACAGTTCCAAACTGCTTCACCTTTGTACACCCCATGTATTCCCCTCCCTCACTCCCTCCCAGCCCCCCCTGTAGACGGGACACCACAACGCGAAACGTACCTGCTCTTGCCCGTCCTTCGCTTTGACTTTGCACTGTGGACTTGCTGCTGTTAATAGACCAGGCAGGGCGGACACCACGACAAGGGGAGGAGGAGGAGGAGGAGGAGGAGGAGAAAGGAAGGAACGACCAGCAAACGAGGATCCAGGATCATTCAATACTGGAGCCAGGATTTGGCTAAGATTTTTTTTGGAAAATCAATGACATTCCCGGGGCAACTGGGGGGTCCCGGTTGCAGATAGACCGCGGCTTGCGTTAGTTAGCCAGCGCTCCCATTTAACATGGTTATTTCTATGGGAGCATTGCCCCGGGGCTCTGCCTCTGCTCTGGAGACAGAGAGAGATTGGAAATCCATTCTGGATTTTGTCAGGCCGGGAGCATCTCGCCAGGGTTCCGCATTGTCCCCCCCCCCCCCCCACTTCACGCCAGTTGAAGATTTAATCAGCATTTTCACCGTAGGTGGAGGAAACAATGAGTTTTAGGACCCCTGTGCTTTTCTCCTCATTGAGAGGGGGGGGTGAGTCCAGTGGGGAAATCCCTCAAACAAGGGGAGGGGAGTTTCTTTTTTTTGATGGATGTTTCTTTTTTTTGTTGTTGTGTTGGTTGGGGTTGTGTAATTTGCTTATTTTATTGCTCTTGTTGTTGGACTGTGTGGGTGACTAAATTTCGTCCAAAAAAACTTGTTTTTTGGATGACAAATAAAGATATCCTGAATCCTGAGGGGAAGGGAAGGGCAGGGCAGGGGTAGCAATGTGGAAAGAAAAGAGAGGTGGCTTGCAATAGACAATAAGTGCAGGAGTACGCCATTCGGCCCTTCGAGCCAGCACCGCCATTCACTGTGATCATGTCAGATCATCCACAATCAGGACCCCGTTCCTGCCTTCCCATATCCCCCTGACTTCGTTATCGCTCGAACTAACGCTCTCTTGAAAGCATCCAGGGAATTGGCCTCCACTGCCTCCTGAGGCAGAGAGTTCCACAGATTCACCACTCTCTGGGTGAAAAAGTTCTTCCTCATCTCCGTTCTAAATGGCCTACCCCTTATTCTTAAACTGTGGCCCCTGGTTCTGGACTCCCCCAACATCGGGAGCATGTTTCCTGCCTCTAGCGTGTCCAATCCCTTAATAATCTTATATGTTTCGATAAGATCTCCTCTCTTCCTAAATTCCAGTGTATACAAGCCCAGTCACTCCAGTATTTCAACATATGACAGTCCCGCCATTCCGGGAATTAACCTCGTGAATCTACTCTGCACGCCCTCAATAGCAAGAATGTCTTTCTTCAAATTTGGAGACCAAAACTGCACACAGTACTCCAGGTGCGGTCTCACTAGGGCCCTGTACAACCGCAGAAGGACATCTTTGCTCCTAAACTCAACTCCCCTTGTTATGGCCAACATGCCATTAGCTTTCTTCACTGCCTGTTGTATCTGCATGCTTCCTTTCAGTGACTGATGAACTAGGACACCCAGATCTCGTTGTACTTCCCCTTTTCCTAACTTGACATAATTCAGATAATAATCTGCCTTCCTGTTCTTGCCACCAAAGTGGATAACCTCACATTTATCCACATTAAACTGCATCTGCCATGCATCCGCCCATTCACACAACCTGTCCAAGTCACCCTGCAACCTCATAGCATCCTCCTCACAGTCCACACTACCCCCCCAGCTTTGTATCATCTGCAAATTTGCTAATGGTACTTTTAATCCCATCATCTAAGTCATTAATGTATATTGTAAATAGCTGCGGTCCCAGCACCGAACCTTGCGGTACCCCACTAATCACTGCCTGCCATTCTGAAAGGGACCTGTTAATCCCTACTCTTTGTGTCCTGCCTGCCAACCACTTTTCTATCCATGTCAGTACCCTACCCCCAATACCATGTGCTCTAATCTTGCCCACTAATCTCATATGTGGGAACTTATCAAAGGCTTTCTGAAAGTCCAGGTACACTACATCCACTGGCTCTCCCTTATCCATTTTCCTAGTTACATCCTCAAAAAATTCCAGAAGATTAGTCAAGCATGATTTCCCCTTCGTAAATCCACGCTGACACGGAACGATCCTGTTACTACTATCCAAATGTTCCGCAATTTCGTCTTTTATAATTGACTCCAGCATCTTCCCCACTACTGATGTCAGACTAACTGGTCTATAATTTCTCGTTTTCTCTCTCTCTCCTTTCTTAAAAAGTGGGATAACATTAGCTACCCTCCAATCCACAGGAACTGATCCTGAATCTATAGAACATTGGAAAATGATCACCAATGCATCTACGATTTTTAGAGCCAGTTCCTTAAGTACCCTGGGATGCAGCTCCTTGGTCTTGGTGGTATTTAGGGACAGGTTGTTATCTGAGCACCAGTCCGCCAGGTTCTGCACCTCCGCTCTGTATTTTGTTTCATCACCGTTGGTGATCAGCCCGATCACCGTTGTGTCATCTGCAAACTTGACAATGGTGTTGGTGGCGAATGCAGGAACACAGTCGTGTGTGAAGAGGGAGTAGAGCATGGTGCTCAATACACAGCCCTGTGGTGTGCCGGTACTCAGGGTGATAGTGGAGGACAGGTGCGGGCCCATTCTCACTGCCTGCGGTCACTCCAGCAGGAAGTCCAGGATCCAGTCACATAACGACGAGCTGAGGCCTAGCTGGTGGAGTTTGGTGATGAGCTTGGTGGGGATGACCGTGTTGAAGGCAGAGCTATAGTCAATGAATAGCATCCCCACGTAGGTGCCCTGTCTCTCCAGGTGAGTCAGGACAGTGTGAAGAGCCAGAGAGATGGCGTCCTCTGTGGATCTGTTTGCCCTGTATGCAAATTGATGTGGGTCCAGTGAGTCAGGGATGCTGGATTTGATGTGTGAGAGGACCAGCCTTTCAAAGCACTTCATGACTATCGGAGTTAGGGCAACCGGGCGGTAGTCGTTCAGGTTGGTGATCTTTGCTTTTTTCGGCACCGGCACTATGGTAGCCAACTTCAGGCACTTGGGGACCGTAGCCAGAGATAGTGACAGGTTAAAGATCCTGGTGAATACCTCAGCCAACTGTTCAGCACAGTCCCTAAGTACCCTTCCTTGAACTCCATCCGGGCCTGCAGCCTTGCGTGGGTTGACCCTTTGCAGAGCGCGTTGTACCTCCTGTGTGCTCAATGTTAAGACCTGTCCCTTCGCCTCGGCTGGGGTTCTTCCACTCAAGGTGGTGTTGCCAGTTTCGAAGCGGGCAAAAAAGGTGTTTAGCTCATTGGTCAGTGTCATACCGCTGTGGGGGCAGGCAGGGCTGCTCTTGTAGCCAGTGATGTCCCTGACACCCTGCCACATGCTTCTGGTGTCCGTGGTGTTGAAGTGGTCTTCCACCCGTTGCCTGTGGGTGTCTTTGGCCCTTTTAATACCTCTGTTCAGCTTTGATCTGACAACACTGTATGCTGAAGTGTCACCAGATTTAAAGGCATTGTTGCGTGCCCTTAGCAGGTTCTGTACCTCCTTATTCATCCAGGGTTTCCGGTTTGGGAACATCTTTATTTCCTTGTCCTCCGTGACATTCTCCACACAGCAGTTGATGTAGGAGAGCCCAGTGGATGCGTACTCCTCCAAGTCTACCTCTGAACCGCAGGTGGCCTGTTGTGCAAACAGGTCCCAGTCGGTGCGATCAAAGCAGTCCTGGAGTTGTAGGGTAGCGTCTTTTGACCGTCTTTATTGCAGGTTTGGTCTTGCGGATGAAGGGTTTGTATGCGGGCAGTAGAAGCAGTGAGAGGTGATCGGATTGTCCCAGGGGTGGGCAGGGGAGAGCTCTGTAGGCGTCCTTTACGTTGGTGTATACTTTATCCAGCGTGTTTGAGCACCTGGTAGGGCACTGCACGTGCTGGTGGAATTTGTGGAGCGTGGCTCGTAGGTCGACCAGATTAAAGTCCCCGGCAACAATGAAGGCGCCGTCGGGGTGGGCATCCTGCTGCTTGCTGATGGCCGAGTGCAGCTGTGCTAGTGCTAGGTTAGCATTAGCCTGTGGGGGAATGTATGCGGCCATGATGATAACCACAGTAAACTCCCGCAGATAGAACGGCCTACATTTGAGCAGTAGGTACTCCAGGTCTGGGGAACAGTAGCTCTCTATCGCGGAGTGGTTAGTGCATCGGTCATTGTTGATGTAGATACAGAGCCCAACGCCCTTGCTCTTACTGGAGTCCTTTGTTCTATCGGCCCGCTGTAGTGACCGGTTCGTTAGCTCCACAGCCCCGTCAGCAACCAGCGCGTTGACCCACGTCTCCGTGAAGATCAGCGCGCAGCAGTCTTTCAGGGATCGCTGGGTGTTGATCCATAGCCTTACCTCATCCAGCTTGTTGGAGAGTGACCGGACATTGGCGAGAAAGACTGGGATGGAATGGGGGAGGGAAGGGGAGAGGGAGGGGGAAGGGGGGAGAGGTGAGGAGGGGAGGTGGGGGGGGGGGCAGGGGAGGGGGGAGGGGGAGGGAGTGGGAGGGAGTATGGGGAGGAGAGGGTGCTGCACCAATATAGGAGAGGTTTGGGCCCAACGGGTCCATTTGGTCTATATGACAATAAAGCACTTTTGTCTCTTGAGTTCATAATTAATTGGAGCAGAATTAGGCCACCCGGCCCATCAAGTCCCCTCCGCCACTCAATCATGGCTGATCTATCTCTCCCTCCTAACCCCATTCTCCTGCCTTCTCCCCATAACCTTTGACCTGCTTAGTTTAGTTTATTGTCACATATGTAAGGTACAGTGAAAAGTTTGTTGCGTGCTACCCAGTCAGCAGAAAGACAATACATGATTGCAATCGAGCCATTCACAGTGTATCGATATATCATAAGGGAATAGCGATTAGTGCGATGTAAAGCCAGCAAAGTCCGATCAAGGATAGTCCGAGGGTCACCAAAGAGGTAGATAGTAGTTCAGCACTGCTCTCTGGTTGTGGTGGGATGGTTCAGTTGCCTGATAACAGCTGGGAAGAAACTGTCCCTGAATCTGGAGGTGTGCGTTTTCACACTTCTATACGTTTTGCCTGATGGGAGAGGGGAAAAGAGGGCGTGGCCAGGGTGCGACTCGTCCTTGATTAGTCTCACCCTGGCCACTCCCTCTTCTCTCCAAATTCCAAATCGCTTCCTAATCAAGAATCTGTCAAACTCTGCTTTAAAAATACCCAATGGCTTGGCCTCCACAGCCTTCTGTGGCAGTGAATTGCAGATTCTCCACCCTCTGGCTAAAGAAATCCCTCTCATAATAATAATAATAATAATAATATTCATTTATTGTCATTGCAACGAGTACAACGAAATTAAAAAAATAGCCAATCCTGACGGTGCGTACAAACATATATGCAATAAATGCAAAAACAAATAAATACAATTATATTAAGTACAAGATTTTTTAACGGTGTTGCCTAGTGCAAAGGTAGTGTTCAGTTCTCGTATGGCCCTGGGGTAAAAACTGTTCTTAAGTCTGTTTGTTCGGGATTTGATCGACCTGAAACGTCGACCAGAGGGCAGATGAACAAACAGACGGTGGCCGGGGTGGGATGGATCTTTTATTATTTTGCCTGCTCTACTGAGGCAGCGTAGGCTGAACAGGTGCTCCAGGGAGTGCAGTGAGCAGCCGATGATCTTCTGGGCCGTCGTGATGACCCTCTGAAGGGCCTTCCTGTCCTTTTCTGAGCAGCTGGCATACCATGTGGTTATACAGTATGCCAGCACACTCTCGATGGAGCAGCGATAGAAGGACAACATGAGCTTCTCCTGCAGGTTGGTTTTCCTGAGGATCCTCAGGAAGTGGAGTCTCTGCTGTGCCTTCTTTACTGTGGTGATGGTGTTGGTAGACCAGGTAAGATCCTCTGCGATGTGCGTACCCAGGAACCTGAAAGCGGGTACCCTTTCCACACAGACCCCATTGATGTAGAGTGGGTCGTATTCTACACTGGTTTTTCTGAAGTCAATAATAAGTTCCTTTGTTTTGGAGGAGTTCAGGACAAGATTGTTCACTGAACACCATGCTGCCAGCCTTTGGATTTCATCCCTATAGGCTGTCTCATCTCCTCCTGAGATGAGTCCAACCACAGTCGTGTCATCCGCGAACTTGATGATGGTGTTGGTGGGATGGGTGGGGGCACAGTCGTGAGTGTAGAGGGAGTAAAGGATGGGGCTCAACACACAGCCCTGTGGTGAGCCGGTGCTCAGTGTAATGGTGGAGGAGAGGTGAGGGCCTATTTTGACGGTCTGGGGGCGGTTGGTCAGGAAGTCCTTGATCCATTGGCAGATGGTTTGGGAAAATCCAAGGTCAGAAAGTTTGGTGACCAGTCTGCTCGGGATGACCGTGTTAAAGGCAGAGCTGAAGTCGAGGAAGAGCATCCTCACATAGCTCCCCTGGTGTTCAAGGTGGGTCAGTGCAGTGTGAAGATGCAGTATGTCCTTTTATCTATCCGTACTTGGCACTGATGTTCCACTGTAAATATGAACTTGTTCTATGTACACTCGCTTGAGATCTTGGCCACAGTAAAGTAGACTTCCATGAAATATTTTTTTTAAATAAAAGAAAACTATTCGGAAAGGTTTAGAGTCAATAGTCAATAGTCAATAGTCATTTATTTGTCACATACAAATAAATGTGCAGTGAAATTAAAACTTACCCGCAGTTCAACATGGGCCAAACATGGGCAGGTGTAGATGAGGCATCTTGGTTGTCATGGGCAAGTTTACTTTTTGTTTAGTTTATTTTATTATTGTCATGTGTACCAAGGTACAATGAAAAGCTTTTTGTTGCGTGCTATCCAGTCAGTGGAAAGACTATACATGTTTGCAATCTCCCCTCCCCTTTTTTCCCCTCTCTTCACTGTACCCGTATAGTGAAAGGCTTGGAAAAGAGTGGATGTGGAGAGGATGTTTCCACTAGTGGGAGAGTCTAGGACCAGAGGGCACAGCCTCAGAATTAAAGGACGTTCCTTTTGGAAGGAGATGACAAAGTATTTCTTTAGTCAGAGGGTGGTGAATCTGTGGAATTTATTGCATGAGGCTGTGGAGGCCAAGTCAATAGATATTTGTAAGGGAGAGATAGATGGATTCTTGATTAGTACGGGTGTCAGGGGTTATGGAGATAAGGCAGGAGGATGGGGTTGAGAGGGAGAGGTAGATAGGTCATTATTAAATGGTGGAATAGACTTGATGGGCTGAATGGCCTAATTCTGTCCCTATCACTTATGACCTTACCCCACCTGGATTGACAAACATTTCTCCCCTCCCATCTCTCCTTCCCTCCCCCCACCCCTCCCCCCACCCCTCCCCCGTCCCCTTCCCCCACTGTTCCTCCCAGTGGTTTCACTGCTTATCGACCCCCCTCCCCCTACCTGTATCCACCTATCACTCACCAGACTTTGTCATGTCTCCTCTTCCCTGCCCGCTTTTCCCACCCCCGCACTCAATCTGAGTCATAATTCTCGTCAGTTTTGTTTTTATTTTGTCCTGAACCATTGAACTCATAGTCAATAGAATTAAAGGAAATGTCCGTTTCAACACCACTATAGTTTAATCTTGAGTCCAGAGTTCATTGCCTGATCTAATCAATTAAATAGTCAGTACCATAAACATTTTCCAACTAAATTTCGGATAAATAAAATGATTATTTTTCCTGTTCTGTCATGGTTTGTGTTGGGAGGTATCTGGCATGAAATCCCAGATTAATTGTTTCACATCTACCTGTTCTACTGGTTTAAACGTGGGCTTGACTGAACTTTGCTTGGCCTGAACTTATTCGCAATCTTTGACAAACAATATTTCCAACGCACAAAGTTAGGAACGCGTTAAAAAACTTCTGAATAATTGCACAAAGCGTCAAAGGCGAAATGAATGAAAAGCCGGGGGGGGGGGACACACGCAGTCACAGGGAGAACGTGCAAACTCCGTACAGACAGCACCCAGTAGTCGGGATCGAACCCGGGTCTCTGGCACCGTGAGGCGGCAACTCTACCGCTGCGCCACCGTGCCACCCAAGTCCGCTAATGTTGCATGAAATTAGGGAATGGGAACAGGTGGACCTAGGGGGACTAGATCATTGTGTACACCCCATTTGCTGACAAATTATATATTTTTGTTTTCCCCATCTCCTTGTTTCCATGTTCCCATTCCTCCCAGTGGTTTCACTGCTTATCGACCCCCCCTCCCCTCCACCTGTATCCACCTATCACTCACCAAACTTTGTCATGTCTCCACTTCCCTGCCAACTTTTGCCACCCCACCCACGCAACATCCCATCTCTCTTTCCCAGTTCAAACGATTATTAATGCCATTTCCCTGGCCCTACACATCCCCAGAACACCTGGCCAAGAGAGACACCTACGTCAGACGTCTATCCATAGACTACGGCTCTGCTTTTAACACCATTATCCCATCCGAGCTCATCACCAAACTCATGGAACTTGGAGTCAGCACTCATCTCTGCAAACTGGATCCTCGACCTCCTGACCAACAGATAACTAAACTAAACTCAAGCTTAAAATATGGACCAACATATGCACAAAGGGACTTGGAAGGACGATAGAAAATCAAACAATATTGAAATAATATTATACAATATTGAGTTCTTTACACAATATTGAGATGTTTCCTAATTTTAGGATCTGTTCCAGCTTTGTAAGGGGGAATTATTTTTTAATTAATTTTAGTTTAAACGTAGCTTAGTGGCCGTGAAAGGAACTGCAGATGCTGGAACTTTGAGCAACACACAGAGTGCTGGAGGAACTCTGCGGGTCAGGCAGCATCCGTGGAGGGAATGGATAGGAGACGTTTCGGGTCAGGACCCTTCTTTTAGTGGCCGTGAACGACTTTGGGGCATGCTAAGATCTTGCTACGAACCATCTGAGTAGAACTTTTCTTTAATGTAAGAAAATAACTGCAGATGCTGGTAGAAATCGAAGGTATTTATTCACAAAATGCTGGAGTAACTCAGCAGGTCAGGCAGCACCTCAGGAGAGAAGGAATGGGTGACGTTTCGGGTCGAGACCCTTCTTTGAGAACTTGAGGGTGTAATCACATACCATTTGTAGTGTTGCTTAGCAACATGAGGTAAGTTGTTTAAACAGGTTAAACACTGATTGATTCCATCTGTTCTCTCAATTTTGTTTTAGGCTTCAAAATCAAATGCCAGGCAACTCTATCCGCGCTGGTCCCTGACGTGGATCTGTAATCATTCAACACAATCGCTCCACTCGATTATAACCCCAACTCCAACAGCAGCAATAGACGCTATTCCCTTTATCCTGTATCTGTATGCTGTGGACGGCTCGACTGTGATCATGTATAGTCTTTCCACTGACTGGACAGCACGCAACAAAAAAAGCTTTTCACTGAACCTCGGCACATGTGATACTAAACTAAACTTTGTCTGTTCCAGATAAAATGGGGTAAAGGAAGGGATATTATTTTTATTTAACCTGAGTCGTTCTTCAATCTTTTTGTTCTTCTAGAGCAACGTATTTAAAAGAGGAATCTGAGGGGTAACATTTTCACACAAAGGGTGGTGGGTGTATGGAACAAGCTGCCAGAGCAGGTAGTTGAGGCAGGGACGATCCCAACATTTAAGAAATAGTTAGGCAGGTACATGAATAGGACAGGTTTGGAGGGATATGGACCAAATGCGGGCAAGTGGGACTAGTGTAGATGGGACATGTTGGCCGGTGTGGGCAAGTTGGGCTGAAGGCCCAACTCTATGACTCTAAGAGACTCTATCACTATGACTATGACACTGTATCACTCTATGACTATGACTCTAAGAGACTTTGGCCAATTCATGCACGCAGCAAGCAGAACTATGTATCTTATGTTTCATTGCCTGCAGGAGAAGTGTGTGAATATTGATCTGCTTACGTGTGATAAACACATACCTCACTGCAGTCTCGGCATCTGTGTGTGTTGCAATGCCTTTCCACCGGCCACCTTTCCAATGGTCAACCTTTCTGTTTGTTTGTTTTTGTTTGTTTTTATTATCTTGTGTACAGAGGTACAGTGAAAATCTATTGTTTGCTTGCTATCAAGTCAAAGAAAGACTATACATGCTTATGATCAAGGCATCCACAGTGCAAAGATAAATGAATAAAGGGTGTAATAGTGCGCAGATACAGTGCATTCAGAAAGTATTCAGACCCCCTTCACTTTTTCCACATTTTGTTACGTTACAGCCTTATTTTAAAATGGATTAAATTCTTTTTTTTTTATCGTCAATCCACGCACAATACCCCAAAATAAAAAAGCGAAAACAGGTGTTTAGAAATTTTTGCAAAGTAATTAAAAAGAAATAACTGTAATATCACATTTACATAAGTATTCAGACCCCTTTCTAGGTACTTTGTTGAGGCACCTTTGGCAGCGATTACAGCCTCAAGCCTTCTTGGGTATGACGCTACAAGCTTGGCACACCTGTATTTGGGTAATTTCTCCCATTCTTCTCTGCAGATCCTCTCAAGCTCTGTCATGTTGGATGGGGAGCGTCGATGCACAGCTATTTTCAGGTCCCTCCAGAGATGTTCGATCGGGTTCAAGTCCGGGCTCTGGCTGGGCCACTCAAGGACATTCACAGACTTGTCACGAAGCCACTCCTGCGTTGTCTTGGCTGTGTGCTTAGGGTCGTTGTCCTGTTGGAAGGTGAACCTCCGCCCCAGTCTGAGGTCCAGAACGCTCTGGAGCAGGTTTAACTCAAGGATCTCTCTGTACTTTGCTCCGTTCATCTTTCTCTCGATCCTGACTAGTCTCCCAGTTCCTGCCGCTGAAAAACATCCCCACAGCATGATGCTGCCACCACCATGCTTCACCGTAGGTATGGTATTGGCCAGGTGATGAGCGGTGCCGCTTGGCATTCAGGCCAAAGAGTTCAATCTTGGTTTCACCAGACCAGGGTGTTTCTCATGGACTGAGAGTCCTTTAGGTGCCTTTTGGCAAACTCCAAGCGGGCTGTCATGTGCCTTTTACTGAGGAGTGGCTTCCATCTGGCCACTCTACCATAAAGGCGTGATTGGTGGAGTGCTGCAGATATAGTTGTCCTTCTGGAAGGTTCTCCCATCTTCACAGAGGAACTCTGGAGCTCTGTCAGAGTGACCATCGGGTTCTTGGTCACCTCCCTGACCAAGGCCCTTCGTCCCTGATTGCTCAGTTTGGCCAGGCGGCCAGCTCTATGAAGAGTCCTGGTGGTTCCAAAGTTCTTCCATTTAAGAATGACGGAGGCCACTGTGCTCTTCGGGACCTGCAATGCCGCAGAAATTGTTTTATACCCTTCCCCAGATCTGTGCCTCGACACAATCCTGTCTCGGAGGTCTACGGACAATTAATTCGTCTTCATGGCTTGGTTTGTGCTCTGACATGCACTGTCAACTGTGGGACCTTATATAGACAGGTGTGTGCCTTTCCAAATCATGTCCAATCAATTTAATTTACCACTGGTGGACTCCAATCAAGTTGTAGAAACATCTCAAGGATAATCAATGGAAACAGGATGAACATAAGCTCAATTTTGAGTGTCAGAGCAAAGGGTCTGAATACTTATATAAATGTGATATTTCAGTTATTTATTTTTAATTACTTTACAAAAATTTCTAAACACCTGTTTTCACTTTTTTATTATAGGGTATTGGGTGTGTTGATTGATGATAAATAAAATGAATTGAATCCATTTTAAAATAAGGCTGTAACGTAACAAAATGTGGAAAAAGTGAGGGGGTCTGAATACTTTCTGAATGCACTGTATAACAGTGAAGTCCAATAAGGTTTGATTAAGGATAGTTCAAAGGTCTCCAATCAGGTAGGTGGGAGGTGAGGACTGAACTCTAACTGATGAGAGGAACATTCAGTTGCCTGCTAACAGCTGAGTCAAGATTTTCGGATCGTATCATAAGACGTAGGAGCGGAATGAGGCCATTCGGCCCATTGAGTCTGCGCTGCCGTTCGATCGTGACTGATCTATTTTTCACGGATCATTTATGCATTGTCGTGGCATGTTGAGTTTAAAGTCTTTAAACACAGAACATTCTCTCTTCAATGTGTTTATGTTGTGATCTTATGCACGACAAACCTGCACCAGGAGATTTGAAGACTTAATATGCAATTAGGTAGATTCAGAGTCACACAGCTTGACCACACGGTGGCGCTGGTGGTCCCGGCTTTGTCCCAGTGGCTCAGTCTTCCTCAAACCTGCAACAAGGCACACAGCCAGCAGGGAGGCTCCCCACATTATCTCCATTCCTCACCCTCTTCTTTCATCCTTCTTCTTTCTTCAGTCTTTCTCTTCTGCATCTTCTCCCAGTTTCTCCCTCTCTCTCTACCCTCTCTCTCCCTCTTTCCATCTCCCTTCCTCTCTCCCCCTCTTCCCCTCCTCCTCTCCCTTTCTTTCTCCTCTCTACTCTCCCTCCCTCTCTCCCTCCCTCTCTCCCTCCCTCCATTCCTCCCCCCATCCCTCCCTCTCTCCCTCCATCCATTCCTCCCTCCATTCCTCCCTCCATCCCTCCCTCCATCCCTTCCTCCCTCCCTCCATTCCTCCCTCCATCCCTCCCTCTCTCCCTCCCTCCATCCCTCCCTCCATTCCTCCCTCCCTCCATTCCTCCCTCCATCCCTCCCTCTCTCCCTCCCTCTCTCCCTCCCTCCCTCCCCCATCCCTCCCTCTCTCCCTCCCTCCATTCCTCCCTCCATCCCTCCCTCTCTCCCTCCCTCCATTCCTCCCTCCATTCCTCCCTCCCTCCCTCTCTCCCTCCCTCTCTCCCTCCCTCCATTCCTCCCCCCATCCCTCCCATTCTCCCTCCCTCCATTCCTCCCTCCATTCCTCCCTCCATTCCTCCCTCTCTCCCTCCATCCATTCCTCCCTCCATTCCTCCCTCCATCCCTCCCTCTCTCCCTCCCCCTCTCCCTCTCTCTCCCCTGGGTTTATAAGCTTCAAGTGGTCAACCAACAGCAATAATGCTGGGGTTTGGCCTCTGCTGGCCTGTCAGCCAGTTCAAGGGATCAGAGGGGACTCCAAGGAAGAGGACTCTGTCACAACGCCTTTACCGTCTCTAAGGACTCACCCTGTAAACCACAAAATGCTGGTGGAACTCAACAGGCCATGAATGGACAGATGATGTTTTGGGTTGGGACCCTTCAGTCTGACTAACAGGCTCAATTTATCCAAAGAAGGGTCCCGACCCAACACATCACCTGTCCATTTCCCTCCACAGATGCTGCCTGAGTTCCTCCAGCACTTTGTTCTTTGCTCTGGATTCCAGCATCTGCAGTCACTTGTGTCTTCATATTTTGCACCATCCAGACTTCACCACTTGGTGGCCCCAAATCCCACAAAATCGCAAGACTTTCTGCTTCTTTTTTTCTCCAATTCCCACGATTGGTAAATACCGATCAAGTTATTGGCATACTTCATACACTTCACCTCCAATTTCCATCCTGCCCTTAAATATACCTGGACTATCTCTGACATCTCCCTCCCGTTTCTGGACCTCACCATCTCCATCACAGGAGACAGACTAGTGACGGACATTTACTACAAGCCCACCGACTCGCACAGCTATCTGGACTACACTTCTTCCCACCCGGTCCCCTGCAAAAAGTCTATCCCCTACTCCCAATTCCTCCGTCTACGCCGCATCTGCGCCCGGGATGAGGTGTTTCAGACTAGGGCTTCTGAGATGTCCTCGTTCTTCAGAAAACGGGGCTTCCCCTCCTCCATTATAGATGAGGCTCTCACTAGGGTCTCTTCTACATCCCGCAGCTCCGCTCTTGCTCCCCCTCCCCCCACTCGCAACAAGGACAGGATCCCCCTCGTTCTCACCTTCCACCCCACCAGCCAGCGGATCCAACATATCATCCACCAACATTTCCGTCACCTACAACGGGACCCCACCACTGGCCATATCTTCCCATCCCCTCCCCTCTCTGCGTTCCGCAGAGACCGTTCCCTCCGTAACTCCCTGGTCCACTCGTCCCTTCCTACCCAAACCACCCCAACCCCGGGTACTTTCCCTTGCAACCGCACGAGATGCAACACCTGTCCCTTTACCTCCCCCCTCAACTCCATCCAAGGACCCAAACAGTCTTTCCAGGTGAGACAGAGGTTCACCTGCACCTCCTCCAACCTCATCTATTGCATCCGCTGCTCTAGATGTCAACTTATTTATATCGGCGAAACCAAGCGCAGGCTCGGCGATCGCTTCGCTGAACACCTGCGCTCGGTCCGCATTAACGCAACTGATCTCCCGGTGGCCCAGCACTTTAACTCCCCCTCCCATTCCCAGTCTGACCTTTATGTCATGGGCCTCCTCCAGTGCCATAGTGAGGCCTACCGGAAATTGGAGGAGCAGCACCTCATATTTCGCCTGGGCAGTTTGCAGCCCGGTGGTATGAACGTCGATTTCTCCAACTTCAGATAGCTCCTCTGTCCCTCTCTTCCCCTCCTCCTTCCCAGATCTCCCTCTATCTTCCTGTATATCCTTCCTTTGTCCCACCCCCGACATCAGTCTGAAGAAGGGTCTCGACCCGAAACGTCACCCATTCCTTCTCTCCCGAGATGCTGCCTGACCTGCTGAGTTACTCCAGCATTTTGTGAATAAATCAAGTTATTGGCAATGTTGCTTCTTGTCAATCTATCCGAAACATCACCTATCCATGTGTCTGGAGAAGGATCTCGACCCGAAACGTCACCTATCCATGTTCTCCAGATATGCTGCCCGACCTGCTGAGTTACTCCAGCACTTTGTGTCCTTTTTATAGACAAAAGACAATAGGTGCAGGAGGAGGCCATTCGGCCCTTCGAGCCAGCACCGCCATTCAATGTGATCATGGCTGATCATTCTCAATCAGTACCCCGTTCCTGCCTTCTCCCCATACCCCCTGACTCCGCTATCCTTAAGAGCTCTATCTAGCTCTCTCTTGAATGCATTCAGAGAATTGGCCTCCACTGCCTTCTGAGGCAGAGAATTCCACAGATTCACAACTCTCTGACTGGAAAAGATTTTCCTCATCTCCGTTCTAAATGGCCTACACCTTATTCTTAAACTGTGGCCCCTTGTTCTGGACTCCCCCAACATTGGGAACATGTTTCCTGCCTCTAACGTGTCCAACCCCTTAATAATCTTATACGTTTTGATAAGATTCTTATACGTTTCGATAAGATACGATAAGATAAGATAAGATAGTTCTATGCAAGACGTACAGATATAAGCATTGAAATCACACACACATTTGTACATTTCCAAGCTATACGTTTATTTAGTAAGCACTATCTGGTGGTGACAGGAAGCCTGTATCATATAATATTCTATAACTAATAAGCAAACCTTAGAAAGTACATTTATGTTGACGTCCTTTAGAAAAGGTTAGATTATTTCACTTTTATTTAAGACTCAATGACATATATAAGAACCAAACTGTTGTCTTTCAGTCATAATTTATGAATATGTGTTTATATCATGGTAAAATAAAATTGGCACTTATTTCATAACTGCATATCTAGTCATTAGGAATAGGAATAGAATTAGGCCATTTGGCCCATCAATACTCCGCTTGACTCCGCTTGTTTATAGTCACAGTATGGAAACAGGTCCTTCAGCCCACCAAGTCCACGCCGACCATCGATCAGCCACCCACACTAGTTCCATGTTATCCCACTTTCTCATCCACTCCCTACACACGAGGGACAATTTGCAGAGGGCCGATCAACCTACAAACCCGCACGTCTTTGGGATGTGGGAGGAAACCGATGCGCCTGGAGGAAACCCACCTGGTCACAGGGAGAACTTGCAAACTCCACACAGACAGCACCCGAGGTCAGGGTCGAACCCGGGTCTCTGGCGCTGTGAGGCGGTGGCTCTATCCCCTACGCTACTGTGCTGCCTTGACGTTGTTGCCATGTTATTGAACTAATTCTATACACGAGGTTCTGTGAATTAGTAACATTATAAGTTCATAAGTGATAGAAGCAGAATTAGGCTGAAGAAGGGTCTCGACCCGAAATGTCACCCATTCCTTATCTCCAGAGATGCTGCCTGTCCCGCTGAGTTACTCCAGCATTTTGAGTCCATCTTAAGTTCCATTCAATCATGGCTGATCTATCTTTCCCTCTCAACCCCATGCTCCTGCTTTCTCCCTATAACCCTTGACACATTATTTGAATATTTTTATACATGTTTTATATTTACAAATGATATCAGACATTATATTTTTAGAAATGTTGGGATTAATGCAACCTCAGGAGTGGATATTTTCAACTGAATTTCTAGGGTACTAATTGGGCTGGGCAAGTTTCTAAGAAGATCGTGCCAATTTAAGTTTATCCTAGCTACTTGAATTTTAAAACCTCTTTCTCAGGTTCTGGGCATGTTTGCAGTGGGCAGGGTGAAGGAGAGTTGCAAACGTCACCCTCAGAAAACTGGTGGGTTGTGAATTATTTTCGGCAAATAAACTTACGAAGCTGGCGTCGAACAAAAAGCAGACGGGATACTTTATAACACAGCGCAAGTGGCTTGAAGGTACAGTACAAAAACATTAAACTCGACAAAAAAATCTTGGGAGTGTAAGAAAATAACTGCAGATGCTGGTACAAATCGAAGGTATTTATTCACAAAATGCTGGAGCAACTCAGCAGGTCAGGCAGCATCTCAGGAGAGAAGGAATGGGCGACGTTTCGGGTCGAGACCCTTCTTCAGACTGAAGAGGGTGTCTCGACCCGAAACGTCACCCATTCCTTCTCTCCTGAGATGCTGCCTGTCCCGCTGAGTTACTCCAGCATTTTGTGAAAAAATCTTGGGTCATCAGCTGGAATCTGATGTCAGGCCCCAGATCTATTTTGTAGCTGAACGCACGTGATCCATAACCCTCCATTCCCTGCATATCCATGTGCCTGTGTAAAAGTCTCTTAAACACCACTATTGTCTCTGCCTCCACCACCACCCTTGGCTACACACCCCAAGCACCCATCACTCTCTGTGTAAAAAAACTCTGCCCCAAACATCTCCTTTAAATACTGCCCCTCTCACGTTAAAGCTATGTGGTAGCACAATGGTGCAGCGGGTAGAGCTGCTGCCTTGCAGCCCCAGGTTTGATCCTGACTATGGGTGCAGTCTGACGGGGAGTTTGTACATTCTCCTTGGGACCAAATGGGTTTTCTCCGGGTGCTCCGGTTTCCTCCCACATCCCAAAGACGTGCAGGTTTGTAGATTGACTGGCTTCTATACACTGATCAGCCAAAACATTGTGACCACTGACAGGCGAAGTGAATAACGTTGATTATCTTGTTACAATGACACCTGTCAAGGGGTGGGATATATTAGGCAGCAAGTGAACAGTCAGTTCTTGAAGTTGATGTGTTGGATGCAGGAGAAATGGGCAGGAGTAAAGACCTGAGCGACTTTGACAAGGGCCAAACTGTTATGGCCAGACGACTGGGTCAGAGCATCTCTGAAACGGCAAAGCTTGTGGGGTGCTCCCGGTCAGCAGTGGTGAGTACCTACTGACAGTGGTCCGAGGAGGGACAAACCACAAACTGGCGATAGACAGGGTGTTGGGCGCCCAAGGCTCATCGATGCGCGAGGGCAACGAAGGCTATCCCGTCTGGTCCAAACCGACAGAAGGTCGACTGTGGCACAAGTCACAAAAAAATTTAATGGTGGTCACGGGAGGGATGTGTCACAATACACAGTGCATCGCACCCTGCTGCGTATGGGGCTGCACACGGAGGACCAACAGCATATGAGGCAGGTGGTCATAATGTTTTGGCTCATCAGGTCATAATGTTTTGGCTGATCGGTGTATATTGTCCCTGGTGTGTAGGTAAAGTGCTCGTGTTCGTGTGATCGATGGTTGGCGTGTTTTCAGTGGGCCAAAGGGCCTGTTTCCACTGTATCTCTAAACTAAACTGAACTAGGCCCTCGACTGTTTGACATTCCCATCCTGGGAAAAAGGTTCTGACTCTGAATTCTGGTAAGCCTCAGTTGTGAGCAATTATTTGAAGAGAACACACACTCACTGAATACAATCATAGACTGTGTTAACGGATACTAAGTTTGTTTCTGTGGGGGGTTTGCTGCCAGTATACTGGACCCTGCCCCAGTTGCAGTAAAACAGCAATGTGTGGAAACAGTGAGTGAAAACAAAGAAGATGTCATCAATGTGTAAAACTACGGGCTTTGGATGACAAATGATCAATAAAGGTTGAAGGGTCCACCAGCTGTGCCCACGAGTTGCCGCAAATCTTCCCCCACTGTTTCTGCACCAAACACTGTTGTTTACATGAAGCTGGCTTTGTATCCTCGCTTCTGTTCACGAGGCGGTGATCAGAACTGTTGGTTAAAGTGGTAATAAAGTTATTACCGGGCGGAAACCGCGCACTTTGCCCCTCTGTGCGGGGGCCAAAGACGAGGGATGTAAAGTGTCCCTTGGCTGGACAAGGCTCAAAAATCAGATGGACATTGCCTCCTCCAGTGTCAGAGTGAGGCCGCACGCAAATTGGAGGAACAGCACCTCATATTTCACTTGGGCAGCTTACACCATGAACGCTGAATTCTCCAACTTTACGTCATTTCATCACACGCTCCCCTCCCCCCTCCCCCCTCCCCCCTCCCCCTCCCTCCTTGCCTCCTTCCTCCACCCTAGTCGTTTCCCACAGTTCTCCACAGAAGATAGACACAAAATGCTGGAGTAACTCAGCGGGACAGGCAGCGTCTCTGGGCAGAAGGAATGGGTGGCGTTTCGGGTCGAGACCCTTCTTCAGACTCATTCCTTCTCTCCAGAGATGCTGCCTGTCCCACTGAGTTACTCCAGCATTTTGTGTCTATCTTCGGTGTAAACCCAGCATCTGCAGTTCCTTCCGACACCACAGTTCTCCACGTTGATTCTCTTGAGATCACACCTTCCTCTAGCCAACGATGGACCTGCCAAGCAAAGTCCTGCCTGAGGTCATTTGTTGCCGGCCCTGACCAGTCCTGGTCTTTTCTCACCTCCAGCTCTTCACCACCACCACACCCCCCCCCCCACTCCACCCCACCTCCTACTTTCAGTCTGATGAAGGGTCCTGACCCAAAACTTCATCCATCCTTTATCTCCAAAGATGCTGCCTGACCCGCTGAGTTACTCCAGCACTTTGTATCCATCTTCGAATGTTGTTGTCTATAAAGAATTGGAGAAATCCAGGACACTTGGACTTTAGTTTACACAGGTAGATAGGGTGGTCAAAAAGGCTTTTGCAACATTGGCCTTCATCAGTCAGAGTTTCATCAACTTCACCACCAATTTTCATCCTGCACTCAAATTTATTTGGACCATCTCCGACACCTCCCTCCCCTTTCTTGATCTCACTGTCTCCATCACAAGAAATAGACTATTGACTGACGGCTATTATAAACCCATTGACTCCCACAACTATCTCGACTACACATCTTCCCACCCTGCTTCCTGCAAAGACTCTATCCCCTGCTCCCAATTCCTCCGTCTACGCCGCATCTGCGCCCAAGATGAGTTGTTCCATATTAGAACATCCGGGACGTCCTCATTCTTTGGGGAACAGGGGTTCCCCTCTCCCATCATAGATGAGGCCCTCACTCATGTCTCCTCGGTACCCCGCAACTCCGCCCTTGCTCCCCCTAGTCGCAACAAAGACAGAGTCCCCCTAGTCCTTACCTTCCACCCCATCAGCCGTCGCATAAAACACATAATCCTCCAAAATTTCCGCCACCTCCAATGAGATCCCACCACGTCACATCTTCCCATCTCCACCCCTTTCCGCCTTCCGCAGAGACCGTTCCCTCCGCAACTCCCTGGTTAACACATCCCTTCCCACCCAAACCACCCCTTCCCCAGGTACCTTCCCCTGCAACCGCAGAAGATGCAACACCTGTCCCTATATCTCCCCCCTCGACTCTGTCCAGGGACCCCGACAGTCCTTTCAGGTGAGGCAGAGGTTCACTTGCACCTCCTCCAACCTCATCTACTGTATCCGTTGTTCAAGATGTGGACCCTTATACATCGGCGAGACCAAACGCAGACTGAGAGATCGTTTCCCTGAACACCTTCGCTCAGCCCGCCTGAACCTACCTGATCTCCCGGTTGCTGGACACTTTAATTCCCCTTCCCATTCCCACACTGACCTTTCTGTCCTCGGTCTCCTCCGTTGTCAGAGTGAGGCTAAATGCAAATTGGAGGAACAGCATCTCATATTTCGCTTGGGCAGCTTACAGCCCAGTGGGATGAATATTGATTTCCCTCACTTCAGGTAGCCCCGGCATTCCCTCTCTCTCCATCCCTCCCCCACCCAAGTCGCACCAACTTCTCATTTTCACTCTACAAACAGCTTACAATGGCCTGTTTCCCTTATCATTGTAACTTTTTTGCCCATCTTTCATTCATTGTTCTTTATCTCTCCACATTACTGTCTATATCTCTCATTTCCCTTACCCCGAACCAGTCTGAAGAAGGGCCTCGACCCGAAATGTCACCCATTCCTTCTCTCCGGTGATGCTGCCTGTCCCGCTGAGTTACTCCAGCTTTTTGTGTCTATTGAGTATTGAAGTTGGGAAGTCATGTTGCAGTAATGTAAGGCGTTGGTCAGGCCACATTCAGAGTATTGTGTTCAGTTCTGGGCAATGATACTAGAGGAACAAGATAGACCACTCGACCCTAAAAACCGTAGTACGTCACGGCGCCATTTTAGTCGGCAGAAACATTTTAAAAGAAAAAGAACAAAAATCTGTGAATTGATAGATGAGGTATATTCTGCATTTTAATGGTATCATCACACATACTGTTCCCCCACAACACTGATTACACTGCGAGAGGCAGAGCGAACGGCGGGTTTTGCCTACTAAAATGGCTCCTTTGCGTACTACACTTCAGTATAGGCAATTTTAACAGAGTGCTCCATCTTGTTCCTCTAGTATCTTTGGTTCTGGGCACCATGTTAAAGGAGATATGTTGTCAAGTTGGAAAGTGCACAGAGAAGATTTACAAGGATGTTGCCAGGATTGGAGTGTCTGAGCTTTTGGGAGAGGTTGAGCACGTGGGGACTCTACACCTTGGAGCGATGAGGGCTGATCTTATGGAGGTGTATAAAATCATGAGTGGAATAGATCAGGTAGACGCACAGTCTCTTGCCCAGAGTAGGGGAATCAAGAACCAGAGGACACAGGTTCAAGGTGAAGGGGAAAAGATTTAATAGGACCTGAGGTGTAACATTTTAAACACAAAGGGTGGTGGGTCTATGGAACAAGCTGCTAGTGAAGGTAGTTGAAATAGGGACTATCGCAATGTTTAAAAGACAATTGGATAGGTACATGGATTGGACAGGTTTGGAGGGATATGGGCCAAACGCAGGCACGTGGGACTGGTGTAGATGGGACATGTTGGCCGGTGTGGGAAAGTTGAGGTGAAGGGCCTGTTGGGACTTGGTTAAGGACCTAGCAATGAAGGTTTGATGCATACCCTCAGTGAACTGAGATACACCAGGATCTTGCTTATTCCAGGACACCGAGGTGACCAAGAATCACAGCATGGTTTGGGAACAGCTCCGTCCACAACCACAAGAAATTGCAGAGAATTGTGGACGCAGCCCAGACCATCACACAAACCAACCTCCCTTCCATTGACTCGATCTATATCTTATGTTGCCTCAGCAAGGCTAGCAGCATAATTAAGGATGAGTCTCAACCTGGTCACTCCCTCTTCTCCCCTCTCAATAGACAATAGACAATAGGTGCAGGAGTAGGCCATTCGGCCCTTCGAGCCAGCACCGCCATTCAATGTGATCATGGCTGATCATTCTCAATCAGTACCCCGTTCCTGCCTTCTCCCCATACCCCCTGACTCCACTATCCTTAAGAGCTCTATCTAGCTCTCTCTTGAATGCATTCAGAGAATTGGCCTCCACTGCCTTCTGAGGCAGAGAATTCCACAGATTCACAACTCTCTGACTGAAAAAGTTTTTCCTCATCTCTGTTCTAAATAGCCTACCCCTTATTCTTAAACTGTGGCCCCTGGTTCTGGACTCCCCCAACATTGGGAACATGTTTCCTGCCTCTAACGTGTCCAACCCCTTAATAATCTTATACGTTTCGATAAGATCCCCTCTCATCCTTCTAAATTCCAGTGTATACAAGCCTAGTCACTCCAGTCTTTCAACATACGACAGTTCCACCATTCCGGGAATTAACCTAGTTAACTTACGCTGCACGCCCTCAACAGCAAGAATATCCTTCCTCAAATTTGGTGACCAAAACTGCACACAGTACTCCCTATCAGGCAAGATGCACAGAAGTGTGAAAATGCACACCTCCAGATTCAGGGATAGTTTCAGGCAACTGAACCATCCTGTCACCAACTAGAGAGCGGTCCTGGGCTACTATCTACCTGATTGGAGACCCTTGGATCGGACTTCACTGGACTTTACCCTCTTCGCCCAGTAACTGTGCACTGTGGCCGGCTGGATTGTAATCATGTATGGTCTTTCCACTGACTGAACGGCACGCAACAAAGAAGCTTTTCACTGTACCTCGGCACACGTGACAATAAACTAAACTAAACTAAACTAGTATCTTTCGAAATGTGCAGGAAGGAACTGCAGATGTTCGTTTACACCGAAGATAGACACAAAATGCTGGAGTAACTCAGCGGCACAGGCAACATCTCTGGAGAGAAGGAATGGGTGACATTTCAGGTCGAGACCCTTCTTCAGTCTGAAGAAACGTCACCCATTCCGTCTCTCCGTAGATGCTGCCTGTCCCGCTGAGTTACTCCAGCATTTTTGTGTCCATCTTTCGTTGTAGCTTTCACTTTGTTTCTAAGCTTTTGTCACAGTTGTATTGATCGATCCTGGAGTTAGAGGGTCGTGGAGTAATACAGCACGGAAACAGGCCCTGCGGCCCAACCTGCCCATGCTGACCAAGGTGCCCCGTTTGAGATCTGCCCCAGTTGAGAAGTCAGCATGGGCCTCTTTTCCATTCTGTGGAACAGATGAGGGGTGAGCATGAGATTAGCTTGCCCCAAGGTGAAAGGCTTTGGTCTGACCTGGCAGACTCTGGTGGGGTCAATGGCAGTCGGGTATAGAGGGACATCTCCCTGGCACAACCACTGGAATTAGAACCCAACTCATGTGGAGCAAATTGGTGTGGCACGGTGGCGCAGCGGTAGAGTTGCTGCCTCACAGCGCCAGAGACCCGGGTTCGATCCTGACCATGGGTGCTGTCCGTACGGAGTTTGTACGTTCTCCCTGTGACCGTGTGGGTTTTCTCCGGGTGCTCCGGTTTCCTCCCACACACCCCAGGGGTGCAGATTTGTAGGTTAACCGGCCCTCTGTAAACTGCCCCGAGTGTGTAAGATAGAACTAGCGTGTAAGATGAACCCGTGCGTGGGATGGAACTAGTGTGTTAGATGAACAAGTGTGTGGGATGGAACTAGTGTGTAAGATGAACAAGTGTGTGGGATAGAACTAGTGTGTAAAATAGAACTGGTGTGTAAGATAGAACTAGTGTGTAAGATAGAACTAGTGTGTGGGAAAGAACTAGTGTGTAAGATGAACAAGTGTGTGGGATAGAACTAGTGTGTAAAATAGAACTGGTGTGTAAGATAGAACTAGTGTGTAAGATGAACAAGTGTGTGGGATAGAACTAGTGTGTAAGATGAACTAGTGTGTAAGATAGAACTAGTGTGTAAGATGAACTAGAGTGTGGGATAGAACTAGTGTGTAAGATAGAACTAGTGTGTAAGATGAACTAGTGTGTGGGATAGAACTAGTGTGTAAGATGAACAAGTGTGTGCGATAGAACTAGTGTGTAAAATAGAACTGGTGTGTAAGATAGAACTAGTGTGTAAGATAGAACTAGTGTGTGGGAAAGAACTAGTGTGTAAGATGAACAAGTGTGTGGGATGGAACTAGTGTGTAAAATAGAACTGGTGTGTGGGATAGAACTAGTGTGTAAGATGAACAAGTGTGTGGGATAGAACTAGTGTGTAAAATAGAACTGGTGTGTAAGATAGAACTAGTGTGTAAGATAGAACTAGTGTGTGGGAAAGAACTAGTGTGTAAGATGAACAAGTGTGTGGGATGGAACTAGTGTGTGGGATAGAACTAGTGTGTAAGATGAACAAGTGTGTGGGATGGAACTAGTGTGTAAAATAGAACTGGTGTGTGGGATAGAACTAGTGTGTAAGATGAACTAGTGTGTAAGATGAACTAGTGTGTGGGATAGAAATAGTGTGTAAGATGAACTAGTGTGTAAGATGAACTAGTGTGTGGGATAGAACTAGTGTGTAAGATGAACTAGTGTGTGGGAAAGAACTAGTGTGTAAGATGAACAAGTGTTGGATAGAACTAGTGTGTAAGATGAGCTAGTGTGTGGGATAGAACTAGTGTGTAAGATGAACAAGTGTTGGATAGAACTAGTGTGTAAGATGAACAAGTGTTTGGATAGAACTAGTGTGTAAGATGAACTAGTGTGTGGGATAGAACTAGTTTAAAGGGGTGATCGTTGGTCGGCATGGACTCGGTGGGCCGAAGGGCCTTTCTCCCAGCTGTAAACAAATATTACCCAAGGTTGAATTGACAATTCCAGCAGGTATTTACTTTAAATTTTTTTTTTGTTCAGTGAGATCCTGGAATTTTTCTTTTTATAAATCTCAGTGTTTTCCGGTGGGGTTCTTGTCCATGACTGTCCCTCCCTCCTGCCCGCTGGCATGCTGCAAGGGTCCTGGGCACCTTTCGAAGATCTCACTGATGGTCAGTTCCCTCTCCTCCTCGGGCCTGCTCCGGTGTCTGATGTAGCGGGCTTTCCGGGCCTCGGCGAAGGCCTCGTGGAAGCTGGGCATGGTGTGCACGGTTCTGGGCAGCCCGTCGGGCGCGTAGATGTCCCCCTCGTCGGGGGGGCTCTCCACGGAGGTCAGGGGCTGCAGGCTGCCATGGGGTTGCCTGGTCTTGACTTGGCTCGGGCTGGGGTGGCAGCTGGTGGCATCGCCGTGTGCCGGCCCGACATCCCCCGATTCCGACGCCGTTTGGTTGCCCCCCCTGGGGGAGGTCTTGGCGAGGGACGGCTTGGGGCCGGTGGGCGCCGCGCCTGATTTCGGGTGGCCCGCGGTGGGCGCGGTCAGGGCTCGGACCTCTTCCGCCCCCGCCCGCTCCTCCACCGCCTCCTGCCGGCCGCCCAACCCACCGAGGAAGTCGTTGATCCGGCTCTGCAGAGCACGGGAGATGCTGGCCGGCACCACGATCCTGCTCATCTTCACCGACTCCTTCTGCCCCCTAGAATCAACAGCATAAGCAAAAAAACAATTCATGGAAACATAGAAACATAGGTGCTGGAGTTGGCCATTCGGCCCTTCGAGCCAGCACCGCCATTCAATATGATCATGGCTGATCATCCAAAATCAGTGCCCCGTTCCTGCTTTCTCCCCATATCCCTTTATTCCTTTAGTCCTAAGAGCTAAATCTAACTCTCTCTTGAAAACATCCAGTGAATTGGCCTCCACTGCCTTCTGTGGCAGAGAATTCCAGGTGTAAGTGGTTGCCCTTACTTTACCTTTAGTTTAGGGATACAACATGGAAACAGGCCCTCTGGTCCACCGATTCTGTGCCGACCTGCGATCACCCCACAATTTATAATTTGCAGAAGCCAATTAACGTACAAACCTGCACGTCTTTGGAGCGTGGGAGGGAACCGGAGTGCCCGGAGAAAACCCACGCGGGCGCAGAGAGAATGCGCAAAGTCCACGCAGACAGCACCCGTGGTCAGGATGGAACCTGGGCCTCTGGTGCTGCAAGGCATCTGCGCCACCGTGCCGCCCCTCCAGCCTCTCCATTCTGTGAGTCACAGAGTAGAACCTAGGGCGGCACGGTGGCGCAGCGGTAGAGTTGCTGCCTTACTGTCCCAGAGTCCCGGGTTCGATCATGACTGCGGGTGCTGTCTGTATGGAGTTTGTACGTTCTCCCCGTGACCGCGTGGGTTTTCACCGAGTGCTCCAGTTTCCTCCAATGTTCCAGTGACGTGCAGGTTTGTCGGTTAATTAGCTTCTGTAAATTGTCCCTAGTGTGTAGGATAGAACTAGTGTACGGGGTGAACGTTGGTCAGTGTGGACTCTGTGGGCCGAAGGGCCTGTTTCCATGCTGTATCTCGCAACTAAACTAAACGATCCTGACTACGGGCGCCGTCTGTACAGAGTTTGTACGTTCTCCCCGTGACCTGCGTGGGTTTTCTCCGAGATCATATCATCATATCATATATATACAGCCGGAAACAGGCCTTTTCGGCCCACCAAGTCCGTGCCGCCCAACGATCCCCGTACATTAACACTATCCTACACCCACTAGGGACAATTTTTACATTTACCCAGCCAATTAACCTACATACCTGTACGTCTTTGGAGTGTGGGAGGAAACCGAAGATCTCGGAGAAAACCCACGCAGGTCACGGGGAGAACGTACAAACTCCTTACAGTGCAGCACCCGTAGTCAGGATTGAACCTGAGTCTCCGGCGCTGCATTCGCTGTAAAGCAGCAACTCTACCGCTGCGCTACCGTGCCGCCTATCTTCGGTTTCCTCCCACACTCCAAAGGCGTGCAGGTATGTAGGTTAATTGACTGGGTAAATGTAAAAATTGTCCCTAGTGTGTGTAGGATAGTGTTAGTGTGCGGGCATCGCTGGGCGGCGCGGACCCGGTGGGCCGAAGGGCCTGTTTCCGCGCTGTATCTCTAAATCTGAATCTAAATCTAAAATCTAAATCTAAACTAAACTAAAGCTATATATCATGGAAACTATGTTTCGCATGGTATCCAGGCAAATCCACGAGAATGACAAACCATTCATAAGTCCACCAGGCAGAGCAAACACAGAGGAAACTGAGTGCAAAATACAGTGTTACAGCAACAGAGAAAATGCAGATAAAAAAAACTGCAAGGGCTGCAACAAGGTGTGTTGGAAGATCCGGAATACATCCTTACCTTATGAAAAGGAGACACACAAAGTGCTGGAGTAACTCAGCGGGCCAGGCAGCAACACCGGAGAACATGGATAGGTGGCGCCACGGGTCAGGACCTCCCTTCTTCTTCTTGCCCGGTCTGAGGTAAGGTCCCAACCTGACGCATCACCCATCCGTGTTCTCCAGGGATGCTGCCCGGCCCGTTGAGTTGCTCCAGCACTTTGTGTCTATTTTTCTAGACCAGCATCTGCAGTTCCTTCCTCCTTAACATGAGATGTCTTTCCAAGGGATGGATAACAGTGGGTTTAGGTTTATTATTGCTGTCATGTGTACCGAGGTAGAGTGACAGGCTTTCTATCCAAACAGCTCAGATATACCGTTCAAACTCAAGTACAATGGATAGAGCAAAGGGAAGATACAGAGAACCTGAATCTGCTTTTAAGCTTTTGTATCTTACAAAATAAGGGAAATATTTTGCAAAGATAGACACGGAAACCTGTAGTAGCTCAGCAGGTCAGGCAGCATCTCTGGAGAGATGGAATAGGTGACGTTTCGGGTCGAGACTCTTCCTCAGAGGAAGTCTGAAGAAGGATCTCGACCTGAAACGTCACCTATTCCATCTCTCCAGAGATGCTGCCTGACCTGCTGTGCTACTCCAGTATTTCTGTGTCTATCTTGGGTAGTTCCCTCCTACACATTTTGTTACCTGATTCCTTCTGATGCCAAGATGAAACTCCCATCCTTTGCCGTTAGTCTGATGGGTAAAAGTTTGTTGTTGAAACCGATAGTTTCTTTGGATGGATAGTTGGGGTCTGGGCAGAGCCGTTGGTAGTTATTTGCTGCCTTCTTCTTGGCGTAGCCTTGGGATAACCAAGCGAGGTGTGAATACATGGGAGGCCTCAATGGACATTGAGAGAGCCAAGAGCGTTTTAATTTCATAGACCGAATGGACCCGTTGGGCCCAAACCTGCATTGGTGAAGCACCCTCTCCCCCTCCCCCCCTCCACCTCCCCCCCTCCCCCCCTGCTCTCCCCCTCCCTCCCCTCCTCCCAAGCCCTCTCCCTCCTCCCCATTCCTCCCCTCTTCCCCCCTCCCCCTCCCTCCCTTCCCCTCCCCCTCCCTCCTCCCCATCCCCCCCTCATCCTCCAAAGACGTACAGGTTTGTAGGTTAATTGGCTTCAGTAAAAACTCTATATTGTCCCTAGTGTGTGTAGGATAGTGCTAGTGTACGGGGTGATCGCTGGTTGGTGTGGACTCTGTGGGTCGATGGACCTGTTTACGCACTGTATCTCTAAAGTCTAAGTTAATAAGCCAGGTACTAGTGCAAAAATGCCTGAACTCCTTAGTGCAACCAAAGATACCTCATGTTCCGCTAAGGTAGCTTACAACCCAATGATATGAACACTGATTTCTCCAACTTTAGGTAACCCCCACAATACACCCTCCACCCTTCCCTTTCACTCTCTTCAACCCCCCACCCCTTCAATCCCCCACCCCTTCAATCCCCCACCCCTTCAATCCCCCACCCCTTCAATCAGTCTGAAGAGTCCCGACCCGAAACGTCACCTATCCACGTTCTCCAGAGATGCTGCCTGACCCGCTGAGTTACTCCAGCGCTCTGTGAAACGTCACCTATCCATGTTCTCCAGAGATGCTGCCTGACCCGCTGAGTTACTCCAGCAGTTGTTGTTTTTTATGTCTGAAAACCGTGACCACCAGGTTCAAGAACAGCTTCTCCCCAACAACGATCAGGCTCTTGAACACGACACAATACTAACCTCAGCAACTATGAACTTCTATGGACTGAAAGGTTTGATAGAGTGAATGTGGAGAAGGATGTTTCCACTTGTGGGACAGTCTAGGACCAGAGGGCACAGCCTCAGAATAGAAAGATGTACCTTTGGAATGGAGATTTGGAGGAATTTCTTTAGCTGTGGTGTTGGTGAATCTGTGGAATTCATTGCCACAGACGGCCGTGGAGGCCGTTATTGTGTATTTTTAAAGCGGAAATTGATAGGAACTTGATTAGTAAGGGCTTCAAAGATTACAGGGAGAAAGCAGGAGATGGGAGTTGAGAGGGAAAAATAGATCAACCATGACCGAATAGCAGAACAGACTCAATGGGCCGAATGGTCTAATGCTGTGCCTATATCTTGTGATCTTATGATCTAAGGTTGCACTCAGGACTTTGCTTTTTTTGTGGTTATGGTCATGGTATTATGGTTATTAATTTTTGGAAAAAAAATCATATATTATCTGTGTGTTGAGCTTACTGGGCCATTAAGCTGCTGTAAGTAAGAAATTAATTGTTCCATTGATGGAACATCGATGATGTGAGAATTAAACGCTTTGACTCTCGACCCAATGCCTGAGCATGGAGTTTGGGAGGTCATGGAGTTTGGGAGGTCATGTTACAGCTGTACATGACGTTGGCGAGGCCACATTTAAAGTAACGTGTTCAGTTTTGGTCACAATCTCACAGGGAAGGTGTTGTCAAGCTGGAAAGAGTGCAGAGAAGATTTACAAGGATGTTGCCAGGACTCGAGGGCCTGAGCTACAGGGAGAGCTTGAGCAGGCCAGGACTTTATTCCCTGGAGCGCAGGAGGAAGAGGGGCGATCTTAGTTTAGTTTAGAGATACCAGCGCGGAAACAGGCCCGTCGGCCCATCGAGTATCCCATCGACCAGCGATCCCCGCACTTTAACACTATTCTACGCACACTTTACCCACTTTACCCAAACACCCAGCCAATTAACCTACAAACCTGCACGTCTATGGAGTGTGGGAGGAAACCGAAGATCTCGGAGGAAACCCACGCAGGTCACGGGGAGAACGTACAAACTCCGTACAGACGGCGCCCGTAGTCGGGATCGAACCCGGGCCTTCGGCGCTGCAAGCGCTGTAAGGCAGCAACTCTACCGCTGCACCACCGTGACCGCTCACGGTGTAGAGGTGTATAAAATCACGAGAGGAATACAGTCGGTAGGGTAAATGCACAGTCTTTTAAACCCAGAGCAGGGGAATTAAAAACCAGAGGGCATAGGTTTAAGGTGAGGAGGGAAGGATATCAGGAATCTGAGGGGCAACTTTTTTACACAAAGGGTGGTGGGTGTATGGAATGAGCTGCCAGAGGAGGTAGTTGAGGCAGGGACTGTCACAACTTTTAAAAGACATTTGGACAGGTGCATGGATAGGACAGGTTTATATGGGTCAAACGCAGGCAGGTGGGACTAGTGTGGATGGGACATGTTGGTCAGCGTGGGCAAAGTGGGCCGAGGGGCCTGTTTCGGTGCTGGATGACTCTGTGACCCCACGACTCGCCACATTGACAATAGACAATAGGTGCAGGAGGAGGCCATTCGGCCCTTCGAGCCAGCACCGCCATTCAATGTGATCATGGCTGATCATTCTCAATCAGTACCCCGTTCCTGCCTTCTCCCCGTACCCCCTGACTCCGCTATCCTTAAGAGCTCTATCCAGCTCTTTCTTGAATGCATTCAGAGAATTGGCCTCCACTGCCTTCTGAGGCAGAGAATTCCACAGATTCACAACTCTCTGACTGAAAAGGTTTTTTCTCATCTCAGTTCTAAATGGCCTACCCCTTATTCTTAAACTGTGGCCCCTGGTTCTGGACTCCCCCAACATTGGGAACATGTTTCCTGCCTCTAACATGTCCAACCCCTTAATAATCTTATACGTTTCGATAAGATCACCTCTCATCCTTCTAAATTCCAGCGTGTACAAGCCTAGCCGCTCCAGTCTTTCAACATATGACAGTGTGCGCTAAGCTGCATCTTGACCAGGGCGACTCACCATTCTTTATCCTGAGGAGGTCCCTCTGGATGCGCCTCTGTTCCTTCATCATTCGGTTGATACAGGAGAACCTTGCCTCCTCCAAGTCGTGCAGCCCATTCCGCAGTCTCGTCTCCGCCCGCTTGGATTCTCGTCGCTCTGCGTCCAGCCGCCTGGTTAACTCTCCATCCAGGGCGTGCGACTTAACACGTTGCATTTTCTTGCTCTGAGGCGCAAGGGAAATGTTTGCGGTCAGAAGCCACGCTGGCCGATTGACAGGTACATGGCGTTTAATTTAGTTTATGGATGCAGTGCGGAAACAGGCCCATCGACCCACTGAGTCCGCGCCGACCAGCGATCACCTGTTGAATTCATTGTGGGAGAGTCTAGGACCAGAGGTCATAGCCTCAGAATAAAAGGATGTATCTTTAGCGAGATGAGGAGGAATCCCTCCCCCTTCCCAGTTCTCCCTCTATCTTCCTCTCTCCACCTATATCCTTCCTTTGTCCCGCCCCCCTGACATCAGTCTGAAGAAGGATCTCGACCCGAAACGTCACCCATTCCTTCTCTCCTGAGATGCTGCCTGACCTGCTGAGTTACTCCAGCATTTTGTGAAGGAATTTCTTTAGTCAAAGGGGGTGAATGTGTGGAATTCTTTGCCACAGACGGCTGTGGAGGCCAAGTCAGTGGACAATTTTAAGGAGGAGATCGACAGATTCTCGATTAGTACGGGTGTCAGGGGTTCTGGGGGGAAGGCAGGAGAATGGGGTTGAGAGGGAAAGATAGATCAGCCATGATTGAATGGCAGAATAGACTTGATGGGCCGAATGGCCTAATTCTTCTCCTAGACCATTTGAACGTATGAACCCCACACACTCGTACTATCCTGCACAATAGGGTCAATTTACAATTTTACCGAAGCTAATTAACTGAAGAAGGGTCTCGACCCGAATGGTCACCTATTCCCTTTCTCCTGGGGTGCTGCCTGACGAGCTGAGGAAATACTCCAGCATTTTGCGTCAAGCTTCGGTGTAAACCAGCATCTGCAGTTCCTTCTTGTACAACCTGCAAATCTGTATGTTATTGGTATGTGGGTGGAAGCCAGGGCACCCGGGGAAAACCCACACAGCCACGGGAAGAACGTACAAACTCCGTACATACGGCACCCATGGGAAGGATGGAACCCAGGTCTCTGGCGCTGTGAGGTAGCGACTCTATCGCCGAGCTTCTGTCCCACTCTGTAAATGTCAGGAACAGTCCTGACCAACAGTGGGTCATTTAGTATTAGTATCACACAAGCTCATTCGGTGATTGAGACTGGACGTTTCCACCATGTGGTTTCAATAAAAGGATTAAGGAGCACAGGGGCAACGCAAGGCCATTCAGCCTATCTAGCCTGTTCCAGCATTTAATTGTCTCATGGCTAATCTGTATCTCGCGCTTCAAGAGATGTGCACAACCAAATATTGGTGAATAGCGTCATAGGGTCATAAACAACGGAAACGGGCACTTCGTCCATCTTGTCCATCATGCCCCATCTATGCTAATCCCATTTGGATGCGTTTGGTCCATGTCCCTCTAAACCTTGCCCATCCATGTACCGTAAGAAAATAACTGCAGATGCTGGTACAAATCGATTTATTCACAAAATGCTGGAGTAACTCAGCAGGTCAGGCAGCATCTCGGGAGAGAAGGAATGGGTGACGTTTCGGGTCGAGACCCTTACCTGTCCATTTAGATGTTGTTATAGTACCTGCCTCAACTACTTCCTTTGGCAGCTTGTTCCACACACCCACCAACCTCTGTGTGAAAAAGTCACCCCACAGGTTCCCATTAAATATTTCACCTCCCAGCTCAAACCTATGTCCTCTATTACCTGATGCCCCTACTCTGGGAGTAAGACTCTGTGAATTCACCCGATCTATTCTCCTCGTGATTTTATACAACTCTACATCGACAGCCCTCAGTCTCCTGCGCTTCAAGAAATAGCATCCCAGCCTGCCCAAGCCCTGCCTATAGCTCAGGCCCTCAGGTCCTGGCAATGGTACGGTACATAACTGCCTGAGAGTGGCACCGCAGGTAGATAGGGTGGTGAAGAAGGCTTTTGGCACGCTGGTCTTCGTCAGTCTGGGTATTGAGTACTGCATAGTAGATGGGATGTTATGTACCAGTTGTACAATACACTGGTGAGGCTGCACACTTGAGGTATTGTGTTCGGTTTTGATTAGCCTGCTCTTGGAATAATGCTGTTAAGCTGGAAAGAGTACAGAGATTTATGAGGATTTGTGAGGAAAATAAGTTCAACGTTATCGCACTTTGTCATCCACAGCAGGAGTAATTTACCTCGAGAGGCCAATTAGCCTACAAACCCTGTCCTCCTCAATGCACCACGTGCTCAGAACTTAACACTTTTCACCCCAGTAGCACTCGGGTGAATATGAACTTGAAACCCAATATATACTTGTTGAGATAGAACACAAAATGTGCTGGAGTAACTCAGCGGGACAGGCAGCATCTCTGGAGAGAAGGAATGGGTGACGTTTCGGGTCGAGGCCCTTCTTCGGAGGCCCATCCAGAGAAGCTGCCTGTCCCGCTGAGATCTTCCTACACTCACCTTCTTGAGAGATGGTGTCCAAAAGCAATGCAGAACTCCCAGTTGGATCAATCACAGTTTACTAAACAGAAAAGTTTGTCCCCAGGTTCCCAATGCACAAGGTGTGGACTCGTGAGCAAACATTCGGGAGACCAGCGGGACGGATGGGGACGGATTCATCTTCTACTGTGGGGCTGTGACTGTACCGAGCCCAGACCATCACGCAAACCAGCCTCCCTTCCATTGACTCCATCTACACCTCACGCTGCCTTGGCAAGGCCAGCAGCATAATCAAGGACCAGTCGCACCCCGGTCACTCCCTCGTCTCCCCTCTCCCATCAAGCAAGAGGCACAGAAGTGTGAAAATGCACACCTCCAGATTCAGGGACTGTTTCTTCCCATATAGACACAAAATGCTGGAGTAAATCAGTGGGTCAGGCAGCATCTCGGGAGAGAAGGAATGGGTGCCGTTTCGGGTCGAGACCCTTCTTCAGTCTGAAGAAGGGTCTCGACCCGAAACGTCACCCATTCCTTCTCTCCCAAGATGCTGCCTGACCCGCTGAGTTACTCCAGCATTTTGTGTCTACATTCGATTTAAACCGGCATCTGCAGTTTTTTTTCCTACACAGTTTATTCCCAGCTGTTATCAAGTAACTGAACCATCCTATCACCAACTAGAGAGCGGTCCTGACCTCCCATCTACCTGATTAGAGACCCTCGCACTACCTTTAATCAGACTTTATTGGACTTTATCTTGCACTAAACGTTATTCCCTATCTCCTGTACGCTGTGAACAGCTCGATTGTAATCATGTATTGTCTTTCCGCTGACTAGTTAACACGCTATTTAAAGCTTTTCACTGTACCTCGGTATACGTGACAATAAACTGAACTAGACTAGACTAGACTAGAGTAGACTAGGCCAGACAAAACTAAACTACTCTTCTCTCAGGCAGGAGGGGGGTCATATCCATGTGCCTTAACGCTGAACGATTCTCGGGACTGTACCCTGTCTTAACCTGGGAACTTCCTGCCCTGAAGAAGGGTTTCTTCCTGGTCTGAAGAAGGGTCTTGACCCGAAACGTCACCCATTCTTTCTCTCCAGAGAAGCTGCCTGTCCCGCTGAGTTACTCCAGCATTTTGCGTCTCTCTTCAGCGTAAACCAGCATCTGCAGTTCCTTCCTACACATGCAGACTTCCTGCCCTTGCTTATTAACCCCTCCGCCTCCTTGAAAAAGCCGACACTCCATTAACCCTTCCGTCTCCTTGAAAAGGCCAACAATCCACTAACCTCTTCGATCATCGGTAGGTCGTTGGAGAAGGATCTTTACACGGAGGGTGGAAAGGAGAGGGGTTGGTGTCAGCTCCTTTCACCAAAAGAGGAAAAAGGCCCAACTAATATCAGAGGGTTGCTCTCACCTGAGGGGGTTGAAGAGGACGGGAGTAGGAGGGGAGCGAGGGGTGGGCTACAAGGGCCAAGAATTGACACCAGAGATCAGTGGTGATCGAGGTTTGGAGGTGGTGTTGGAGGTGGAGAAGGTGGTGGAGATGGAGGTGGGGGTGGAGGGGATGGTAGTGGAGATGGAGGTGGTGTTAGAGATGGAGAAGGTGGTGAAGATGGAGGTGGGGGTGGAGATGGAGAAGGTGGTGGAGATGGAGGTGGGGATGGAGGGGATGGTAGGGATGGTAGTGGAGATGGTGTTGGAGATTTCGAATCGAGGCCTGCACTCGACCAAGGGCAGTGAACTGACCTGTAAGAGGAGTGAAGGTGGGGGAGTGGTGGGGGATGGAGGCCAGGGAGCGTATCACTCCAGAGGAGATGGGGCCGGGAGGGGACAGAGGACACAGTAGAGTGAAGCTGGGGCCGCGTGGGGAGAGTGCACTGATTGGGAGCAGGCAGAGAGCGGGGGTCAGGGTGAGGGAGGGACGACCGGAGATGGCGGTGTGAGGCAGTGAGGAGAATACTCCCTGTGTCCGAGAACCAACGATGTAGTGACATCACAGGGCAACAGTAGGGGGGGTGATTGTTTGGCGAGCACCACAGCATTGTCCCCGCCTCAACAGGTCTAGAACTGAACTGGAAGGAGCACAGGGAAGATTTACAAGGACGCTGGCCAGGACTCGAGGGCCTGAGCTATGGGGGGAGGTTGGGCAGGCTAGGACTTCATTCCCTGGAGCGCAGAAGGCTGAGGGGGAGATCTTGCAGAGGGGTGTAAAATCAATCAAACTTCAGGGGAATAGATAGGGTGAATTCGCAAAGTTTTTTACCCAGGGTCAGGCAAGCAAAAACCAGAGGGCGGAGGTTTAAGGTGAGAGAGGCAGGATTTAATACGAACCTGAGGGGCAACGTAGAGGGTGGTGAGTGTGTGGAACAAGCTGCCAGAGGAGGCAGGTGCTGTAGCAACATTTAAAAGACACCTGGACAGGTAGTGTCAAAGAGTCATCGAATAAATGTGTAAGAAGGAACTGCAGATGCTGGTTTACATCGAAGATAGACACAAAATGCTGGATTAGTCTACTCTAATCTAGTCTAGTCTAGTCAACCCGAAACGTCACCAATTCCTTTTCTCCAGAGGTGCTGTCTGACTTGCCGAGTTACTCCAGCATTTTGAGGCGTAGAGTTGTACAGCACGGAAACAGGCCCAATGTCCCAACTTCCCCATGCCAACCAACATGCCCCATCCACACTAGTCCCACCTGCCTGCGTTTGGCCCACATCCCTCTAAACCTGTCCTACACTTGTACCTGTCTAAATGTTTTTAGACATTGTGGAGGTACCTGACAAGGTTGAGAGGGATATAGAAACATAGAAAATAGGTGCAGGAGTAGGCCATTCGGCCCTTCGAGCCTGCACCACCATTCAATATGATCATGGCTGATCATCCAGCTCAGTAGCCTGTACCTGCCTTCTCTCCATACCCCCTGATCCCTTTAGCAAAAAGGGCCACATCTAACTCCCTCTTAAATATAGCCAATGAACTGGCCTCAACTACCTTCTGTGGCAGAGAATTCCACAGACTCATCACTCTCTGTGTGAAGAAATGCTTTCTCATCTCGGTCCTAAAAGACTTCCCCCTTATCCTTAAGCTGTGACCCCTAGTTCTGGACTCCCCAACATCGGGAACAATCTTCCTGCATCTAGCCTCTCCAACCCCTTAAGAATTTTATATGTTTCTATAAGATCCCCCCTCAGTCTTCTAAATTCCAGCGAGTATAAGCCCAGTCTATCCAGTCTTTCTTCATATGAAAGTCCTGCCATCCCAGGGATCAATCTGGTGAACCTTCTCTGTACTCCCTCTAAGGCAAGAACGTCTTTCCTCAGGTTAGGAGACCAAAACTGCACACAATACTCCAGGTGTGGTCTCACCAAGGCCCTGTACAACTGCAGCAGAACCTCCCTGCTGCTAAACTCAAATCCTCTTGCTATGAATGCCAACATACCATTCGCTTTCTTCACTGCCTGCTGCACCTGCATGCTTGCTTTCAATGACTGGTGCACCATGACACCCAGGTCACGTTGCATCTCCCCTTCTCCCAATCGGTCACCATTCAGGTAATACTCTGCTTTCCTGTTCTTGCCACCAAAGTGGATAACCTCACATTTATATGGACCAAACGCGGGAAAATGGGACTAGTTAGATGGGGCAACTTGGACGAGGGGCCTGTTTCCGTGCCTCTAATTAAATTCCCCTCCCATTCCCAATCTGACCTTTCTGTCCTGGGCCTCCTCCATTGTCAGAGTGAGGCCCAGCGCAAATTGGAGGAACAGCACCTCATATTTTGCTTGGGTAGTTTACACCCCAGCGGTATGAACATTGAGTTCTCTAACTTCAGATAGCCCTCGCTTTCCCTCTCCCTCCATCTCTTCCCCTTCCCAGTTCTCCCACCAGTCTTACTGTGTCCGACTACATTCTATCTCTGTCCCGCCCCCTCCCCTGACATCAGTCTGAAGAAGGGTCTCGACCGGAAACGTCACCCATTCCTTCTCTCCAGAGATGCTGCCTGTCCCGCTGAGTTACTCCAGCATTTTGTGTACACCTTCGATTTAAACCAGCATCTGCAGTTCTTTCCTACACCTCTAATTAAATTATTGCATTAACAGGTTAGGCCAAATGAACAAAAGTAGGAATAGTTGATTCATTAACAACCAAGGCCAATGAGTCCAGGGGTTGTTGAAGGAAGCGTAAATATTGTTCAACAGTCTGATAAATAGACGGCCCTCATTCCTGTCAATGCCAGGAGACACAAGAGAAAGCAGAGGCTGGAAAGTTTGGTCTAGTTTAGTTGAGTTTATTGTCACGTGTACTGAGGTACAGTGAAGAGCTTTTGTTGCGTGCTACCCAGTCAGCGATCCATTTAGAGTGTACAGATACATGTTAAGGGAATAACGTTTAGTGCAAGGTAAAGTCAGTAAAGTCCGATCAAAGATAGTCCCAGAGTCACCAATGAGGTAGATTGTAGCTCAGCACTGCTCTCTCTGGCTGTGGTAGGATGGTTCAGTTGCCTGATAACAGCTGGGAAGAAACTGTCCCTGAATCTGGAGGTGTGCGTTTTCACACTTCTGTACCTCTTGCCTGATGGGAGAGGGGAGACGAAGGAGTTGCCAGGGTGAGACTGGTCCTTGATTATGCTGCTGGCCTTGCCGAGGCAGCGTGAGGTGCGGATGGAGGTCACCAGAGGCTGCCATTACGTGCCACAACGGGAACTCCCCTTAGACAACACGGGGACACCACAGTCGGTGGGAGCCTCAACTCCAGCAGTAGAAACTGGCCAGGCGACGTTTCCGGTCAGGACCCTTCTCTACAGACTATGCCAGTCTGAAGACCTGTAACCTCATTTATGGCTGTCTTCTAGAGATGCTGCCTGACCTGCTGAGTTACTCCGACACTTTCTATCTTTTTTTTGTAAACCAGCATCTGCAGTTTTTTGCATCTACCCTCTGACCACAGACAGCAGTGAGGACAGTGGGCAAACCTACGCCTCCTCACACAACAATTCAACGCCAAACGTATAAGATTATTAAGGGGTTGGACACGTTAGAGGCAGGAAACATGTTCCCAATGTTGGGGGAGTCCAGAACCAGGGGCCACAGTTTAAGAATAAAGGGTAGGCCATTTAGAAATGAAATGAGGAAAAACTTTTTCAGTCAGAGAGTTGTGAATCTGTGGAATTCTCTGCCTCAGAAGGCAGTGGAGGCTAATTCTCTGAATGCATTCAAGAGAGAGCTAGATAGAGCTCTTAAGGATAGCGGAGTCAGGGGGTATTGGGAGAAGGCAAGAACGGGGTACTGATTGAGAATGATCAGCCATGATCACATTGAATGGTGGTGCTGGCTCCCTTTACCCATTCGGCCCTTCGAGCCAGCACCGCCATTCAATGTGATCATGGCTAATCATTCTCAATCAGTACCCCGTTCCTGCCTTCTCCCCATACCCCCTGATTCCGCTATCCTTAAGAGCTCTATCTAGCTCTCTCTTGAATGCATCAAGAGAATTGGCCTCCACTGCCTTCTGAGGCAGAGAATTCCACAGATTCACAACTCTCTGACTGAAAAAGTTTTTCCTCATCTCCGTTCTAAATGGCCTACCCCTTATTCTTAAACAGTGGCCCCTGGTTCTGGACTCCCCCAACATTGGGAACATGTTTCCTGCCTTTCACACAAAGGGTGGTGAGTGTACGGAACTAGCTGCTGGAGGAGGTAGTTGAGGCAGGGACTATCGCGATGTTTAAGAAACAATTAGACAGGGACATGGACAGGACAGGTTTAGAGGGCAAACGCAGGCAGGTGGGACGAAGGGCCTGTTTCCACGCTGTATGATTCTACGACTCAGCCTGAAGAAGCATCTCGACCTGAAACGCCACCTCATTCCTTCTCTCCAGAGATGCTGCCTGACCCGCTGAGTTACTCCAGCTTTTTTGTGTCTATCTTTGACTCCCTGAGCTACAGAAGCGTGACAATAACACTGCTCTCTCTCTCTCTCTCTCTCTCTCTCTCTCTCTCTCTCTCTCTCTCTCTCTCTCTCTCTGCTCGATTCCCGCTCCCACTCTCTCGGAATTCCAGGTCCTTCCCAACCAAGGCGTTGCAAGGACTTACCCAGGAGAGGGAAGATGAGTTGGCGCAGGTCAGGCAGGTTCCAGCGTTGGCGACCTGGGGCAGGTTGTACAGAGTCTCTGGTCCGTCCGTGTCTGTTCCTCAGTCGCTGTGAGTTCTCGCCCGACTAGTCGCTGCTCCTGCAGCGGGCTTTAAAGTTAAGCGTTGCCACGGGGAACGACACGTCCATCAAAACTTTGGCAGCGGCCCATTCTTCTCTTGCTGGGACTCCGGCAGCTTGGCTGGAGAGAGGATTACATTACCCCAAAAATGGAGCACTGAAAAGGGGCCTTGGTTGTTAAAAGCAAAGGAATAAACGGCGGAGGACAAAGGTGCATTTGTGAAGTAAAACGCTGCAGTAAATAGGAGCCTTTCTTTCAGTATAATAGTGTTTGACTTTAGTTACCACAACAAATCACTTTTAACTACAAAGGCTTGGATAGAGTGGATGTGGGGAGGATGTTTCCTCTCAATAGACAATAGACAATAGGTGCAGGAGGAGGCCATTCGGCCCTTCGAGCCAGCACCACCATTCAATATGATCATGGCTAATCATTCTCAATCAGTACCCCGTTCCTGCCTTCTCCCCATACCCCCTGACTCAAGTCAAATTTCAAGTCAAGTCAAATTTATTTGTCACATACACATACACGATGTGCAGTGAAATGAAAGTGGCAATGCCTGCGGGTTGTGCACAAAAAGAATTACAGTTACAGCATATAAATAAAGTTAATAAGTTACTATTATTGTCGACAAAAATTTAGTCTCTCCGCTATCAATTTAGTCTCTCCGCTATCCTTAAGAGCTCTATCTAGCTCTCTCTTGAATGCATTCAGAGAATTGGCCTCCACTGCCTTCTGAGGCAGTGAATTCCACAGATTTATAACTCTCTGACCGAAAAAGTTTTTCCTCATCGTTCTAAATGGCCTACCCCTTATTCTTAAACTGTGGCCCCTGGTTCTGGACTCTCCCAACATTGGGAACATGTTTCCTGCCTCTAACCTGTCCAACCCCTTAATAATTTTATATGTTTCGGGTCGAGACCCTTATTCAGAATGGTTATACTGGTCCCTAACCAGACTGAAGAAGGGTCTCGACCCGAAATGTCACCCATTCCCTCTCTCCTAGATGCTGCCTGACCCGCTGAATTACTCCAGCATTTTGTGATACCTTCGATTTGTACCAGCATCTGCCGTTATTTTCCTAAATAGGAGTAATCAGTATGAACAGTAAGTGCAGTAAACAGCACAGCAACAGGCCCTTCGGCCCACAATGTCCCTGCTGGACATGATCCCCAAGTTAAACTGTGTAGGAAGAATCTGCAGACGCTGGTTTCAACCGAAGATGGACACAAAAAGCTGGGGTAACTCAACGGGACAGGCAGCATCTCTGGAGAGAAGGAATGGGTAACGTTTCGGGTCGAGACCCTTCTTCAGACTGGTTAGGGACCAGTCTAACCATTCTGAATAAGGGTCTCAACCCGAAACATATAAAATTATTAAGGGGTTGGACAGGTTAGAGGCAGGAAACATGTTCCCAATGTTGGGGGAGTCCAGAACCAGGGGCCACAATTTAAGAATAAAGGGGTAGGCCATTTAGAACGGAGATGAGGAAAAACTTTTTCAGTCAGAGAGTTGTAAATCTGTGGAATTCAGTGGAGGCCAATTCTCTGAATGCATTCAAGACAGAGCACTAGATAGAGCTCTTAAGGATAGCGGAGTCAGGGGGTATGGGGAAAGGGCAGGAACGGGGTACTGATTGAGAATGATCAGCCATGATCACATTGAATGGCGGTGCTGGCTCGAAGGGCCGAATGGCCTCCTCCTGCACCTATTGTCTATTGTCTATTGAAACGTCACCCATTCCTTCTCTCCAGAAATGCTACCTCTCCCGCTGAGTTACCCCAGCTTTTTGTACCCAAGTTCAACTAATCTCCCCCGCCTGATTGTGATCCCTACCCCTCCATTCCCTGCATCTCAGTGCGCCTATCCAAAAGCTCCTTAATCACCACTATCGTATCTGCCTCCACCACCACCCTTGGCCAAGTATGTGCACATACAAGGAATGTGCCTTGGTGCTCCGCCCACAAATCACAACACAAACATCCAGTTAACAATTAAGAATAAAGCCATAACCACATCAAAACAATAAGGATACAACATTACGGTCTAAACATGTGGGTGAAAATAAACCAGAGCAAAAAAGAGACTACAGACTTTGGTTATTGAGTAGAGCTATCGCTCGTGGAAAAAAGCTGTTTTTATGTCTGGCTGTGGCTGCTTTGACAGTCCGGAGTCGCCTTCCAGAGGGAAGTGCTTCAAAGAGTTTGTGGCCAGGGTGAGAGGGGTCAGAGATGATCTTGCCCGCTCGCTTCCTGGCCCTTGCAGTGTACAGTTCGTCAATGGGGGGAAGGTTGCAGCCAACAACCTTCTCAGCTGTGCGAACAATCCGTTGCAGCCTCCAGATGTCGTGCTTGGTGGCTGAGCCAAACCAGACCATGATGGAGAAGGTGAGGACGGACTCTATGATAGCAGTATAGAATTGGACCATCATTGCCTGAGGCAGATTGTGTTTCCTCAGTTGCCGCAGGAAGTACATCCTCTGTTGGGCCTTGTTGACTGTGGAGTCGATGGTGGCCCCCCATTTAAGGTCCCTGGAGATGATGGTTCCAAGGAACTTAAATTACTCCACAGATGTGACTGTGGTGTTGTTGATGGTGAGTGGGGGGAGGGGAGGGGGAGCTCTTCGAAAGTCTACAATTAGTTCCACTGTCTTGAGAGCATTGAGCTCCAGGTTGCTGCGATGGCACCAGGACGCCAGCTGTGTCACTTCCCGTCTGTAGGCAGATTCCTCCCCATCCTGGATCAGCCCAATCAGGGTAGTGTCATCCGCAGTTTTAAAGTTATTCACATTTTAAAGTTTAAATCTATTTCTTAGGGAGGGAGGGAGGGGAGGGAGGGGAGGGAGGGGGGGGAGGGAGGGAGGGAGGGAGGAGCGAGAATAAGGGTGTTTGATGGAGATGGAGTGGGGGGGAAGGGAAGGGGGGAAGGGGGAAGGGGAGGAGGGAGGGGAGGGGGAGGGAGGGAGCGGGGGAGGGGGAGGTGAGGGAGGGGGGTGGGAGGGAGCGGGGGAGGGGGAGGTGAGGGAGGAGGGAGGGGGGAGCGGGAGAGGAGGGGGAAGGGGAGGGTGCTGTACCAATGCAGGAGAGGTTTGGGCCCAACGGGTCCACTTGGTCCTTTAAACTTTGCCCTTCTCACCTTAAAGCCATGCCCTCTAAGTGGCGACTGCGGACAGTTCAACAGCCCCGACCGCAGGTGAACAAAGAGAAAGGTGAATGAACTTTATTACCTTCTATCACGGTGAGGAATGTGGTGGATGTTTTTTTGTGGCTGTGTGTCTTGTTGATTTTCACTTCGTATGGCTGTATGGTAACTCAAATTTCACTGCACCTTAATTGGTACATGTGACAATAAATTGATCTTGAAATTTTGGTCTTGAATCTTAGTCTTTGACAGTTCCACCCTGGGGATAAAGGTTCTGACTGTCTACCCTATCTATTCCTCTCATCTATATACTAAAACTCTCGTTTGTTATCTTGTTTGTGACTGAACTTCGTAGCGCAGCGGTAGAGTTGCTGCTTTACAGCGAATGCAGCGCCGGAGACTCAGGTTCGATCCTGACTACGGGTGCTGCACTGTAAGGAGTTTGTACGTTCTCCCCGTGACCTGCGTGGGTTTTCTCCGAGATCTTCGGTTTCCTCCCACACTCCAAAGACGTACAGGTATGTAGGTTAATTGGCTGGGTAAATGTAAAAATTGTCCCTAGTGGGTGTAGGATAGTGTTAATGTACGGGGATCACTGGGCGGCACGGACTTGGAGGGCCGAAAAGGCCTGTTTCCGGCTGTATGTATATGATATGATATGATATGAAAACGGTACACGATAGCGCGACAATTTTAGGCCCACCTTACTCACCATTGTCACTTTAGTGATAATGCAAGTAGTTTTATTGAAATCGGTGTTATTTTTTAAAGTTATTCACATTTTAAAGTTTAAAAGGAGGGGAGGGGGAGGAGAGGAGGGAGGAGGGAGTGGGGGAGAATGGAGAGGGGAGGGGGGGTTGAGGAGAGAGGGGAGGGGGGGAGGTCAGGGTGCTGCACCAATGCAGGAGAAGTTTGGGCCCAACGTCTGGTCATTTTAATAAACTTCTATTGGGTCTTCCCTCAGCCTCCGATGCTCCAGAGAAAACAAGTTTGTCCAACCTCTCCTTATAGCAGGTCTGGTGCAATGTTAACCCTGTTTCTGTCTCCACAGATGCTGCCCGACGTGCTGAGTATTCCTGGCCTTTTCTGATTTTATTTCAGATTTACAGCATCTGCCGTTCTTTTTTTATATTTTCAACATTTTCTGCCAAAACACCTCCCTCATCTTCCCAGCTGTTATCAGGCAACTGAACCACCCTCCCAACAACTAGAGAGCGGTCTTGAACTACTATCTACCTCATTGGAGACCCTCGGACTATCTTCAATTGGACTTTACTGGGCTTTACCTTGCACTAAACGCCATTCCCTTTATCCTGTATCTGTAGACTGTGGACGGCTCGATTGTAATCATGTGCAGTCTTTCTGCCGACTGGATAGCACGCAGCAAAAAGCTTTTCACTGTAAACCAAACTAAACTGGTTGAGAGAGTGTGGCATGGCAGTGCAGTTGGTGGAGCTGTAGCCTCACAGCACTACAGGCCTGGGTTTTATTTCTGACCGTGGGAGCTGTCTGTGTGGAGTTTGCACGTTCTCCCAGTCTCCTCTGTGTTTCCACACCTTCAAGACGTGCCCGTTGGTAGGTTGGTATGTAGGTAAGTGGCAGAACATGGGAGGAGTTGACAAGAATGTGGAGAGAATTTAAAAAAGGGGGATTAATGGTTCAATGGTATTTTATTGTCCCAGGCAACACTAATCATCAGTTCACACTAATCCTACATCATCCCACTTTCACATACACTCCCTACACCTATTGCTGTAGGCCGAATCTGCACCTATTGTCTATTGTCTATTGTCTACACACCAGAGGGCAATTTTACACTGGCTAATTTACCTACAAACCTGCACGTCTTTGTGATATGAGTGGAAACTGGAGCACCCGGTGGAAACCTACACGGTCAGAGGGAGAACGTGCAAACTCCACACAGGCAGCACCCGGGGTCAGGATTGAACCCGGGACTCTGGTGCTGTGAGGCAGTGGCTTTACCAGCTGTGCCACTGTGCTGTGTTGAAGGTGTGCAAAGGATTGACTGCAAAGGATGTTATCAGGCCAGCATCCTAGACCATTAAGAGTGTTTTATTGTCATACGAGACCGTGGACCCGTTGGGCCCAAACCTCTCCTCCCTCCTCAACCCCCCCTCTCCCTTCTCACCCACTTCCCCCTTCCCCCCTCCCTCCCTCCTCACTCCTCCCCTCCCCCTCCCCTCCTTTTAAACTTTAAAATGTGAATAACTTAAAAAATATAACACCGATTTCAATAAAACTACTTGCATTATCACTAACGTGACAATGGTGAGTAAGGTGGGCCTAAAACTGTCACGCTATCGTTTATCGTTTTGGCTGAAGTTCAGTCACAAACAAGATAACAAACGAGAGTTTTAGTGTATAGATGTCCCAAAACGGAACAATGAAATTCTTACTTGCAGCAGCACAACTGATATTATGGTCACGTGTGGCGGCGCCTAACGGCTGCGGCTCGCTGGCAGTCTGTTTGTCCTTTGTCCTTTTTTTGTTTGTGTGTTGGTGTTGGGGTGCTTTGTTTTTGGTTGTGTATGTGTGGGGGGTGTATGTGTGGGGGGGGGGGGGGTGTATGTGGGGGGGGTGGGGGAAATCTTTCTTTTTTTAGGTCTCTTCCTCGGGGCGAGGCTTGGCCGCGGGGCCTTCCATCGCCCGGTGCGGAGCGGCCACGGGGCCTTCCATCGCCCGATGTGGCGCGGCCGCGGGGCCTTCCACCGCCCGGTGCGGCGCGGCCGCGGGGCCTTCCATCGCCCGGTGCGGCACGGCCGCGGGACTGAACAGTGCCCGGTGCGGCTTGGCCGCGGGGCCTTCCATCGCCCGGTGCGGCTCAGCCACGGGACTGAACAGCGCCCGGTGCGGCTCGGCCGCGGGACTTTCCAGCGCGGCATGGCCGCGGGACTTTCCATTGCCCGGAGTGGCTCGGCCGCGAGGACTTTCCATCGCCCGGTGCGGCTCGGCCGCGTGGCCTTTCCATCTCCTTGCGGGGGCTGTGCGGGTCGGTCGCCTCGGTAGGGGTCGAGTTGTCTGTACGTGGGAGGGGCATGGGGGAAGAGAGAGGGGAAGTTTTTGGCCTCCATCACAGTGAGGGGGTGTTTGGAGTCACTGTGATGGATGTTTGTGTTGGGGTTGTGTCTTGTGTTTTTTGTATTGCTGGCTAAGTAATCTCGTTCGGAACGAATGACAAATAAAGCTATTTTGGATTTTGGAAATATAGTACTCTGTAAAACCCATAATAAGCAAGAATAAAAATTTAGAAAAATAATAATGGAAAGAAAAAAACTGTGCCCCCCAAGTCTATGTAGTTTGGAGCTTATTGGAGATTGCAGTGTCTAATAGCCTGATGGCTGTTGGGAAGAAACTGTTCCTGAACCTGGACGTTACAGTTTTCAGGCTCCTGTACCTTCTTCCCGATGGCAGGGGTGAGATGAGAGTGTGGCCAGGGTGGTGTGTGGGTCTCTGATGATGCTGGCTGCCATTTTGAGGCAGCGACTCCTGTAGATCCCTTCGATGGTGGAGAGGTCAGTACCCGTGATGGACTGGGCAGTGTTCACCACGTTTTGCAATCTCCTTCGTTCCTGGGCATTCAAGTTGCTGAACCAGGCCGTGATGCAATATGTGGTCTACTGTATTAATATTGTTCAAGAGAGCATGGCATCTAATGGGTAGAAGCTCTTTACTGTGGGATAGAGAAGGATGGGGGGGGGGGGGGGGTTGATTGAGCAAATAGTGATCTTCAAAACTATCAGCGATTTAAAAAGCACAGTGAATGGATTAAATTTAAATTTCAAAAAACCAAAGGGCTTGAAGTTTAAAATTAAAAAACATCTCAAGCAGTCCTTCTGCAGTTGTACAGGGCCCTGGTGAGACCACATCTGGAGTATTGTGTGCAGTTTTGGTCTCCTAATATGAGGAAGGACGTCCTTGCTATTGAGGCAGTGCAGCGTAGGATCACGACGTTAATCCCCGGGATGGCGGGACTGTCGTATGAGGAAAGATTGGAAAGACTGGGCTTGTATTCACTGGAGTTTAGAAGGATGAGAGGGGATCTTATAGAGACGTATAAAATTATAAAAGGACTGGACAAGCTAGATGCAGGAAAAATGTTCAAACTTAAAAGAGAGTTAGATTGAGCTCTAGGGGCTAGCGGAATCAAGGGATATGGGGAGAAGGCAGGCACGGGTTACTGATTGTGGATGATCAGCCATGATCATAATGAATGGCGGTGCTGGCTCGAAGGGCCAAATGGCCTCCTCTGCACCTATTTTCTATGTTTCTAAGCGTGAATCTAATCAGCCTTTGATCCACTCACTTTTGGTTTTATTGCAGAGCAGGCAAGTGATCAGGGAGATAGGTTGCTCAGTTAAATATTTTAATGAGGCAAAGTGCTTGAGATTTACATTTCTGGTTGCAGGGTGACTTGGACAGGTTGTGTGAGTGGGCGGATGCATGACAGATGCCGTTTAATGTGGATAAGGTGAGGTTATCCACTTTGGTGGTAAGAATAAGAAGACAGATTATTATCTGAATGGTGTCAAGTTAGGAAAAGGGGACGTACAACGAGATCTTGGTGTCCTAGTGCATCAGTCACTGAAAGGAAGCATGCAGGTTCTGCAGGCAGTGAAGAAAGACAATGGAATGTTGGCCTTCATAACAAGAGGAGTCGAGTATAGGAGCAAAGAGGTCCTTCTGCAGTTGTACAGGGCCCTAGTGAGACCGCACCTGGAGTACTGTGTGCAGTTTTGGTCTCCAAATTTGAGGAAGGATATTCTTGCTATTGAGGGCGTGCAGCGTAGGTTTACTAGGTTGATTCCCGGAATGGCGGGACTGTCGTATGTTGAAAGACTGGAGCGGCTAGGCTTGTATACACTGGAATTTAGAAGAATGAGAGGGGATCTTATTGAAACATATAAGATTATTAAGGGGTTGGACACGTTAGAGGCAGGAAACATGTTCCCAATGTTGGGGGAGTCCAGAACCAGAGGCCACAGTTTAAGAATAAGGGGAAGGCCATTTAGAACGGAGATGAGGAAAAACTTTTTCAGTCAGAGAGTTGTGAATCTGTGGAATTCTCTGCCTCAGAAGGAAGTGGAGGCCAATTCTCTGAATGCATTCAAGAGAGAGCTAGATAGAGCTCTTAAGGATAGCGGAGTCAGGGGGTATGGAGAGAAGGCAGGAACGGGGTACTGATTGAGAATGATCAGCCATGATCACATTGAATGGTGGTGCTGGCTCGAAGGGCCGAATGGCCTCCTCCTACACCTATTGTCTATTGTCTATTGTCTATTCTCTACGTCGGCGAGACCAAGCGAAGGCTCGGAGATCGTTTCGCTGAACACCTCCGCTCAGTCCGTCTTAACCAACCTGACCTCCCGGCGGCTCAGCACTTCAACTCCCCCTCCCATTCCCAATCTGACCTTTCTGTCATGGGCCTTCTCCATTGTCAGAGTGAGGCCCAGCGCAAATTGGAGGAACGGCACCTCCTATTTCGCTTGGGCAGCTGACACCCCAGCGGTATGAACATCGACTTCTCTAACTTCAGATAGTCCCTGCTTTCCCTCTCTTTCCCCTCCCCCTTCCCAGTTCTCCCACCAGTCTTCCTGTCTCCGACTACATCCTATCTTTGTCCCGCCCCCTCCCCTGACATCAGTCTGAAGAAGGGACTCGATCTGAAACGTCACCCATTCTTTCTCTCCAGAGATGCTGCCTGTCCCGCTGAGTTACTCCAGCATTTTGTGTCTACCCGCTTGAGATTTAATCTGCGTTGGGGGAAATATGTCGGTGAAAAGGGCGGCAGGGTGGCGCAGCGGGTAGAGCTGCTGCCTCACAGCGCCAGGGACCCGGGTTCCATCCTGACCTCGGTGTGGGGAGTTTGTTCGTTCTCCCCATGACCTCGTGGGTTTCCTCCGGGTGCTCCGGTTTCCTCCCACATCATACAGGCATGTGGGTCTGTAGGTTTATTAGCCCTCTGTAAATTGCGATTCGTGTTGACTTTGTTGCGCGGCGGGGGCTGAATCACCTGCAGCTCAACACCCACAAGGCTAAGGAGTTGGTGGTGGACTTTGGGAGGAGAGGAACACCCCTGTCCCCTGTCTCCATCAATGGTGTGAATGTGCAGTTTACCAGCGAGTACAAATACCTTGGAGTGCACCTAGACAGTAAACTAGACTGGTCCAGGAACGCTGAGGCCCTGTCCAAGAAGGGACAGAGCCGGCTGTACTTTTTTAGAAGGCTCCGCTCCTTCAACATCTGCAGTGAGATACTACAGATGTTCTACCAATCGGTGGTGGCCAGTGGCATCTTCTCCGCTGTCGTGTGCTGGGGCAGGAGGGCGAAGGCCGTGGATGCCAATAGGATCAACAAACTGATCAGGAAGGCTGGCTCTGTCCTGGGGGCTGAGTTGGATTCATGGGAGGTGGTCTTGGAGGGGAGGGTGCTCCTCAAACTGCGGGCCATCCTGGACAACACAGCTCACCCCCTCCATGACACACTGGTCAACCTGAGGAGCATCTTCAGCAACAGACTGGTCCCACCGAGATGCAGCACAGAACGCCACAGGAGGTCCTTCTACCCCCATGGCTATCAAACTGTACAACTCCTCCCCCTCCTGTCATGGGGTAGACTGACTGACTCACACACACACACACACACACACACACACACACACACACACACACACACACACACACACACACACACACACACACACACACGCGCGCACACACACAGACACACACAGACACACACACACACACACACACACACAAACACAAGTACACACACACACACACACACACAAACACACACAGACCCACACACACACACACACACACACACACACACACACACACACACACACACACACACACACACACACACACACACACACACAGACCCACACACACACACACACACACACACACACACACACACAGACCCACACAAACACATGCACACATAAACACACACACACACACACAAACACACACACATAAACACACACACGCACACACACACATACACACACAAACACAAGTACACACACACGCGCACGCACACACACGCACACACACGCACGCACGCACACACACACACACACACACACACACACACACACACACACACACACACACACACACACACACACACACACACACACACACACACACACACACACTGCTCCAAAGAACTGTCAGTTCTCATTCCACACATCCAAGTATTATGAAATACCACACAATCTCAGGTCTGTTCTGTACCATTTAAAAACAATATAATCAGACTGCCATCAGGGCAGTAGACTAGATCTATTGTTAGCTACCACAGAAAACCAATACTGACCTGCCCAAGAAGGAACTGTTAGTACTAGAGGAAGTTTATCAGCAGAATTTAATGATCCTGTAAGTAAGAAGACACTGTACTTGTTTCACAACTCATAGCTCAAAGCGTGGCTGAACTTGGCAAGGAGCGATGAGAAGCCGTACAAGCCTTCTTCCAGGGTCACTAACCTGCTGTGTGGATTCATCATGCTTTAACCTGCTGTGTGGGTTTATCGTGTTTTAACCTGCTGTGTGGATTCATCATGCTTTAACCTGTGCTTTGGCCCAGTTAGTTTCAGGCTGTCTCAACTTGCTTCACAATATCAAAGCTTTGAACTTTCAGAAATACCAAAGCTTCGAAAGAATTTCAATTAATACTGCAGTGAATTCATTATTTTTATCCACTTCCCTTGGGCAATTACCATCGAAGCTCGATCTGCAGTTTGTGCCCATTATTTCACCATTCACAGGAATTATCTTTGTCTTAAAACTTCCTTGTACTCTTGCGCCATTCATAAAATTAATTATGTTTCCATCATTTACAAAGACGTTGCTTGATTGTCTGTTTCTATTTCGCAAACATTTGACAACAGGCCAAAATGAACATCTCATTCTTCAATGAGCAGCAAAAAACAACTCTGAAATTGAGAGTCAGTTTAGTCCAATTTAAAATGTAAATGTAAAATGTTAATTTACATCCAAACTTGGATTGTTTTCTCTGGAGCGTCAGAGGTCGAGAGGAGACTGGATAGAAGTTTATAAAATTATGAGGCATAAGGTTATAAGATCATGTGATAGGAGTAGAGTTAGGCCATTCGGCCCATCAAGTCCACGCCACCATTTAATCATGGCTGATCTATCTCTCCAACCCCATTCTCTTGCCTTCTCCCCATAACCTTTGACACCTGTACTAATCAAAAATCTATCGATCTCTGCCTTAAAAATATCCACTGACTTGGCCTCCACAGCCTTCTGTGGTCAAGAGTTCCACAGGTTCACCACCCTCTGACTAAAGATATTCCTCCTCATCTCCTTCCTAAAAGAGCATCCTTTAATTCTGAGGCTGTGACCTCTAGTCCTAGACTCTCCCACTAGTGGAAACATCCTCTCCACGTCCACTGTAACCAAGCCATAGATAGGGTAGACAGTCAGAACCTTTATCCCAGGATGGAATGTCAAAGATTAGCGGTCATAGCTTTAAGGCGAGAGTCTATTGTGGATAGGGTGAGCAGTTTCAAATACTTGGGAGTCCGCATCGCAGAGGATCTGACGTGGGCAACGCACATTGCCGCACTGGTGGGTAAGGCTAAGCAGCGCCTTTACCACCTTAGACAACTGAGGAAATTCAGAGTGTCGCTGAGGATCCTTCATTGCTTCTACTCTGGGGCTGTAGAGAGCATCCTGTCCGGCAACATTACAGTCTGGTTTGGGAACAGCTCTGCCCAGGACAGGATGGCCCTGCAGAGAGTAGTGCGTTCGGCAGAACGCACCATGGGAACTACACTCGTCCCCCTGCAGGACCTATACATCAGGAGGTGCAGATCCAGAGCAAGCAAGATCATGAGGGACCCCTGCCACCCCAGTAACGGACTGTTCCAGATGCTACGGTCAGGCAAACGCCTCCGCTGTCACGCTGTGAAAACGGAGAGGATGAGACGGAGCTTCTTCCCACAAGCCATCAGGACTGTCAACTTTGATAACCCCAGAGACTAAATTTTTGTCGACACTTTTTGTGCTATGTTTAGTAACTTATTAACTTTATTTATATGCTGTAACTGTAATTATTTTTGTGCACAACCCGCAGGCATTGCCACTTTCATTTCACTGCACATCGAGTATGTGTATGTGACAAATAAATTTGACTTGACTTGACTTGACAAAGTTTACAGGAGATGCGCAGGGCAGGTTTTTTACGCAGAGGGTGGTCGGGACCTGGAACGCTCTGCCAGTGGTGGTGGTGGAGTAAGGCGTTGTGCTAGGCACATGGATGTGCTGGAACTGGAGGGGGTACGGATCATGTGAAGGCTGAGGAGGTTAGTTTATTTTGACCGTCATATTCGGCATGGACAGTGTGGGTTGAAGGATTTATTCCTGTTATTACATTATTTTGTGTTGTAAGTCACAAATGAGAAGAATTGGAATTTACAAGCAGAAACAAAAAAACTGCAGATGCAGATTTACAGTTTTCCTGAAGATTGACACAAGGTAACTCAGCAGGTCAGGAAGCATCTCTGGAGAAAGTTGAGTCTGGAGAAGGTTCTCAACCCGAAACGTCATCCATTGCTTTTCTCCAGAGATGCTGCCTGACCTGCTGGGCTACTCCTGCACTTTTGTGCCTATCTTTGGAATTTATAAGTCGCTTAATGGATCCAAAGCATTCATGTGCTTGCACAGTTTTCCCACCATCTCCCACCCCCTGTCACCCTAACTCTTTCCACTCACCTTTACGCTCAGCTCCCATCCCAACATCCCAGATTTTCCTTTTAACCCCCCCTCTAGTCTTTGCCATTTCCATCCTGATAGAAAGGTTCTGGCTGTCTACCCTATCTATTGCCTCTCATACTTTGATATACTTCTATCAGGTCTCCTCCCAACCCTCTGGCATGCCAGAGAAGACAACCTCTGTCCAGCGCAGTAGCTAATACCCTCTAATCCAGGCATCCCTCTGGTAAACCTCCTCTGCACCCACTCCAAAGCCTCCACGTCCTTCCTGTAATGGGGCGGCCAAAACTGCTGGAGTGGGGTATTATTTATTTATTCACCGGATGTAGGGACTTCACTGGGAAGGCTGACATTTATTGTTATCCCGGATTGATCCTTGAACCTGGAAATGCAACGAAGAATCAATGATGAAGCATCGCTGAGTTTGAAGTCACATTTACTAATAGGTCAGGCCGGCCATCTGGGGACAATACGTTTCTTTTTTCCTGGAACATAGCAACGCTATTGAGGCGCGAGGAATTGTAGACGCTGGAATGTAGAAATAAGGAACTGCAGATGCTGGATTACGAAGAAAAGGTTAAAAGTCGAGGCCGGCACAGTTGCGCAGCGATGAGGTTGTTGCCTCACAGCGCCAGAGACCCATGTTCAATCCTGACTACCGGTGCTGTCTGTACGCAGTTTTGTACACTCTCCATGTGATGGCATGGGGTTTTTCCGGGTGCTCCAGTTTCCTCCCACACTCCAAAGACGTACAGGTTTCTAGGTTAATTGGCTTCAGTAAGTTGTAAAATTGTCCCTAGTGTGTGTAGGTTAGCGTAAGCGGATCGCTGGTTGATGCGGACTCAGTGGGCCGAAGAGCCTGTTTCCGCGCTGTATCTCTAAAGTCTAAAGTAAAGTGCTGGAGTAACTCAGCAGGTCAGGCAGCATCTCTGGAGACCATGGACAGTTGACGTTTTGGGTGGGTAAACCTCGCCTATCCATGTTCTCCAGAGATGCTGCCTGACCCGCTGAGTTTCTCCAGCACTGTGTGTCGTGTAGATGCTGGAATCTTGAGTACAACACAAAGTGCTGGAGGAACTCAGCAGGTTAGGCAGCATCTGTGGAAGGAATGGACAGGTGAAGTTTAGGGTCAGAACCTGTCTTCAGACTGATTATAGTAGAGGAAGAAACCTGGAAAAGAGAGATGGGGGGGGGGGGGGGCACCACGGGTGGGACAATAACAATGTGGTCATTTTAACTGAATTATATCTTGGATTCCACATTTGTGTGGAATCCAAATGTTCCAAATGGTATCCAAATCCCAGCTGCTATCAGGCAACTGAACCATCCTACCACAACCAGAGAGCAGTGCTGAACTACTATCTACCTCCTTGGTGACCCTCGGACTATCTTTGATTGGAGTTTGCTGGCTTTACCTTGCACTAAACATTATAGGAGCAATGAGGTCGTTCTGCAGTTGTACAGGGCCTTGGTGAGACCACACCTGGAGTACTGTGTGCAGTTTTGGTCTCCATATTTGAGGAAGGACGTTCTTGCTATTGAGGGAGTGCTGCTTAGATTCACAAGGTTAATTCCCGGGATGGCGGGACTGTCATATGTTGAAATAATGGAGCGACTGGGCTTGAAAACACTGGAATTTTGAAGGATGAGAGATCAGAGAATTCCACAGATTCACAACTCTCTGGGTGAAAAAGTTCTTCCTCATCTCCGTTCTAAATGGCCTACCCCTTATTCTTAAACTGTGGCCCCTGGTTCGGGACTCCCCCAACATCGGGAACATGTTTCCTGCCTCCAGCGTGTCCAATCCCTTAATAATCTTATACGTTTCAATAAGACCCCCTCTCATCCTTCTAAATTCCAGTGTATACAAGCCTAGTCGCTCCAGTCTTTCAACATACGACAGTCCCGCCATTCCGGGAATTAACCTAGTGAACCTACGCTGCACTCCCTCAATAGCAAGAATATCCTTCCTCAAATTTGGAGACCAAAACTGCACACAGTACTCCAGGTGCGGTCTCACTAGGGCCCTGTAGTTTGCCAGCTACCGACCGATTATCAATCCTTTCCCAGTGAAGTGTGACCTCCCTTTACCACTCTCAGTTACACAAGTAACCGTTCAAAGTTTCAATAAATCTCATCTACATCTCAATTGCTCATGATATTCTGGCAGGGTTATTCTCTATTATTTTGACTGGCTATTTTGGCATCATGTGATTATCCATCGTGAAAAATATAACATTATAACATTATAATATTATAACAAAATAACATTAATTTTGTGAGCACGCTATTCGTATAAATGTAAATTGCATTCCCTCAAGATTTAGTTTAGTTTAGTTTAGAGTTCCATCGTGTGAATTTGCCACGTGCAATTTTCACTAATCAACTTTAATCTGACAGAAATGGTCCAGTTTTGAGACTGGAATTAAGTCAAGAGTGTTTTCTAGTCATATGACACGAAACAGAGCAATGAAATTCTTCCTTGCAGCAGCACAACAGGTATGTAAACATAATGCTCTGTAAAAGCCATCATACACGGAACTAAAAAAGTTCCCTATAGTAAGAAACAAACAATAATAGCGCAGTAATAATAATAATAATAATAATTTGCTTATTAGTTTGATCGTTCGATAATTTCGATTACTGTCACATGTGCCAAAGTACCGTGAAAAGCTTTTCTTTGTGTGCTCTCCTGTCAGCAGTAAGGCTACACGTGATTACAATCGAGGCGCCTCACAGTGTACAGATGCAGGATTAAGGGAATAATGTTTAGTGCAAGAAAAAGTCGAGTAAAGTCCAATTAAAGATAGTCTGTGGGTCTACAATGAGGTAGATGGTAGAAACAAAGAATTGCAGATGCTGGTTTATACCAAAAATCGACACAATTCACTGGGGGGTCAGAACCGGCCTCTAGTTGGTGAGGGGCATGTTTCAGTTGCCTGAAACCAGCTGGGAAGAAACTATCCCTGAATCTGGAGACTGGATAGACTCGGCTTGTACTCGCTGGAATTTAGAAGATTGAGGGGGATCTTATAAAAACGTACAAAATTCTTAAGGGGTTGGACAGGCTAGATGCAGGTTGTTCCCGATGTTGGGGAAGTCCAAAACAAGGGGTCACAGTTTAAGGATAAGGGGGAAGTCCTTTAGGACCAAGATGAGAAAGTTTTCTTTCACACAGAGAGTGGTGAATCTGTGGAATTCTCTGCCACAGAAGGTAGTTGAGGCCAGTTCATTGGCTATATTTAAGAGGGAGTTAGATGTGGCCCTTGTGGCTAAAGGGATCAGGGGGTATGGAGAGAAGGCAGGTACGGGATACTAAGTTGGATGATCAGCCATGATCATATTGAATGGCGATGCAGGCTCGAAGGGCCGAATGGCCTACTCCTGCACCTACTTTCTATGTTTCTATGAATGCATTTTCACACTTCTTAGTATTAATGCTAATAATTATTATTATAAACTGTAATAGTCAGAGCAATAATCCAGGGTCGTATTTTTGTGCAAGATTAGACCCTTAGCACATTGAGGGCTGAAAAACAATTGGCTCCAGTGAAGGCTGGAGTTTGCAGTTTATAATATCAACTTTGCATTTTATAAAACCATTAATTTGTACATGAATATGTTGTTCGATGTCCTGGCACTGCTGGACACAAATCCTTCTCCGCTTGCCTTTGTCCAAGAAGCAAGTGACCGTGGAGAAGACTTTTTGTTTGATGTTTGTGCTTTAAGCAGGCTTTCTCTATCTTGCTGCTAAGTGCAAGGTATCAGAATGTACCAGCACAATATTTACTGACCAACTAGCCAGCAGTAACCATGGAGACTCAATGCATTTGTGCAGTGAATAAGTGTTGCTCCAATCTTTTGGAAGTTCACACTTGGCAAAAAAAAACATTCATTGTGTGAATACGCTATTCTAATAAATGTAATTTGCATTCCCTAGAGCAATTGCCTGTAATTCCTCAAGATTTTGTTCAACAGTTCAACAGTTCAACAGAGCTTTATTTGTCATTCGGTACCAAGGTACCGAACGAAACTACATAGCAGTCACACACAAAAAAGAACACAAGACACATGACCCCAACACATAACGTCCATCACAGTGACTCCAAACACCCCCTCACTGTGATGGAGGCAACAAAACTTCCACTCTCTTCCCCACGCCCACGGACAGACAGCTCGTCCCCGACCGACCCGCACAGTCCCCGCAAGGGGATGGAAGTCCCCGCAAGGGGATGGAAGTCCCCGCGGCCGAGTCGCACCGGGCGCTGAAACGTCTCGCGGCCGAACCGGGCGATGGAAGGCCCCGCGACCGAGCCGTGCACAGCGAAGTCCCGCGGCCGAGCCGCACCGGGCGATGTTAGGCCCCGCGGCCGAGCCGCACCGGGCAATGGAAGGCCCCGCGGCCGAGCCGCACCGGGCGATGTTCAGTCCAGCGGCCGAGCCGCACCAGCGATGAAAAGTCCCGCGGCCGAGCCGCGCCGGGCGATGTTAGGCCCCGCGGCCGGGGCACTGTTAAGTCCAGCGGCCGAGCCACACCAGCGATGTTAGGCCCTGCGGCCGAGCCGCACCAGGCGATGGAAGGCCCCGCGGCCAAGCCGCACCGGGCACTGTTAAGTCCAGCGGCCGAGCCGAGCCGGGCGATGTTAAGTCCAGCGGCCGAGCCGCACCGGGCGATGGAAGGCCCCGCGGCCGAGCCGCACCCCGCGCCGTGAGGAAGAGACCTAAAAGAGAAAGGTTTCCCCCACCCCCCCACCCACACCACCACCCCCCCACCCACACCACCACCCCCACACATACACAACCAAAACAAAAAAAAACCCATCCCAACACCGACACACAACAAAAAAAAAGGAAAAAAAGACGAACAGACTGCTAGTGAGCTGCAGCCGTTAGGTGCCGCCACTTCCGCTTAGTTTAGTTGAGGGATACTGTGTGGAAACAGGCCCTTTGGCCCACCGAGTCCATGCTGACCAGCGATGACCCAAAGACGTAGGTTAATTGACTGGGTAAATGTAAAAATTGTCCCTTGTGTGTGTAGGATAGTGTTAATGTGCGGGGATCGCTGGGCGGCGCGGACCCGGTGGGCCGAAGGGCCTGTTTCCACGCTGTATCTCTAAATCTAAATCTAAATCTGACCCATGTACTAGTTCTATCCTACACACTTGGGACAATTTGCAGAAGCCAATTAACCTACAAACCTCCAAGAGTGTGGGTGGAAACCGGAGCAGCACGGTGGCACAGCGGTAGAGTTGCTGCCTTACAGCCCTTGCAATGCCGGGGACCCGGGTTCGATCCTGACTACGGTTGCTGTCTGTACTGAGTTAGCACGTTCTCCCCGTGACTGTGTGGGTTTTCTCTGACATCTTCGGTTTCCTCCCGCACCCCAAAGGCGTACAGGTTTGTAGGTTAATTGGCTTGGTATAAGTGTAAATTGTCCCTAGTATGTGTAGGATAGTGTTAACGTGCGGGGATCGCTGGTCGGTGCGGACTCGGTGAGCCGAAGGACCTGTTTCCGCGCTGTATCACTAAACGAAACACCCGTAGAATACCCACGCGGTCACAGCGAGGACGTACAAACTCCATACAGACAGAACCCGTAGTCAGGATGCAACACAGGTCTCGGGCACTGTAAGACAGCAACTCTACCGCTGAGCCACTGTTGTCTTCTATTGAGACATTGACATATTTTCTCCAGGTTCCAGATCAGTAAGACCATGAGAAAGTGCACCATTGTGATTGGGACTCAATGGTAATGGGAGCAATATTGCCAAGAGTTCTATTAGCACAAGTGTTCACTCATGGAACTATAGACCGTGCACTTTAAAGAGCCGCTGCCTCCAGCGATAAGCAAGAACACAAAGATGTCAGATGAAAGTATTCCAAACCAGACCATCGCTGACCATGGGACACCAACTTACACACAGTTTCTTATTGTCTCTCAACCACTGAAGTCACCTTATTCACTCTCATTTGGAGTGAAATATGTTGGCAACAAATATGGTTTTGATCAATTTTACAACAATAGACAATAGACAATAGACAATAGGTGCAGGAGGAGGCCATTCGGCCCTTCGAGCCATTCAATGTGATCATGGCTGATCATTCTCAATCAGTACCCCTTTCCTGCCTTCTCCCCATACCCCCTGACTCCACTATCCTTGAGAGCTCTATCTAGCTCTCTCTTGAATGTATTCAGAGAACTGGCCTCCACTGCCTTCTGAGGCAGAGAATTCCACAGATTCACAACTCTCTGACTGAAAAAGTTTTTCCTCATCTCTGTTCTAAATGGCCTACCCCTTATTCTTAAACTGTGGCCCCTGGTTCTGGACTCCCCCAACATTGGGAACATGTTTCCTGCCTCTAATGTGTCCAATCCCTTAATAATCTTATACGTTTCGATAAGATCCCCTCTCATCCTTCTAAATTCCAGTGTATACAAGCCTAGTCGCTCCAGTCTTTCAACATATGACAGTCCCGCCATTCCGGGAATTAACCTAGTAAACCTACGCTGCACGCCCTCAATAGCAAGAATATCCTTCCTCAAATTTGGAGACCAAAACTGCACACAGTACTCCAGGTGCGGTCTCACTAGGGCCCTGTACAACTGCAGAAGGACCTCTTTGCTCCTACAATCAACTCCTCTTGTTATGAAGGCCAACATTCCATTGGCTTTCTTCACTGCCTGCTGTACCTGCATGCTTCCTTTCAGTGACTGATGCACTAGGACACCCAGATCACAGATAATAGTTTAGTTTAGTTTATTTTTGTTTAGAGATACGGCATGGAAACAGGCCCTTCGGCCCACTGAGTCCACGCCGACCAGCGATCACCCGTTCACACTAGTTCTACGTTATCCCACATTCTCATCCACTCCCTGCACACAAGGGGGCAATTTACAGAGGGCCCATTAACGTACAAACCCGCACGTCCTTGGGATGTGGGGGGGACACTGGAGCACCCGGAGAAAACCCACGCGGTCACTGTGAGAACGTACAAACTCCACACAGACAGCATCCGTGATCAGGATCAAACCCAGGCTCTGGCGCTGTGAGGCATCAGCACTACCAACTGCACCCGGTTTTCTCTGATCCTTGTCCCAATGTTAACCTGAGGGGAAACCTGGTAGAAGTGTAAGAAAATAACTGCAGATGCTGGTACAAATCGATTTATTCACAAAATGCTGGAGTAACTCAGCAGGTCAGGCAGCATCTCGGGAGAGAAGGAATGGGTGACGTTTCGGGTCGAGACCCTTCTTCAGACTGACGTCAGGGGGGCGGGACAAAGGAAGGATATAGGTGGAGACAGGAAGATAGAGGGAGATCTGGGAAGGAGGAGGGGAAGGGAGTGAGAGAGGAACTATCTAAAGTTGGAGAAGTCGATGTTCATACCACTGGGCTGCAAACTGCCCAGGCGAAATATAAGGTGCTGTTCCTCCAATTTCCAGTGGGCCTCACTATGGCACTGGAGGAGGCCCATGACAGAAAGGTCAAACTGGGAATGGGAGGGGGAGTTGAAGTGCTCGGCCACCGGGAGATCAGTTTGGTTAATGCCGACCGAACAAATTATGAGTGGCATAGATAGGGTAGACAGTCAGAACAATTTTTTCCCAGGGTGGAGATGCCAAAGACCAGCGGGCCTAGCTTTAAGATGAGAGGTGTTCTAGAGATGTGCAGGGCATGTTTTTCTTGCAGAGTGGTGAGGGGTGCCAGGGTTGGTGGTGGAGGCAGATAGGACAATAGCATTTTAGATAGAGGCTTTTAAGTTCATGTTCATGTGATAGGCACAGAATTAGGCCATTCGACCCATCAAGTCTACTCCGCCATCCAATCATGGCTGATCTATCTCTCCCTCTCTACCCCATTCTCCTGCCTTTCTCCCCATAACCCCTGACACCCGTACTAATCAAGAATCTATGTATCTCTGCCTTAATATATCCATTGACGTGGCCTCCACAGCCTTCTGTGGCAAAGAATTCCACAGATTCACCACCCTCCGACAAACAAAATTCCTCCTCATCTACTACCTAAAAGAACGTCCTTTAATTCTGAGGCTGTGGCCCCATGTTCTGGACTCCCCCAACATTGGGAACATTTTTCCTGCATCTAGCTTGTCCATTCCTTTTATAATTTTATACGTCTCTGTAAGATCCCCTCTCATCCTTCTAAACTCCAGTGAATACAAGCCTAGTCTTTCCAATCTTTCCTCACATGACAGTCCCGCCATCCCGGGGATTAACCTCGTGAACCTACGCTGCACTGCCTCAATAGCAAGGACGCCCTTCCCCAAATTTGGAGACCAAAACTGCACACAGTACTCCAGATGTGGTCCCAGACTCTCCCACTAGTGGAAACATCCTCTCCACATCCACTCTATCTTTTAGATAGATGCCCGGATCTGAGCGCGCAGTCTGGACTGGACTTTGAGCATGATGCCAAAACCTGGTGACTCTTGCTTACGATTTAGTTTAGAGATACAGCGTGGAAACAGGCCCTTCAGCCCACTGGGTCCGTGCTGACCAGCGATCCCCGCACATTAACACTAGCCTACACCCACTAGGGACAATTCTTACATCTACCAAGCCAATTAACCTACAAACCTGTACGTCTTTGGAGTGTGGGACAAATCCGAAGATCTCGGAGAAAACCCACGCAGGTCACGGGGAGAACGTACAAACTCCGTACAGACGGCTCCCGTAGTCGGGATCATAGATAATAGATGCAGGAGGAGGGCATTTGGCCCTTCAAGCCAGCACCGCCATTCATTGTGATCATGGCTGATCATCCACAATCATTAACCTGTGCCTACCTTCTCCCCCTATCCCTTGATTCCGCTAGCCCCTAGAGCTCTATTTAACTCTCTTTTAAATTCATCCGGTGAATCGGCCTCCACTGCCCTCTGTAGCAGAGAATTCCACAAATTCACAACTCTCTGGGTGAAAAAGTTTCTCATCACCTCAGTTTTAAATGGCCTCCCCTTTTTTCTTAGACTGTGGCCCCTGGTTCTGGACTCCCCCAACATTGGGAACATTTTTCCTGCATCTAGCTTGTCCAGTCCTTTTATAATTTTATACGTCTCTGTAAGATCCCCTCTCATCCTTCTAAACTCCAGTGAATACAAGCCCAGTCTTACCAATCTTTCCTCACATGACAGTCCCTCCATCCCGGGGATTAACCTCGTGAACTTACGCTGCACTGCCTCAATAGCAAGGACGTCCTTCCTCGAATTTGGAGACCAAAACTGCACACAATACTCCAGGTCTCACCAGGGCCCTGTGCAACTGCAGAAGGACCTCATTACTTCTGTACTCCTATACTCCTATCGAACCCGCATTCGCTGTAAGGCAGCAACTCTACCGCTGCGCCATCGTGCCACAGTCTCAGTGGGCTAATTCAATACACTTTGTGCGAATTAGGGATTGTGTTTAGGTATGGCTGTACTTTATTGAACTGCATGTAAAGAAAGAGTTTCACTGTACGCCTGTACACGTGACAATAAACCATTGGAACCATTGGAAATTAGGGTCTGAATAAGCATAGACGATGGGTCGAATGAGCAACCTTCCATGAAAATAGGACGTTTTGAACTATCTCATGAAGGAATGTTATGCGTGCACTCTGCCACTGCCTTACAAATCTTAAGGCTCTTTTAGATTTTTATTTTGTGGGCTTGGTTTGGATTTTGCAGATTGGAAATGTTACCTGTTCTTGAACAAAGCCACGAAGAAACAGTTAGACATTATACCTTGGGAGCTCCGGTTTCCTCCCACACTCCAAAGACGTACCTGTTTGTAGGTGAATTGGCTTCTGTCAATTGTCCCTGGTATGTAGGGTAGAACTGGTGTACAGGTATTTATTCACAAAATGCTGGAGTAACTCAGCAGGTCAGGCAGCATCTCAGGAGAGAAGGAATGGGTGACGTTTCGGGTCGAGACCCTTCTTCAGACTGAAGAAGGGTCTCGACCCGAAACGTCACCCATGCCTTCTCTCCTGAGATGCTGCCTGACCTGCTGAGTTACTCCAGCATTTTGTGAATAAATACCTTCGATTTGTACCAGCATCTGCAGTTATTTTCTTACACTAGTGTAAGGGTAATCGCTGGTCGGCGCGGATTCAGTGGGCCGAAGTCCCTGTATCTATAACGCAAAAACTATAAACTATTAAAGATTGTGCATTGGATATCGTACTGTAGCTCTGTGATTCTGAACTGTTGCAAGAATTAGATCTTCTCCTAATCGCACCATCCAAGCAACAGGTATCTCCAAAATGATAGACACAAAATGCTGGAGTAACTCAGCGGGTCGGGCAGCAACTCCGGAGAGACTAAATAGGTGACGAGATTAGACCCTTCTTGACCTGAAACGTCACCTATTCCTTTTTCTCCAGAGATGCTGCCTGTCCCGTTGAGACACAACAGCATTTTGTGTCTATTTTCGATGTAAAGCAGCATCTGCGGTTCCTTCCTGCACAGGGGATCTCCAAAAAGCTGCCCTTTCCTCAGATTTAGTGAAAGGCGGCACGGTGGCGCAGCGGGTGGAGCCGCTGCCTCACTGCGCCAGGGACCCGGGTTCGATCCTGACTTGGAGCGCTGGCTGTGTGGAGTTTGCACGTTCTCCTCGTGACCGCGTGGGTTTTCAGCGGGTGCTGTGGAGGATGGTGGAATCACGTCCTGTCTTGCTGCCAGGGAACATTCACCGGAAAAGACTTAAGATTTGGCATGTGTCAACTCGTGAACAGAAGAATTTCAGCTTCCTCCCACATCTCAAAGATGTGCGAGTTAGATTGTGAATTAGGCTCTGTACACCGCCTTTAGTGTTGGCGAGGGTGGAGCCTGGGGGTTGTTGTCGGAAACACATACAACATAGAACAGTGCAGCACAGGAACAGTGGCACGGTGGCTCAGCGGTAGAGCTGCTGCCTTACAGCGCTTGCAGCGCCGGAGACCCGGGTTCCATCCCGACTACGGGCGCCGTCTGTACGGAGTTTGTACGTTCTCCCCGTGACCACATGGGTTTTCTCTAAGATCTTCGGTTTCCGCCCACACTCCAAAGACGTACAGGTTTTGTAGGTTAACTGGCTTGGTAAATGTAAATATTGTCCCTAGTGTGTGAAGGATAGTGTTGATATGTAGGGATCACTGGTCGGCGTGGACTCAGTGGGCCGAAGGGCCTGTTATTGTGCTGGATCCCTAAACTAAATTAAACACAATGCCCACAATATTTGTGCTGAACATGATGCCAAAGCCAAACCGATGTTTTACGCCTGTACACGATCCACAACCTCCATGTGCCTACCTAAAACCCTCTTCAAACCCACTATCATATCTGCCTCTTTCACCACCCCCTGGCAGCTTGTTCCATCCAGGCCCCTACCACTCTCTGTGTGAAAGACATGCCCCACCAGGGCGCAGCGGTAGAGTTGCTGCCTTACAGCGAATGCAGCGCCGGAGACTCAGGTTCGATCCTGACTACGGGCGCTGCACTGTAAGGAGTTTGTATGTTCTTCCCGTGACCTGCGTGGGTTTTCTCCGAGATCTTTGGGTTTCCTCCCACACTCCAAAGATGTACAGGTATGTAGGTGAATTGGCTGGGCAAATGTAAAAATTGTCCCTAGTGTGGTGTAGGATCGCTGGGCGGCGCAGACCCGGTGGGCCGAAGGGCCTGTTTCTGCGCTGTATCTCTAAATCTAAATAAAATCTAAAAAAAACACATCTCCTTGAAACGTTCCCCCCTCTCACCTTGCAGCTGTGCCCCCTAGTGTTGGGCATTTCCACCCTGGGACAAAGGTTCTGACTGTCTACCCTATCTTTGCCTCTCATAATTTTATATCCATCTTTCAAGTCGCCCCTCAACCTCCGGCGTTCCAGAGAAACGTGGGGAGAATGGAATGAGGTCAGTGTAGGATTGCGGCAAATGGGTGCTGGATGGCCAAGGTGAGTTAGTGGGCTGCAGGGCTCGATTCCATGATAACAGGTATAACAGGTATAACAGGTATAACAGAGCTTTATTTGTCGTTCGGTACCGAAGTACCGAACGAAACTACATAGCAGTCATAGAAAAAAAAAAAAAAGAACACAAGACACACGACACACGACCCCAACACAAACGTCCATCACAGTGACTCCAAACACCCCCTCACTGTGATGGGGGCAACAAAACTTCCACTCTCTTCCCCACGCCCACGGACAGACAGCTCGTCCCCGACCGACCCGCACAGTCCCCGCACCGGGCGCTGAAACGTCCTGCGGCCGAACCGGGCGATGAAAGGCCCGCGACCAAGCCTTGCGCAGCTAAGTCCCGCGGCCGAGCCGCACCAGCGGTGAAAAGTCCCGCAGCCGAGCCGCACCGGGCGGTGTTAAGTCCCGCAGCCGAGCTGCACCGGGCGGTGTTAAGTCCCGCAGCCGAGTTGCACCAGCGGTGTTAAGTCCCGCAGCCGAGCTGCACCGGGCGGTGTTAAGCCCCGCAGCCGAGCTGCACCGGGCGGTGTTAAGCCCCGCAGCCGAGCTGCACCGGGCGATGTAAGTCCAGCGGCCAAGCCGCACCGGGATGTAAAGTCCAGCGGCTAAGCCGCACCGGGATGTAAAGTCCAGCGGCCGAGCCGCACCGGGGGATGTTAGGCCCCGCAGCCGAGCCGCACCCCGCGCCGTGAGGAAGAGAAAAGTCCCCCCCCCCACACCCACCCCCCACACACCACCACCCCCCACACACCACCACCCCCCACACACCACCACCCCCCACACACCACCACCCCCTCCCACACATACACAACCAAAAAAATATATATAAAAATCATCCCAACACCGACACTCAACAAAAAAAAGACGGACAGACTGCTAGTCAGTCGCTGCCGTTAGGCGCCGCCACCAAGTGTAACCGATTGTTGGCGGAGGAGATTATTTAGGCATCGTGCAGGGCGCGGACATTGTGGGCCGAATGGCCTGTTCCGCAAGGCTCGGTGCTGGGACCCCAGCTATTTACAATATACATCAATGACTTGGATGAAGGGATTAAAAGTACCATTAGCAAATTTGCAGATGATACAAAGCTGGGTGGTAGTGTGAACTGTGAGGAAGATGCTATGAGGTTGCAGGGTGACTTGGACAGGTTGTGTGAGTGGGCGGATGCATGGCAGATGCAGTTTAATGTGGATATGTATGAGGTAATCCACTTTGGTGGTAAGAATAGGAACGCAGATTATTATCTGAATGGTGTCAAGTTAGGAACAGGGGACGTACAACGAGATCTGGGTGTCCTAGTGCATCAGTCACTGAAAGGAAGCATGCAGGTACAGCAGGCAGTGAAGAAAGCCAATGGAATGTTGGCCTTCATAACAAGAGGAGTTGAGTATAGGAGCAAAGAGGTCCTTCTGCAGTTGTACAGGGCTCTAGTGAGACCGCACCTGGAGTAATGTGTGCAGATTTGGTCCCCAAATTTGAGGAAGGATATTCTTGCTATTGAGGGCGTGCAGCGTAGGTTTACTAGGTTAATTCCCGGAATGGCGGGACTCTCATATGTTGAAAGGCTGGAGCGACTAGGCTTGTATACACTGGAACTTAGAAGGATGAGAGGGGATCTTATCGAAACGTATAAGATTATTAAGGGGTTGGACACGTTAGAGGCAGGAAACATGTTCCCAATGTTGGGGAAGTCCAGAACAAGGGGCCACAGTTTAAGAATAAGGGGTAGGCCATTTAGAATGGAGATGAGGAAAAACTTTTTCATTCAGAGAGTTGTGAATCTGTGGAATTCTCTGCCTCAGAAGGCAGTGGAGGCCAATTCTCTGAATGCATTCAAGAGAGAGCTAGATAGAGCTCTTAAGGGTAGCGGAATCAGGGGGTATGAGGAGAAGGCAGGAACGGGGTACTGATTGTGAATGATCAGCCATGATCACATTGAATAGCGGTGCTGGCTCAAAGGGCCGAATGGCCTCCTCCTGCACCTATTGTCTATTGTCTATTCCTGTGCTGTACTGTTCTCTGTTTCGTGTAACTCAGCAGGTCAGGCAGCATCTCAGGAGAGAAGGAATGGGTGACGTTTCGGTTCGAGTCCCTTCTTCAGACTGAAGAAGGGTCTCGACCCGAAACGCCACCCATTCCTTCTCTCCTGAGATGCTGCCTGACCTGCTGAGTTACTCCAGCATTTTGTGAATAAATACCTTCAGTGATATTTTACTGTCGCATGTGCCTGGGGTACAGTGAGATACTATGTCGGGGCAAAGAGTATGCAAAGTGTCACCACATATCGGGCACTGACAGAGTGACAAAGTACTCCATATAGTCCCGATGGCCCCTCTTTGTTTTCAGTGCCCCTCCTCTCGTCAGAACGCTAGGTCATCCTTTCCGTGTAGTCGATGATGTATGTTGTGCTTAGGAAGGAATTGCAGATGCTGGTTTAAAAACCGAAGATAGACACAAAATGCTGGAGTGACTCAGAGGGACAGGCAGCATCTCCGGAGGGAAGGAATGGGTGACGTTCCGGGTCGAGACCCTTCCACAGACTAACAGACAGTAACGTATGTGACTGTTCTCAGATCAACCACTCCCTTGTTTGCAGGAGACAGCTGAACCCTATTAGCATCAATATTAATACATACATTATATACAACGCTAAGATCACAGAGGCTATCTAAATAGACACTCAGTGCTGAGTAGCTGTACCCTGATGCGTGATTAGGTAACGGAGTAAAGATGAGCAGGTACCTGTATTCTCTGCAGTGTTTTGTGAACATTTTGAGCTCACTGAAGCCTCCCAATGAGCAGAGTCCTGGAGTCATTGAATCAACATGGAAACTGCATGCAGACGGTCACTGGAGAGCCTCGAACTATCTTTAATCGGACTTTACTGGACTTTATCTTGCACTAAATGTTATTCTCTTTACCCTGCTTCTGTGCAGTATAGTCTTTCCGCTGACAGGTTAACACGTAACAAAAAGCTTTTCAACTAACTGTACCTCGGTACATGTGACAATAAACTAAACTAAACCAAACCAAACTAAACTAAACAGGCCCTTTGGTCCAACTTGCCCATGCCAACCAAGATGCCCCGTCTACACTAGTCCCACCTGCCCACATTTGGCTCTTATGCTTCTAAACCTTTCTTATCCATGTATCTGTCCAAATGTCTTTTGAATGCTGTTACAGTACCTCCTCTGGCAGCTCATTCCATACGCCCACCGCCCTCTCTGTAGAAAAGTTGCCTCTCAGGTTCCTATTAAGTCTTTCCCCTCTCAGTTTGAACCTGTGTCCTCTGGTTCTTGATTCCCCTTCCCTGTGTAAAAGTCCCTGGGAATTGTGGGAATCCTTCTGGAATTGCACACTGCCATCGTGACATTAATTATCTCTTCAGCGATTGTGGAATTAAGGCCTCGTCATCGTTGCCATGGAGAAGCTACTGGAAAGGACTCAAGATTTAGAATGTGTCAACTCATGAACAGAAGCCACTTCAAACTCTTCAGCAGCTTGCTCCTGCAGTACAGTCCATTGCCAGAGAAATGGAAGATCTCAGGGGATCAATTCAAGGGAAAGGCAAATCGAAGGCCTGCAAGTCACATGCAATTTCTAGCCATCCACTACCTCCTGGGTTCAGTTCAGTTCAGTTGAGTTTATTGTCACTTGTACCGAGGTACACTGAAAAGCTTTTGTTGCCTGCTATCTAGTCAGCGGAAAGACAATACATGATTACAATAGAGCCGTTTACAGTGTACAGATACCATGATAAGGGAATAATGTTTAGTGCAAGGTAAAGCCACTAAAGTCCGATCAAAGGTAGTCCGAGGGTCACTAAAGAGGTAGATAGTAGTTCAGCACTGCTCTCTGGTTGTGGTGGGATGGTTCAGTTGCCTGATAACAGCTGGGAAGAAACTGTCCCTGAATCTGGAGGTGTGCGTTTTCACACTTTTGACCCTTTTTGCCCGATGGGAGAGGGGAGAAGAGGGAGTGACCGGGGTGCTCCTCATCCTTGATTATGCTGTGGGGAAGAGGGGAGGAGGTAGCTGACAACGAAGGGGGAACCTTCCGGAGGGGGGGGAGGGAGGGGCTGCTGAGAACGATGGGAGGACCCGGAGGGGGGTGGGGGGGGCTTGCTGCCACATGCGACGGCAGGCAGGAGATAGGACTGTTTAAAAAAAATCTTTTTAGAGATACAGCGTGGAAACAGGCCCTTCGGCCCACCGAGTCTGTGCCGCCCAGCGATCCCCGCACATTAACACTATCCTACACACACTACGGACAATTTTTACATTTACCCAGTCAATTAACCTACAAACCTGTACGTCTTTGGAGTGTGGGAGGAAACCGAAGATCTCGGAGAAAACCCACGCAGGTCACGGGGAGAACGTACAAACTCCGTACAGTACAGCGCCCGTAGTCAGGATCGAACCTGAGTCTCCGGCGCTGCATTCGCTGTAAGGCAGCAACTCTACCGCTGCGCCACCGTGCCGCCTTTTGGTGGCAGCAAAGTTACAAATGTTCTGTGAACTTTTGTAACTTTGCTGCCACCAAAATGTGGCAATGCTTGTGTACTGCCTTGGTGGGGTCTGCCATACGATTTTACCAGGTTGTATGTAAAACAAAGCATCTCACTGTGCCTAGGTACATGAGGCAATAAAGTATCGTTGAAATGAATCATTGAAACATTAAAACATTGAAATGAATCGTTGAAATCTTGAGCACAAGTGCTGAAATAACACAGTGCAGCACCTGAGTGTTATAGATGCAGAATGGAGGCACATGGAATACGTGCAGGTAGATGAAGTGTAAGAAAATAACTGCAGATGCCGGTACAAATTGAAGGTATTTATTTCACAAAATGCTGGAGTAACTCAGCAGGTCAGGCAGCATCTCAGGAGAGAAGGAATGGGCGACGTTTCGGGTCGAGACGTCAGTCTGAAGAAGGGTCTCGACCCGAAACATCACCCATTCCTTCTCTCCTGAGATGCTGCCTGACCTGCTGAGTTACTCCAGCGTTTTGTGCAGGTAGATGAGATCAGTTTAACTTGACATCAGGTTTGGCACAGACATTGTGGGCCGAATGGCCCATTCCTGTGCTGTACTGTTCTAGGTTGTATGTTTGATCTTTTACCTCAGTCCCATATTGTTGAACTATCCCCAAATCACTTGATTCACTGCATATTCAGAAATTGAAATTGATTTATTGTATTGTATTGGTAATTAATTTATTAGCCAAGTATGTAAAAACATGCAAGGAATTTGATTTGCCATACAGTCATACCAAAAAAGCAACAAGACACACAACTACATAAAAGTTAACATAAACATCCACCACAGCGGCTCCCCGACATTCCCACTGTGATGGAAGACAATGATGTATCATCTTCTTCCCTCCTTTTCTCCCAGGGTCGGGGCAGTCGAACCATCTGCAGTCGGGGCGATCGAAGCTCCCGCAGCCGGCGGTCGAAGCTCCCGCGTCGGGGCGATCGAAGCTCCCACAGTTGGAGCTCCCGAAGTCGATCCCTAACCAAGGGTCCGCCAGCTCCACGATGTTAAGTCCGCAGGCTCCCGCGGTTGGAGCTCCCGAAGTCGATCCCCAGCAAAGGGACCAGCAGCTCCACGATGTTGGGCCACAGTGCGGACGGAGATACAATATGGGAAAAGTCACATCTCCGTCACATCACAAATGCTTTAACCAAGGAGTAAGTTCCGATGGTTGGGGGGGGGGGGGGGGGAAATAGCTTTAAGTTGAGAGATGCAAAGTTTAAAGGGGATGTGCGGGACAAGTTTTTTTACTCAGAGGGTGGCGGGTACCTGGAAAACCACTGCCTGTTTGAAGCACGGAAGGATTGTTAGCCAAATTTATCATCTCCTATGATTGTGAATGGGGTGACAAGGAAGGAATACACCATAACATCCAGTAGAGAACATGGTCCTTTGCTTGCAGATACAAGGAACTGCACCTCATATTTCGCTTGGGTAGTATGCACCCCAGCGGTATCAACATTGACTTCTCTAACTTCAGGTAGTCCCCGCTTCCCTTCTCTATCCCCTCCCCCTTCCCAGTTCTCCCACCTGTCTTCCTGTCTTTGACTACATCCTATCTTTGTCCCGCCCCCTCCCCTGACATCAGTCTGAAGAAGGGTCTCGACCCGAAACGTCGCCCATTCCTTCTCTCCAGAGATGCTGCCTGACCCGCTGAGTTACTCCAGCATTTTGTGTCTACCAAGGAACTGCAGATGCTGGTTTACAATATTTTTTTAAAAAGACACAAAGTGCTGGAGTAACTCGACAGATCAGGCAGCATCTCTGAAGCTGATCGAGAGGTGATGTTTTGGGCTGGGACCCTTCTTCGGACCCTGGAGTGTGGAGAAGTGTCCCAACTGGAAACGTCACCAATCCATGTTCTCCAAAGATGCTGCCTAACCCACACTTTATGGTCTTTTGCTTGACGGGCCAAAATCGAGTCAGGATCCAGAAATGAAAGGGTAAATGTGCCAAAACAATGCAACATAATGAGATTGATTTATATTAAGGAGAATTAATAAAGAACAAGATCTTCCCTGAACTGTGTGTTACCTTTGTTTGACACATAACAAAATCACAAAAGCATTACTTGATTTATTTGGAAAAGTTGGCATAGTTCCTCTCCCAGCTTTGAATGTCAGAGTATTCAAGGCTCCCGAAGTCGATCCCCAGCAAAGGGACCGGCAGCTCCACGATGTTGGGCCGCAGTGCGGACGGAGATACAATACGGGAAAAGTCACATCTCCGTCGAGGAAAGGGATAAAAAAAGTCACCCCCACCCCCCACCCCCCACCCCCCACCCCCCACATAATACAAAACTAAAGATGCACTAAAACATACATTTAACAACAGACTAAAAACAACAAAGAAAGAAAATGACGAGACAGACCGTTGACGAGGCTGCCATCGTGCGGCGCCATCTAAATCAAGCAGTTTAGTTTAGTTTAGAGATACAGCATGGAAACAGGCCCTTCAGCCCATCGAGTCCACGCCGACCATCGATCACCTGTTCACATTAGTTCTCTATTATCCCAATTTCTCATCCACTCCCTGCACACTAAGGGGCAATTAACCTACGAACCCACATGTCATTGGGGTGTGGGAGAAAACCGGAGCACCCGGAGGAAACCACCCACGCGGTCACAGGGAGAACGTGCAAACTCCACACAGACAGCTCCTGAGGTCAGGATTGAACTGGGGTATCTTGCTCTGTGGGACAGCAACTCTACCAGCTGTGCCACTGTGCTGCCTCTTATCAAGTCAAGTCAAGTCAAGTCAATTTTATTTGTATAGCACATTTAAAAACAACCCACGTTGACCAAAGTGCTGTACATTTGATTAGGTTCCAATAGAAAAAAAAAAGAAAACATACAGTAGTACGCAAACAGTTCACAGCGCCTCCTCAATGAGCCTCAAACGCTAGGGAGTAGAAATATGTTTTGAGCCTGGACTTAAAGGAGTCGATGGAGGGGGCAGTTCTGATCGGGAGAGGGATGCTGTTCCACAGTCTAGGAGCTGCAACCGCAAAAGCGCGGTCACCCCTGAGTTTAAGCCTAGACCGCGGGATAGTGAATAGCCCCAAGTCGGCCGATCTGAGGGACCTGGAGTTAGAGAGGGGGGTTAGAAGATTTTTGATGTAGGGGGGGGAGTGTCCATTTAGGGCTTTATACGTGAATAGGAGGAGCTTGAAGTTGATTCTGTACCGTACAGGGAGCCAGTGGAGAGAGGCCAGAATCGGGGTGATGTGGTCCCTTTTACGGGTACCCGTCAGGAGTCTCGCTGCGGCGTTTTGGACCAGTTGCAGGCGGGACAGGCAACTGAACCATCCTATCACAACTAGAGAGCTGTCCTGAGCTACCATCTACCTCACTGGAGACCCTCGGACTATCTTTGATCGGACTTTACTGGACTTTATCTTGCACTAAGCGTTATTCACATTATTCCCCTATCCTGTATCTGTACTCTGTGGACGGCTCGATTGCAATCATGTGTTGTCTTTCCACTGACTGGTTTGCAACACAGCAAAAACTTTTCACTGTACCTCGGTACACGTGACAATGAATTAAACTCAATAAACTAAACTCAAAAACTGGAAGGAATGTATCGTTGGGACCCTTCTTCAGACTTCTTTAGGGAAAATTACGGTCAGGAAGAGACCAGAGTCCAGTGCCATTCATTAAATTACTACAGCCTAATTTCCCAGAGGCCATAAAATGAATATGTCTTTCTTTCCTTTATCGGTGCTTTCTCTTTGAGAACAGATGAGGAAACCTGCTCAACAAATGCTTTAACCAAGGAGTAAGTTCCGAGGGTTGGGTGGGGGGGGGGGGATAGCTTTAAGTTGAGAGATGCAAAGTTTAAAGGGGATGTGCGGGACAAGTTTTTTTACTCAGAGGGTGGCGGGTACCTGGAAAATCACTGCCTGTTTGAAGCATGGAAGGATTGTTAGCCAAATTTATCATCTCCTATGATTGTGAATGGGGTGACAAGGAAGGAATACACCACAACATCCAGTAGAGAACATGGTCCTTTGCTTGCAGATACAAGGAACTGCACCTCATATTTCGCTTGGGTAGTTTGCTAACCAACATTGACTTCTCTAACTTCACATAGTCCCTACTTCCCTTCTCTATCCCCTCCGTCTCCCACCAGTCTTCCTGTCTCCGACTACATCCTATCTTTGTCCCGCTCCCGAAACGTCACCCATTCCTTCTCTCCAGAGATGCTGCCTGACCCACTGAGTTACTCCAGCATTTTGTGTCTACCAAGGAACTGCAGATGCTGGTTTACAATATTTTTTTTAAAAGACACAAAGTGCTGGAGTAACTCGACAGATCAGGCAGTATCTCTGAAGATGATCGAGAGGTGATGTTTTGGGCTGGGACCCTTCTTCGGACCCTGGAGTGTGGAGAAGGGTCCCAACTGGAAACGTCACCAATCCATGTTCTCCAAAGATGCTGCCTAACCCACACTTTATGGTCTTTTGCTTGACGGGCCAAAATCGAGTCAGGATCCAGAAATGAAAGGGTAAATGTTCCAAAACAATGCAACATAATGAGATTGATTTATATTAAGGAGAATTAATAAAGAACAAGATCTTCCCTGAACTGTGTGTTACCTTTGTTTGACACACAGCAAAATCACAAAAGCATTACTTGATTTATTTGGAAAAGTTGGCATAGTTCCTCTCCCAGCTTTGAATGTCAGAGTATTCAAGGCTTTGATGAAAGGCTTTTGACAAACTATAAAGGAAAATCTCCTGTGACCCTTGGTAACGACGACAAACAAATTTAACATATTTGGCCAAAGAATCAGAGGACAACTAATTTTTGCAACTATTCATTGCATGCTGTTATTCAGTGTGCTCCCCCTGTAAGGGTAGAAGCACATAATAGTATATAGGCGTGTATAAAATTATCAGAGGCATAGGTAAAGTCACAGTCAAACCTTTCTCCCAGGGTGCTAATGTCAGACGAGAGGGAATAACTTTAAGGAGAGAGGGTCAAAGCTTAAAGGAGATGTTTGGAGCAGGTATTTTTACACAGTGGTGGAGGCAGATATATTTAAGAGTGTCACGTTGGCGTAACGGTAGAGTTGCTACCTTACAGCGCCAGGGACACGGGTTCGATCCTGACTACGGGTGCTTGCAGGGCCGTCTTAACGCATGGGCCTGATGGGCACTTGCCCGGGGGCCCACGAGCATAGGGGCCCCATGCTGATCTGTGTATGTTAAGTGACTTGCAATAAATAAATACTACTTTAAAAATGTAGGTTCAATAAGTGCTTTTTTCGCAAAACATTTTCGGTCCCTAAGTGCTTCTCACAGCGATCTGTAAGTGCTTTTCGCAACAATGTAGCACCCTAAGTCCATCGCTAAGTGCTTTTCGGTAAGTGCTTTTCGCCGGCACGACAGGGGGGGGCTGGTAGGGAAAGGGGGGTGGGGGAGAGTAACGGTGGGGGCCCCAGTACACTGCTTTGCCCGGGGGCCCATAATGCTGTAAAAACGGCCCTGGGTGCTTGTCTGTGCGGAGTTTGTACGTTCTCCCCGTGACTCTCGTGGGTTTTTGGTTTCCCCCCACACTCCAAAGGCGTACAGGTTTGTAGTTTAATTGGCTTGGTGTAAATGTAAACTGTCCCCAGTGTGCTATTGAGGGCGTGCAGCGTAGGTTTACTAGGTTAATTCCCGGAATGGCGGGACTATCATATGTTGAAAGACTGGAGTGGCTAGGCTTGTATACACTGGAATTTAGAAGGATGAGAGGAGAACTCATAGAAACGTATAAGATTATTAAGGGGTTGGACACGTTAGAGGCAGGAAACATGTTCGCAATGTTGGGGGAGTCCAGAACAAGGGGCCACAGTTTAAGAATAAGGGGTAGGCCATTTAGAACTGAGATGAGGAAAAACTTTTTCAGTCAGAGAGTTGTGAATCTGTGGAATTCTGTGCCTCAGAAGGCAGTGGAGGCCAATTATCTGAATGCATTCAAGAGAGAGCTGGATAGAGCTCTTAAGGATAGCGGAGTCAGGGGGTATGGGAAGAAGGCAGGAACGGGGTACTGATTGAGAATGATCAGCCATGATCACATTGAATGGCGGTGCTGGCTAGAAGGGCCGAATGGCCTCCTACTGCACCTATTGTCTATTGTCTATTGTCTATTGTGTGTACAGGGTAGTGCTAGTATGGGGGGCATCGCTGGTCGGCGCGGACTTGGTGGGCCAAAGGGTTTGTTTCCGCACAGTATCTCTAAACTAAACTAAACTAAAAGAGACTATTAGTCAGACACATGGATATGCAGGTAGTGCAGGGATATGAGCCATGTGCAGTCAGATGAGATTAGGTTATCTTGGAACAATGTTCAGAACAGATATTGTGGGCGGTTTCTGTGCTATACTGTTCTATGTTCTGTGTTCCATGATATTGCAAGCAAGTTAACCTCTAACTTTCAGAAATGCATTGACCAGTTCTTTATTAATGGATCCGGAAGTGGCGGCGCTGCCCTGCAGCTGTGGCTCGCTGGCAGTCTGTTTGTCTTTCTTCTTTTCTTGTCTATTTGTTAGTGTTAGATGTATGAAATAGTCTATCTTTAGCTGTGTATATGTGGGGGGGGGGGGGGGGGGGGGTGGTGGGGGAAACCTTTAAAAATCTCTTCCTCAACGGAGATGCGACCCTTTCCGGGTCGTATCTCCGTTTGCGCTGGGGAAAAAAAACGCGGGGCCTACCATCGCCCGCGGGGCCTTCCATCGCCCGGTACGGCCGCGGGACGGTTCAGCGCCCGGTGCGGCTCGGCCGCTGGACTTAACAGTGCCCGGTGCGGCTCGGCCGCGGGGCCTTCCATCGCCCGGTACGGCCGCGGGACGGTTCAGCGCCAGATGCGGCTCGGCCGCGGGGCCTTCCATCGCCCGGTACGGCCGCGGGACGGTTCAGCGCCAGATGCGGCTCGGCCGCGGGGCCTTCCATCGCCCGGCGCGGCTCGGCCGCGGGACTTAGCTGCGCACGGTACGGCCGCGGGGCCTTCCATCGTCCGGCTCGGCCGTGGGATGTTTCAGCGCCCGGTGTGGCTCGGCCGCGGGGACTTGGGCGTGGGGAAGAGAGCGGATGTTTTGTTGCCTCCATCACAGTGAGGGGGTGTTTGGAGTCACTGTGATGGATGTTTGTGTTGGGGTCGTGTGTCTTGTGTTTCTTTTTTTGTGTGACTGCTGGTAACGTAATTTTGTCCGGTACCTCGGTACCGAATGACAAATACAGGCTCTGTATTCTGTATTCTGTACCAGAGAAAGTGTTAAGTTGGAGGGGGGCAGAGGAGGAAAAGGGTTGGGACTATTTGCTGAATTCTTGCAAAGAGTCTTTCTTTAGACTTTAGACTTTTAGACTTTAGAGATACAGCGCGGAAACTGGCTCACTGAGTCCGCGCCGACCAGCAATCCCCCCTTATTAAACATAGAAAATAGGTGCAGAAGGAGACCATTCAGCCCTTCGAGCCAGCACCGCCATTCATTGTGATCATGGCTGATCATCCACCTGTTCAGACTACGCTGCCTCAGTAGAGCAGGCAAAATAATAAAAGATCCATCCCACCCCGGCCACCGTCTGTTTGTTCATCTGCCCTCTGGTCGACGTTTCAGGTCGATCAAATCCCGAACAAACAGACTTAAGAACAGTTTTTACCCCAGGGCCATACGAGAACTGAACACTACCTTTGCACTAGGCAACACCGTTAAAAAATCTTGTACTTAATATAATTGTATTTAATTGTATTTATGTATTTATTTGTTTCTGCATTTATTGCATATATGTTTGTACGCACCGTCAGGATTGGCTATTTTTTAATTTCGTTGTACTCGTTGCAATGACAATAAATGAATATTATTATTATTATTAATCAGTAACCTGTGTCCAACCTCTCCCCCTATCCCTTGGTTCAACTAGCCCCCAGAGATCTATCTCTTTTAAATTCATCCAGTGAATTGGCCCCCACTATCTTCTGTGGCAGAGAATTCCACAGATTCACAACTCTCTGGGTGGAAAAGATTCTTCTCACTTCAGTTTTAAATGGCCTCCCCTTTATTCTGAGACTGCGGCCCCTGGTTCTGGACTTCCCCCAACATTGGGAACATTTTTCCTGCATCTAGCTTGTCTAGTCCTTTCATAATCTTATACATTTCTACAAGATCCCCTCTCATCCTTCTAAACTCCAGTGAATGCAAACGTAGATGTGTTATCACACAGTCCATTCCCCTCCCCACTCCCCCCATCTCTCCTTCCCTCCCCCCTCCATTACAAAGTAAGTGGGTCCCTCCCTCTCCCTCCACTCTCCTCTCCTTCTCCCTCCCCTCTCCCTCCCCTCCCCTCCCCTCCCTCTCTCTCTCTCCCCCCTCTCTCTCTCCTCTCTCCCCCCTCCCCCTTTCTCTCTCCCCCCCCCCTCTCTCTCCCCCCCCCCCCCCCTCTCTCTCTCTCCCCTCCTCTTCCAACACTATCCTACACACTAGGGACAATTTACAATTTTACCAAAGCTAATGAACCTACAAACCTGCACGTTTTGGAGTGTGGGAGGAAACCCACATGGTCACAGGTAGAACGTACAAACTTTGTACACCCATGGTCAGGATCAGACCTGGGTTTCTGGCGCTGTAAGGCAGCAACTCTACCGTTGCGCCACTGTGCCACCCACCTAAGTCATTGGCTGATTGGATCAAGGAGATACATTGTTCTGAGACCGCTGCACATTTACCTGGCACAGGGTTTTAGAAACATAGAAACATAGAAAATAGGTGCAGTAGGCCATTCGGCCCTTCGAGCCTGCACCGCCATTCAATATGATCATGGCTGATCATCCAACTCAGTATCCTGTAGCTGCCTTCTCTCCATACCCCCTGATCCCTTTAGCCACAAGGGCCACATCTAACTCCCTCTTAAATATAGCCAATGAACTGGCCTCAACTACCTTCTGTGGCAGAGAATTCCACAGATTCACCACTCTGTGTGAAAAAGAACTTTCTCATCTCGGTCCTAAAAGACTTCCCCCTTATCCTTAAACTGTGACCCCTTGTTCTGGACTTCCCCAACATCGGGAACAATCTTCCTGCATCTAGCCTGTCCAACCCCTTAAAAATTTTGTACGTTTCTATAAGATCCCCCCTCAATCTTCTAAATTCCAGCGAGTACAAGCCGAGTCTATCCAGTCTTTCTTCATATGAAAGTCCTGCCATCCCAGGAATGAATCTGGCGAACCTTCTCTGTACTCCCTCTATGGCAAGAATGTCTTTCCTCAGATTAGGGAGACCAAAACTGTACCCAATACTCCAGGTGTGGTCTCACACAATGCCCTGTACAACTGCAGCAGAACCTCCATGCTCCTGTACTGCCAAAGGTGTTTTCAAGAAAGATGGACCTTACAAAGTTTTCATTGATGTGAAAGGAGTCCCTGACCTTTACGTGGTCACAATGGAACCAAGTGGCTTGAAAGTGTCCTCAATGTCAGCCTGAATTCACTGATTGACTACTTGAAACAATATTCTGCCCAGTCACCATCCTACAACATTATAGCAAGTCACCTTGCTGAAAATTGCTAACAGGCCAGTGAGAAATGTAAGTATTGGTTTTGTCAGGGTATTTATATTTTCGACAAGGATGCTCATCCTTTGTAAGTTGGTCACGGATGGTTGAATTAGCAAGTTACAGAGCAGGAGATTAATTAATGTTTGGCTCTACTTTCAGAGTATCTTTGGAGCACCAATCTCCCGACGATTTAACAAATTTTCATGACCTGTTTTTCTGCCCAGATTGCATCTGTCAGGCTTATTACACTGTCTGTTTTTCTAATTTGTCCCTCTCAAGCACTTTCATGCAATCAGAGTTGCCCTGTTTTATTTTGGCATGGGAGTGCAGCGTAGATTCACCTGGTTAATTCCCGGGATGGCAGGACTGACATACGATGAAAGAATGGGTCGACTGGGCTTGTATTCACTGGAATTTAGAAGGATGAGAGGGGACCTTATAGAAACATATAAAATTCTTAAGGGATTGGACAGGCTAGATGCATGATAAAATGTTCCCGATGTTGGGGGGAGTCCAGAACCAGGGGCCACAGTTTAAGAACATGGGGTAGGACATTTAGGACTGAGATGAGGAAAAGCTTTTTCACCCAGAGAGTTGTGAATCTGTGGAATAAACAGTGTATGGTTTAGCAATTAATCACCAAATCGTACTGAATGCTCAATATTTGTGCATCTTTCAAACAACCAATGATAAATTCAAAATTAATTATTTACTTTTGTTTGTCTCCTTATCCCACTCCTTGTCTCAAAAGGTGAAAGCTGATTCTTTTTGGTCAGTACGATTGAGACCAAATGTTTCATTTCTCTTGGTTGCAACGTCCAATTTCTCCTTGCGTGTGCCATAATTCTACGATTCATTTTGTTCACTTGTTTTTATTTTCTCCAACTCTGAACGTTTGATCATTTTCTGATCTATTTGGAATCTTCAAGATGACCTTGTCTAGCTGCAGATGCTGGTTTAAACTCAAGGAAGACACAAAAAGCTGGAGTAACTCAGCGGGGACGGGCGGCGTCTCTGGAGAGAGGGAATGGGTGACTTTTCGGGAGGATCTGAAGAAGGGGGTCTCGACCCGAGGCGCAACCGATTCCTTCTCTCCAGAAGATGCTGCCTGTTCTGCCGGGTTTCTCCAGCTTTTTGTGTCTACCTTTTTGTCTCGCTGATGAATGGGTGGACTCACCTAAACATTATATATATTTCCTTTTTCTTTTTGACTGAATTTGCAACATCTCTTGTCATCCACCATACCCAAACTTTGCCATCCTTTTCTGTCTTCCTCACAGGAATATGTTGGTCCTAATTCTGACCAACTGGCCTCTAAACGACACCCCCATCTCAGAATGTGTAGAAAGGAACTGCAGATGCTGGTTTATACAGAAGATAGACACAACGTGCTGGAGTGGCTCAGCGGGACAGGCGGCGTCTCTGGAGAGAAGGGGTGGGTGACGTTTCGGGCCGGAACTCTTCTTCAGAATCTGATGCGTTGACTCTGGAGAAGGATCCTGACCCGGGATGTTGCCCGTCCCTTTTCTCCAGGGATGCTGCCTGGCCTGCTGAGTTGCTCCAGCACTTTTTGTCTTATCTTCCCACATCTCAGATGTGGACTTGCTTATCTCAGAATAAAAGGACGGACTTTTAGAATGGAGATGAAGAGGAATTTCTCTAGTCAGAAGCTGGTGAGTCTGTGGAATTCATTGCCACAGAAGGTCGTGGAAGCCAAGTTAATAGATATTTTCAAGGTGGAAATTGATAGGTTCTTGATCAGTACGGGTGTCAGAGTCAGGGGTTATAGGGAGAAGGCAGGAGAATGGGGTTGAGAAGGAGCGATAGATCAGCCATGATTGAATGGCGGAGTAGACTTGATGGGCCGAATGGCCTAATTCTGTTCCTACCACTAATGAATTTACCCAATAATAGCTGTTCCCAAACTACTCTCCCCAGTTCCTGCTAATAGTGTTGCAATTGGCCCCCACCCAATGGACACTAATTGTTATTTCATTCTTTGCCATCCTTTGGATTTCTTAGTAGTTAGAAAATATTTTTCTTTGTTTCTGCATTTTATCTCTGTAGAAAAAAACTGTCTATTGTTCTGAAGTTGCTGTGATCATAATGTTAATTTATTTTTCCTTTTGCTTTAAATGCACAGTGACAAAAGTGAATAGGTTCTTTTTTCCCTCTCTCTTTAAATCTAGAGTTACAAAAAAAATCTATTGGTATTTTACCAAATGGCCAAACATTTCTTGACGCAATGTTGACTCTGTTTGTCCTTTTTGTTTGTGTGTTGGTGGTGGGGTGTTTTGTTTTGGTTGTGTATGTGGGAGGGGGGGGGGGTGGTGGGGGTGGGGGGGGGGGGTGGTAAGGGTGGGTGGGTATGTGGGGGGGTGTGTGGGGGGGGGGAAATCTTTCTTTTTTTTTAGGTCTCTTCCGCAGGGCCTTCCATTGGCCGCGGGACTGAACAGCGCCCGGTGCGGCTCGGCCGCGGGGCCTTCCATCGCCCGGTGCGGCGCGGCCGCGGGACACCATTCGGCTTTAGTTAAACATTTTGTTCAAGATGGCCGCGCCGTTGTGTTTGGCTGCCTGCCACTGTATGTTGTTTCTTTTTTTTTTTTCCTAATCAGATGTGCAGCACTTTGGTCAACGTGGGTTGTTTTTAAATGTGCTATACAAATAAAATTGACTTGACTTGACTTAAATCCCCTCGCTATGAATGCCAACATACCATTCGCTTTCTTACCATTCGTTTTCCAGAGTTTTACGATGATCGTACAGGAAGAGTCATCTCTGAAGTTTGATCGTGCATCTTCTTGCTTCGGCCTGGCTAAGAAGGTGATAGAAGGTTGGTGGCAATGTTGGTGAAACATTGACAACAATGTTCTACCTCCTCTCGAGAATGCATTGAAAACATCAAACGTTTTTTACAATCAGAGAGCGTACATAGGCCACAACCGTCAATGTGAATGGGGTGGCGCGGTGATGCAGCGGTAAAGTTGTTGCCTTACAGCGCCAAGGACCCAGGTTCCATCCTGAGTACGGGTGCCCTCTGTGTGGAGTTTGCACGTTCTCTCTGTGACTACATGGGTTTGTACCGGGTGCTCCGGTTTCTTCCACAATATAAAGACATACAGGTTAGTAGGTCAATTGGCAATGGTAAAATTGTAAATTGTCCATAGTGTCAAGTCAAGTCAATTTTATTTATATAGCACATTTAAAAACAACCCACGTTGACCAAAGTGTAAATATGTGGGGTGATCGCTGGTCGGCATGTGCTCGGTGGGCCGAAGGGCCTGCATCTCAAACTAAACTAAACTAAACAAATCTAAACCAGTGCTTCTTAAACTATTTCAGTGTCATTCACCCTTGAGTCTATATCACAAAATTTCATTCACCATCGACTAAATTTTCTTATGTTTTTTAGTAATCTTCGTCTTATTCTCCCTTGTGTATAATTTTGTATATATTAAGTTATTCACCCTTCATTCATCCGTCTCGTTTCATTCGCCCCCAAAATAATTTCATTCACCCTTGGGTGAACCATTCACCAGTTTAAGAAGCGCTGATCTAAACCAAACTAGCATCCCCCCTCCATTCCAGCTGAATGAAGGATCAAATAAACAAATTTCTGCTTATACTGAGAATGGATGAGTGCAAGTGATTTTGTTCCCACAAAAACGTATGTCACACACACTTGAATCTAAGACGAGTTGTGACTCGAAGCATTGTCTGTCCATTTCCCTCCACAGGTGCTGCCTGACCTGGAGACTGAAGAAGGGCCTCGACCCGAGACGTCACCCATTCCTTCTCTCCAGAGATGCTGCCTGACCCGCTAAGTTACTCCAGCATCTTGTGCTCTGCAGCACTTTTGCTGAAAATTCCAGCAACTGCAGTTCCTTGTGACTCTGTCTTTTCGCTGTGCACATCTGGGGCATTGGAAGCAATGTGCACATTCACACCTCTTGTTAGCTGACCTGACACAACCACAATTTTGCAGAATGGAAGTTGGAAGAATAGGCTGGCAATGGACCATTCTTTGATTAGCTCCGGGTTGTATAACAGGCTGTTCCCTGACACATGGTCACATGAAGTAGATAGCGATCGGTCCATTTCTAAATACATGCCTTGTACTTTTCTGCAGCTTGGATTATTACACCATGATTATATTAAGGGCTAAAGCAAGGCAACGCAGCAAACTATGTGAAGTGCATGAAATTGCAGGGGAAATTATTGTATTTCTTGCTTTTATATTTAAATGAATTCTTTGGTAGGCTTGTTGAAGATATTAAAATTATGCCACCTACCAGAGTTTAGTTTAGTTTGGTTTCGAGATACAGCGTGGAAACAGGCCCTTCGGCCCACCGAGTCCGTGCCGGCCAATTATCACCCATACATTGGATCTATCCTCTGCACTATTTGATTGAATGATACAGCATGGAAACAGGTCCTTTGGCCATCGAGTTCACTACGACCATCGTTCAACTAGTTCACACTAGCTGTGTGTTAACCTCTTGCTCATCCACTCCCTACACACAAGGGGCAATTTCCAGAGGGCCAATTAACCTACAAACCCCCACGCCTTTGGGATGTGGGAGGAAACCGGAGCGCCCGGAGAAAACCCACGCGGTCACAGGCAGGACGTGCAAACTCCACGCACACAGACAGCACCCGGGGTCAGGATCGAACCCGGGTCTCTGGCGCTGTGAGCCAGTGGCTCTACCAACCGCGTCACTGTGCTGCATTATGACTAGGAATGTAATTAGATGCCACCCACACCTCAGGCAACATGACATGATATTTCTGGGGAACATTATGGAAGGTTTGCTTTGCAAATGCCCGAAATATTTGCCAGAAGAGCTGGAGCTACTGTTTTTTTCAAGGGGAAACCGGCGAACCGAGAAAGGAAGGCTGAATCACAGACAGCAATCTTCAGAAATTTTCCTTGATTTAGTTGAGTTTAGAGATACAGCGCGGAAACAGGCCCTTTGGCCCACCGAGTCCGTGCCGACCAGCGATCCCCACACACTAGCACTATCCCACACACCAGGGACAATTTACAATTTTTACCAAAGCCAATTAATCTAAGAACCTGCACGTCTTTGGAGTGTGGGAGGAAACCGGAAAAAACTCACGCGGTCACGGGGAGAACGTGCAAACTCTGTACAGACAGCCCCCATAGTCAGGATCGAACCCAGGTCCCCAGCGCAGTAAGGCAGCAACTCTACTGCTATGCCCACGCATTAAGCAAGGCGAGGACAGAAATCCCCGACATCGGTCAGATTCAGCCATTACACCATATTTTCCAAGTCTTGGAAAAGATTCCCTCTTCTGGCAGTCTCTGATATTGGTCTTAATACTCTCAGTTTTAGAGTCATAGAGTCATTCAGCACAGAAACAGGCCATTGGCCCAATTTGCCCACGCTGACCAAGATGCCCCATCTACGCTTGTCCCACCTGCCCACATTTGGCCCATATCCCTCTAAAACTTTCCGATCCATGGACTTGTCTAAATGTCCTTTAAATGTTGCCATAATACCTGCCTCAACTACGACCTCCAGCTGTTTGTTCCATAAACCCATCTCCCTCAAAGTGAAAAAGTTGCCCCTTAGGTTCCTATTAAATATTGCTCTTCTCACCTTAAACCTATGTCCTCTAGTTCTTGATTCCCCTGCTCTGGGTCATGGACTGTGCATTCACCCAATCTATTCCTCTCATGATGTTACACACCTCTATTAGATCACCCCTCAGCCTCCTGCGCTCCAAGGAATAAAGTCCAAGCCTGCCCAACCTCTCCCTATAGCTCAGGCCCTCGAGTCCGGACAACATCCTCGTAAATCTTCTCTGCACCCTTTCCAACTTATTGACATCCTTCATATAACATAGTGACCAAAACTGAACGCAATACTCTATATGTGGCCTCACCATCGTCTTATACAACATGACCTCCCAACATCTACACTCAATACCCTGACTGATGAAGGCCAATGTACCAACAACCTTTTTTACCCCCCTATCTACTTGTGATGCCACTTTCAGAGAACATGTACTCTTAGATCCCTCTGCTCTACCACACTCCCCAGGGGCCTACTGTTCACTGTGAAAGTCCTGCCTTGATTTGAACTTTTGTTTATAAATTTGAAAAGATCAATGTTCTGACAATGGTTAAGATCTGTAAATTGCCTCTAGTGTGTAGGATGTGAATGTGAAATTGGGATAACATAGAGCTAGTGTGAATGGAATTCATTGCCACAGACGGCTGTGTAGGCCGTCAATGGATATTTTAAGGTGGACATTGACAGATTATTGATTAGCACGGGTGTCAGGGGTTGTGCGGAAAAGGCAGGAGAATGGGGTTGAGAGGGAAAGATAGATCAGCCATAATTGAATGGCGGAGTAAACTTGATGGGCCGAATGGCCTAACTCTGGTCCTAGAACCTATGAACGTGAGCTTATTATTGGTGATCAATGGCCTGCATGGACACTGTGGGCCGAAGGGCCTGTTTCCATGCTGCATCTTTCAGTCAATCGATAGAAATGGGGCTACAGACCAAATGTGTGCACAGTTGTGTGAAAGGAAATGAAGATTTCACTGCAGAAATGATCATGCAAATGCTGAACTAGTCTGTAAATAGAGTAAGACTCGCTGTTTCTGTGGTTACGGACAGAAATCGTCTGTTGGATTTCAGAGCATCTCAGGAGAACTCGTGACAGAAATGTTTTTGAAAAACAAAATCCATTCTCAGTTTCTAGAGCAGTGCAGATGTCACCAACAGAAACAGCAATCGGAATTAGAAGAAACATTGGGGGATTTTTTTCAATGGCGCCTTCAGAAACTGCACTGAGTCAAGTGGATGGACAACATGGGAAGCCGTTTCACAAGACAGCCACTGCAGCAAGAATTCTACCCGTCTTTTGGAGACCCTCGGACTATCTTCAATCGGACTTTACTGGGGTTCATCGTGCTCTAATAGTTATTCCCTGTACCTTCTACCCTGAGATGCTGCCTGTCCCGCTGAGTTACTCCAGTTTTTTACGTCTATCCTCTATTTATACCTGTGGCTGTACATTGTGGATGGCTCGATTGTAATCATGTATAGTCTTTCCACTGACTGGTTAGCCCGCAACAAAAGCTTATCTCTGTACCTCAGTACACGTGCCAATAAACCAGACTAAACTAAACTAATTTGTCAGAGCTGTTTTGAGCTGTTTTAATCCAATTGTAGTAATTCAAAATAATTGTTACACTTGATGAAAGGGCAGTGGTTCATGGCTATCCATATGTAGGCAATTGGTTGTAGACATCTATGGCTATGTTGACATTCATGGCCATCCATGTGTAGTCAACCTGTTGTAGACATCTCTGGCGATGTTGATATTCATGGCTCTCCACATGCAGCCATCCTTTTGACTTGATATGAGGCTGAGAACAACATTGGGAGGAACGGTCTGATGTACAACATGTAACGCAGTGCCTTATCGCAAGCAACGTTCAACACACTCGAGAGAGAGACCAGGGCTGAGGTGGCGCTTCAGATTCCGCTGGTGCATTGAATGTGAGAGGGACATTCATCACTGGTATCTGCCCCTCACCAAGATCTGGCTCCTGCTATGGGAAGTGGTCCATGTTCTCCATGATGCTGCCATGGGGCCTTCATCGTTGGAGGGCAGTGTGCAGTGGGGGACCAAGCTGAAGGCCTGTTGACTTGTGAACGTGCTTCCCGCGTCGACCTCACCGGCCACCTTATGGCCTGGAAGACCAGAGAGGGAACAGGAGGTCCTCGATTCCCCGGAGGAGGCCCAAGAAACAGCAGCAGGAGCAAAGCTGCTCCACCATCTTAACTCGACTTTAGAGGAACATATCTTCAGGACAAAGACAGACACAAAAAGCTGGAGTAACTCAGCGGGACAGGCAGCATCTCTGGAGAAAAGGAATAGGTGACGTTTCGGGTCGAGACCCTTCTTCAGACTGAGAGTCAGGGGAAAGGGAAGCGAGAAATATAGGCGGTGATGTGGGTAGATATAGGACACTTGCCAATTGTTGGAGATGGTGACCAAGGTTGTTTATTTCCAGAATAGAATGCATTGCATCAGTTATGCTGCAGGTTTAATCAGCTGCGAACAATATTAGGTTGGTTGGGAAGGCTCCGACTTTGACGTGTGCAAGGATAGGTCCGATCTTGAGGGGAGGAAAGCTGGAGTATGTGCTGACTGATGAAGGCAGTTGTCTTCTCAGCATGGTACCAGCCCCGAGACACCTAAGCTGTGCCGAAGAACTCCCTGGTGAAGCATTGCCAACTTCTGCAGATCTTCCAGTTCACTAGCTGCCAGTTTGCTCACACCAGATAAGTGTAGCAGCCGTGTCGAGATGAGTGAGAGAAATCAGCTGCCGCCAGACAGGTACAGCGATGCTTATTAATTGATTTAAATGCTAGCTTAAATGCCTTTAAACTGCATGCATTTTAATTTATCAAAACTAGTTTAAATTCTAACCTTTTAAAAAGAAAATGGTGCTTTTTGTAAATGTCAAAACTACTTAAAAGCAGGAGCAGTTATTAGAGGGCAGCACAGCGGTAGAGTTGCTGCCTCACAGCACCGGAGACCCGGTTTGATCCTGACTACCACGGGTGCCGTCTGTGTGTGTGGCGTTTGCACGTTCTCCCTGTGACCGCGTGGGTCTTTACCGGGCTGCTCCGGTTTTCCCCCCACATCCCAAAGATGTGCGGGTAATTTGTAGGTTAATTGGCTTCTGAAAATTGTCCCTGGTGTGAAGGATAGAACTAGTGTGAACGGGCGATCAATGGTCAACAGGCACCCGGTGGGCCGAAGAGCCTGTTTCCGCACTGTGTATCTGCAAACTAAACGAAACATTCAATTGATGTTCGAGATAGGTTTAACAGGAAGAGAGGGGAAGAGGAGGGGGGGAGTTTCGCCGGTTGTTAAAGTTATCTTGTGAGCAAAGTTGCCTAGTGAGGCTGAGGGTTACCCAGCCCCACACTAGGTCTTGCTGAACAGAAGGATGAACCCCTAGGTACAACATAGGAAGAAGCATTGAGGTGCAAGGGAGATGATCCGTGATCTCGGACAGTGGAAAATCTGCCCCAATGTTGGGGTCCCCTCGACTCAAAACAAGACAACATTCTGTTTACATTCCCTGTAAAGAAATCTTAACCAGTTAATCGAGAACTATTCAGCTCCAATCGCAGCCCAACCCAGTGATTCGGCCCATCGAGTCCACGCCGGCCCGAGATAACCCCGTACACCAACACTATCCTTCAGGCTTGGGACTATTTACCGAAGCCAATTACCCTACAAGCCTGCGCATCTATGGATCAAAATTGGATCTCGTGGCTTGGAATCAGAGTCACACAGCATGGAAACTTCGGCACAACTTGTCCATACCGAGCAAGTTGGTCTGTCCCGCCCGCAATTTCGCCCCATATCCCTCTAAACCTTTCCTGTCCACGTACCTGCCCAAATGTCTTCAGATTTTTGGCTCGGACGTGTTTTGTTTGCGGATGCACTCAGTGTGTTATATATCCGACCTGGAACAACAGCAAATCTTGCTGATATTTCACTGTGAGTGACCAGGACACCAAACAGCATCACACTGAGGATATCGTGGCTGTGAAGAAAATTTGAGCTCTGAATATTCTTTGTTTATTGGCCATATCAATCCAATGTCTCCCCCCCTTCCCCTCCCCCAGCCTCCCCCCCCCCCCCCCCCACTCTTTCCTCCGAGCCTGCGCTTGATCACAGGAATAGATATCTGATGTTAACTAACTTGATGCCAACAGGACCCGTGTGGTGCCAACCAACCCTCTCGGTTGCTGTGGAAACAATGCAGCTTGTTCGCTTCAACAAGACTCCGGTGGTATTTCTAATCACTGAGATATTAAGAATAAAACAAAATTCCTCTGAATAAAAGGTCTTCCCTTTCTTTAGCCAGAGGGTGGTGAATCTGTGGGATTCATTGCCGCAGACGGTGGTGGAGGAAATGTTAATGGGTACTTTTAGTGCGGTTGACAGATTCTTCATTAGTACGGGTGCCAGGGGTTATGGGGGGAAGGCAGGGGAATGGGGTTGAGAGCAAAGATACTAGAGGAGCAAGATAGACCACTCGACCCTAAAAACCGTAGTACGTCACGGCGCCATTTTAGTCGGCAGAAACTTGCAGAAACATTTTAAAATAAAAATAAAAATCTGTGAATTGATAGATGAGATATATTCTGCATTTTAATGGTATCATCACACATCCTGTTCCCCAAAACACTGACTACTCTTCGAGAGGCAGAGCGAGCGGCGGGTTTTGCCTACTAAAATGGCGGACGTTACGCTCCTTTGCGTACTACACTTCAGTATAGGCGATTTCAACAGAGTGGTTCATCTTGTTCCTCTGGTATCTTTGGTTGAGAGGGAGTAATAGATCAGCCATGATTGAATGACGGAGTAGACTTGATGGGGCAAATGGCCACATTCTGCTCCTATGACTTGTGAACTTCTGTTCAGAAACATCTATCTATATATTACTAAAACTCTCATCGTGTTCGTTTGTTTGTTTGTTCGTTCATAAATATATTTATACCCGAAATACAACCAAAACAGTACACCAAAGCGCAACAATTTTAGGCCTACCTTACTCACCATTGGCCTATGGTTCAAATGGTTGTTACGTTTTAAAAGTTATTCACTTTTCAAACTTTAAAAAACATTAATTTATTAAACTTTAATCAATTCCTTTCCCACTTGCCCTGCCTGTCAGCCGCGCCTGCGTAGTAATACCTCCGTGTTTGACGTCACAATGGGAACCCAACGGGTCCGCACCTAGCAGTTGGGGCGGTTGATCTAACACAGATGCTCCCAGACTTATGATGCTTCGACTTACGATATTTCGACTGGGGGGGGGGGGGGGGGGGGGGGGGAGGGAGGAGGGGGTGGATAAGGGGGGTTGAGGGGGGATGGAGTGGGTGAGTGAGTGAGTGGGGGGAGGGGGGGATAAGGGGGGTTGAGGGGGGATGGAATGGGTGAGTGAGTGAGTGGAGGGAGGGGGGAGAAGGGAGGTTGAGGGGGGATGGAGTGGGTGAGTGAATGAGTGGGGGGGAGGGGGAGGGGAGAAGGGGGAGTTGAGGGGGGATGGAGTGGGTGAGTGAGTGAGTGGGGGGGAGGGGCAGAAGGGGGGTTGAGGGGGGATGGAATGGGTGAATGAGTGAGTGGGGGGGAGGGGGAGGGGGAGAAGGGGGGTTGAGGGGGGATGGAGTGGGTGAGTGGCGGGGAGGGGGGGAGTGGGGGGAGGGGAAGGGGAGGGAGGTGAGAGGGGAGGTGCTAGACCAATGTAGGAGAGGTTTGGGCCAACGGATCATCTCTTTTCTAGTAGAAACATAGAAAATAGGTGCAGGAGGAGGCCATTTGGCCCTTTGAGCCAGCACCGCCATTCATTGTGATCATGGCTGATCATCCACCATCAGTAACCCGTGCCTGCCTTCTCCCCATATCCCTTGACTCCACTAGGCCCCAGAGCTCTATCTAACTCTCTCTTAAATCCATCCAGTGAATTGGCCTCCACTGCCCTCTGTGGCAGAGAATTCCACAAATTCACAACTCTCTGGGTGAAAAAGTTTCTTCTCACCTCAGTTTTAAATTGCCCCCCCCTTTATTCTTGGACTGTGGCCCCCGGTTCTGGACTCCCCCAACATTAGGAACATTTTTCCTGTTTGAGCAATTAAAGATAGTAACTAAAACACGTTAATGATGTTGTCAATTGGCAGTAGAGTTGATGCGTTGCCTCACAGTGCCGGAGACCCAGGTTCAATCCTGACAACGGGTGCTGTCTGTGTGGAGTTTACACGTTCTCCTGGTAACTGCGTGGGTTTCCTCTGGGTGCTGCGGTTTGCTCCCACATTCCAAAGAGGTTTGTTGTTTAACTTGCCCACTGCAAATTGTCCCTAGTGGACAAGAAAGTGGAATAACAAAGAACTAGTGTGAATGGGTGGAACGATGGCTGGCATGGAGTCGGTGGGCCGAAGGGCCTGTTTCCACGCTGTGTTTTTCAGTCAATGAATAATTTTGGGTGTGGGTGTAAAAGTAACTAAAGTAAACACTAAGCAATCAAACTGGTGACTACTTCAGCAAACAAACGCAGAGCAGCCAGCTCACCTTTTATTGCTCAAGATACTTGATTGCAAGGTTTGCTGCACCCACTCCAATACTGGATTATCAACCCAACTGATTAAAAATGATAAATTATAAATATTTGGGTAGCACGGTGGCGCAGCGGTAGAGTTGCTGCCTTACAGCGCAAGAGATCCGGGTTCGATCCTGACTACGGGTGCTGTCTGTACGGAGTTTGTACGTTCTCCCCTTGACCACGTGGGTTTCTCCGGGTGCTCCGGTTACCTCCCACACGCTAATGACGTACAAGTTTGTAGGTTAATCGGCTTCAGTGAAAACCTGTCCCTGGTGTGTAGGATATTGCTAGTGTATGGCGTGATCTCCGGTCAGCATGGACCCGATGGGCCGAAGGGCCTGTTTCCGCGCTGTGTCCCTAAAGTCTAAAGTTAATCCCAGTGATGCTATGTTATAGCCCACATCCAGTGATACAGTGATCTGAATGATCTCAGTCAGTGGAGAGGAATTGTGCCTAATTGCTTTCCATTGTACAATGGCCATTGATTGACCCTGCAGGCCAACATTTTTTTTTGTCTCCCCAGAGACAATGTTTCTACTGATGGACTAGATGCGTTTCCACAGTGCATCTCGGAACTAAACTAAACTAAAAAAAAATAAACTGGAGAGCATAGACTTAAGGTGAGAAGGGAAATGATTTTACGTAGGACCTCAGGGGCAACATTTTCGCTCAGAGGGTAAATCTGGAATGAGCTGCCCGAGGAAGTTCTAGAAGCAGATGCAAACACAACTATCAAAAGGTATTTGGACAAATATCTGGGTAGGAAGGGTTTAGAATGCAGGAATGTAGGAATGTAGGAATGAAGCAGTAAATGGAACTAGCCCAATGGACAAGCTGGGCCGAAAGGCCTGTTTCTGTGCTGTATCATATCATATATATACAGCCGGAAACAGGCCTTTTCGGCCCACCAAGTCCGTGCCGCCCAGTGATCCCCGTACATTAACACTATCCTACACCCACTAGGGACAATTTTTACATTTACCCAGCCAATTAACCTACATACCTGTACGTCTTTGGAGTGTGGGAGGAAACCGAAGATCTCGGAGAAAACCCACGCAGGTCACGGGGAGAACGTACAAACTCCTTACAGTGCAGCACCCGTAGTCAGGATCGAACCTGAGTCTCCGGCGCTGCATTCGCTGTAAAGCAGCAACTCTACCGCTGCGCTACCGTGCCGCCCAGTGACTCAGGAAAAAAATCAAATGATAAATGTTATTGTTGTTCTGTCCGGGGCTTCCTATCATTAGTATGATAACTGCAATAGTTGCGATCTACAAAAATATTTTGGGCTCATGTATGGAAACCATTACATTTATCCTGAATGACCCTTTGAAAAAGATTATGAAATTGTCTGAAGAGCACGTCATAGAGTGATACAGCACGCAAACAGGCCCTTCGGCCCATCTTGCCCACACCGACCAACGTGTCCCATCTACACTAGTCCCACCTGCCTGCATTTGGACCATATCCCTCCAAGCCTGTCCTATCCATGTACCTGTCCAAATGTTTCTTCATGTTTAACACGAGGCAAACAGAAGATTGAGAAGTAGTTTTAGTTTCCTCGACATTGTTGCAATCATTACTTGGTGTCGTTTGCTCCTTCCACGAAATAATTTACTTCTAAACGAGTTAGTAGACAGCACAGTGGCGCAGTGGTAGAGTTCCTGCCTTACAGCACCAAACTCCTGTGTTCAATCCTGACTACGGGTGCTGTCTGTAAGGAGTTTGTACATTCTACCTGTGACCGCGTGGGTTTTAGACAATAGACAATAGACAATAGGTGCAGGAGGAGGCCATTCGGCCCTTCGAGCCAGCACCGCCATTCAATGTGATCATAGCTGATCATTCTCAATCAGTAACCCCGTTCCTGCCTTCTCCCCATACCCCCTGACTCCGCTATCCTTAAGAGCTCTATCTAGCTCTCTCTTGAATGTATTCAGAGAATTGGCCTCCACTGCCTTCTGAGGCAGAGAATTCCACAGATTCACAACTCTCTGACTGAAAAAGTTTTTCCTCATCTCTGTTCTAAATGGCCTACCCCTTATTCTTAAACTGTGGCCCCTGGTTCTGGACTCCCCCAACATTGGGAACATGTTTCCTGCCTCTAATGTGTCCAACCCCTTAATAATCTTATACGTTTCGATAAGATCCCCTCTCATCCTTCTAAATTTCAGTGTATACAAGCCTAGTCGCTCCAGTCTTTCAACATATGACAGTTCCGCCATTCCGGGAATTAACCTAGTAAACCTACGCTGCACGCCCTCAATAGCAATTTTCTCCGGGTGCTCTGGTTTCCTCCCACACTCCAAAGACGTGCAGGTTTATAGGTTAATTGGCTTCGGTAAAATTGTAAAATTGTCCGTAGTGTGTAGGATAGTGCCGGTGTACGGGGTGATCGCCAGTCGGTGTGGACTCAGTGGGCCGTGAGGGCCTGTTTCCGCGCTGTATCTCTAACGTTTAAAGAGTTGCACCGATGGAACTTTGACCCATAACTTGCTCACACTGTATGTTTACAGTCTGAAGAAGGGTCTCGACCCGAAACGTCACCCATTCCCTCTCTCCTGAGATGCTGCCTGACCTGCTGAGTTACTCCAGCATTTTGTGAATAAATACCTATGTATGTTTATAAATCTGACTTTACACAAAAAAATGTGGACTAACAATGTGTCAGCTGGAACCATAATTCAAAGTTAGGCTCCACCTCGTCAGCATGTCCTGAGTTGAAATTCACCCTCCTCTTTTTTACCGACGCTTTGGTGGTTATTGTTTCATTTTTACTTGCACCACGCCAGACTGGTGGGAAAGGGGTGACTGTCCAACCACACTCACATTAGAATCTGTGCTCGTGGTTCCTGTGGTGTAATATTGGACTTCCCGAACGGACTAGTGCTCAGAGGAGAGGGTGGTATGTATATCGGATTAATGTCACAGCAATGCCAGGATAATATTGATTGTGACATAAGGCAAGGGAAATCTTATGTGATTCTTCCGCAGTTGTTTCAGTTGTGTAGTTTAGGTTAGTTTTGTTTAGTTTAGTTTAGTTACATTTAGTTTAATTTCGTTTAGTTTAGTTAAGTTTAGTTTAGTTAAGTTTAGTTTAGTTTAGTTTGGTTTACCATTAGCCGTAAGACCATAAGACATAGGAGCAGAATTAGGCCATTCAGCCCATCGAGTCTGCTCCACCATTTGATTATGGTTGATTTAATTTTTCCTCTCAACCCCACTCTCCTGCCTTCTCCCCGTAACCTCTGACGCCCTCACTAATCAAGACTCAATCTTCTCTTTAAAAAAAAAAACCCTTTAAAAAACAACCTGGTCTTCACTGCTAGGGTTAAGTTTAGTTTAGTTTAGTGTAGTTTAGTTTAGTTTCGTTTTACGTGTACCGAGGAACAGTGAAAAGCTTTTTGCTTCGTGCTATCCAGTCAGTGGAAGGACTGCACATGATTACAATCAACCTGCCCGCAGTGTACTGATGCAGGATAAAGGGAATAATGTTCAGTGCAAGATAAAGTCCGTTAAAGTCCGATTAAAGATAGTCTGAGGGTCTCCAATCAGGTAGATGGTAGCTCAGAACCGCTCACTAGTTGGTGGTAGAATGGTTCAGTTGCCTGGTAACAGCTGGGAAGAAACTGTCCCTGAATCTGGAGGTGTGCGTTTCCACACTTCTGTACCTCTTGCCTGATGGGGGAAGGGAGAAGAGTGTGTGACTGGGGTGAGACTCGTCATTGATTTGTGTAAAATATTGTGTACATTATGTTACAGTGAGGACGTTGCCAGGACTTGGGGGCCTGAGATGTAGTGAGAGATTGGGCAAGCTAGGACTTTATTTCTTGGAGCTAATCCTAAACAACTCGATAGTGTTTGATCCTCGAAATAAGCACAGGTTGAGCCTCACATTTGCCTGTATTAAAGGAAGCCAAATATTCTTAATGTGAACCAAAAGATACTAGAGGAGCAAGATGAACCACTCCGACGAAATCGCCTTTACTGAAGTGTAGTACGCAAAGGAGCATAACATCCGCCATTTTAGTAAGCAAAACCCGCCGTTCGCTATGCCTCTTGTAGTGTAATCAGTGTTTTGGGGGAACAGTATGTGTGGTGATACCATAAAAATGAAGAATATATCTCTTCTATCAATTCACAGATTTTTGTCATTTTCCTTTTTAAATGTTTCTGCAAGTTTCTGCCTACTAAAATGGCGCCGTGACATACTACGGTTTTTAGGGTCGAGTGGTCTATCTTGCTCCTCTAGTATCTTTGATGTGAACACTCGCCAATATCGGTGAGTCTTCACCTTTTGGCACACTTGCCAACATGATATTGGCAGGTATATCGCAACATTTGGCGGGTCCCATTGCAATGTGTGAGAAAGGTAGATGGACAGGTAGGTACATGGATCGAATAGGTTTAGAGGGAGTTGGGCCAAATGCAGGCAGCTGGGACCAGTGTAGATGGGACATGGTTGGTGTGGGCAAGTTGGGCCGAAGGGCCTGTTTCCACACTGCATGACTCTCTGCCTCCATGACTATATCAAGCAGAAACCTTTAAAAAGCAACCGTGAATGGAAGGACCCTAGGGAAGGCAGGGGTACAGAGGGAGTACAGGTACACAAGTCCTTGAAGGCAGCAGGACAGGTGGACAGGGTGGTCAAAAAGGCATATGGGTTACTGGCCTTCATTAGCCGGGGCATCGAATAAAGAAGTAGGGGGATAATGATGGAATTGTACAGAACACTGGTGAGGCCACAGCTGGAGTATTGTGTACAGTTCTGGTCACCACATTATAGAAAGGATATGATAGCTTTGGAGAGGGTGCAGAGGAGATTCACCAGGATGCTGCCAGGGATGAAGGGCCTCGGCTATGAGGAGAGACTGAGCTGACTGGGGTTGTTTTCCCTGGAGCAGAGAAGGCTGAGAGGGGACATGATCGAGGTGTACAAGATCATGAGGGGCATAGATAAGGTAGATGGCAGGGAACTTCTTCCACTGGTGGAAGGTTCAACAACGAGGGGACATAGATACAGGGTAAGGGGAGGGAGGTTTCGGGGGGATGTGAGAAAGAACTTTTTCACCCAGAGGGTGGTTGGAGTCTGGAACTCACTGCCTGGGGTGGTGGTGGAGGCGGGAACACTCACAACGTTTAAGAGGCATTTGGATGGGCACTTGAAATGCTACAACATTCAGGGCTGCGGTCCAAATGCGGGAAAATGGGATTAAAATTAGACTGTGTTTGGTAAAGGGCGGCGCGGACACGATGGGCCGAAGGGCCTCTTTCTGTGCTGTAGGACTCTATGACTCTATGAATCTATAACCGAGAAAGAGTGCAGGGAAGATTTACGAGGATGTTGCCAGGACTCGAGGGCCTGATCTTTTGAGAGAGGTTGAGCAGGCTAGGACTTTATTCCCTGGAGCGCAGGAGGCTGAGTGATGATCTTATAGAGGTGTACTAGACTATGAGGGGGATAGATAGAGTGAATGCACATAGTCTTTTACCCAGAGTAGGAGAATCAAGAGCCAGAGCACATAGGTTTAAGGTGAGCGAGGAAAGGAAAAGGGTGAGGGACAATTTTTTCAGTCAGAGCGTAGTGGGAACATGGAACGAGCTGCCAGAGGAGGTAGTTGAGGCAGGTACTATAACATTTAAAAGACACTTGGACAGGTACATAGATAGGAAAGGTTTAGAGAGATATGAGCCAAACGAGGGTAAATGGGACCAGCACTTCGTGTCTATCTTTGGTATAGACCAGCATCTGTAGTTCTTTGTTTCTCCATTCTTCGATATTCAGATGTGCGGCGTTTTCTACGAGTGGCAAAGTAACTCCATGTACTGCCAGCAGTCTCAATCTGAGTCAGACGTTCAGGGGAGATAGACACGGAGTGCTGGTGCAACTCAGCGGGTCAGGCAGCATCTCTGGGGAAAAAGGATGGGTGATGATTCAGGTGGGGATTCTTCCAGACCCGAAACATCACCTATGCATGCTCTCCAGAGCATCACCCATGAAGCCTCTCTGGAGAAAAGGAATAGGTGACATGTTGGCTCGAGATCCTACTTCAGACGCCTTTTCTCCAGAGATGCTGCCCGACCCACTGAGTTACCCCAGCGTTCGGTATAAACCAGCATCTGGAGTTCTTGGTTTCTCTACTTCAGGAGCTGAGGTTCCATCTCTCTCCATCCCTCCCCCACCCAAGTCGCACTAGCTTCTCGTTTTCACCCAACAAACAGCTAACAATAGGTAGACACAAAATGCTGGAGTGAACTCAGCAATGTCAGGCAACATCTCAGGAGAGAAGGAATGGGTGACGTTTCGGGTCGAGACCCTTCTTCAGACTGAACCAAACTCTCGTCGAAGAGAGGAGGAGAACTTCTTCAAAGTAGACATACCTTGAGGAGAATTTGTAGTGGAAGACATGTAGGAAAACAACTGCAGATGCTGGTTACAAAATGGTGAGGTAACTCAGCGGGTCAGGCAGCATCTCAGGAGAGAAGGAATGGGGGCCGTTTCGGGACGAGACCCTAATAATAGCCTGTTTCCTTTATCATCATCACCTTTTTGCATATCTTACATTCTTTGTTCTTTATCTACCTACATCATCGTCTATATCTCTCGTTTCCCTTATCCCTAACCAGTGAAGAAGGGTCTCGACTCAAAACCTCACCCATTCCTTCTCTCCAGAGATGCTGCCTGACATTGCTGAGTTACTCCAGCATTTTGTGCCTATCCTGCAGCACATGATGCTTTGCTGATCCTGCCCTTTTGCGAGAAGGCGAGAGCCCTTTGATGGTGTGTGCCTGAAGCAACACCCCTGACTGGTAAAGCAGGAAGCTGTGCAGATATAACCTGCTGCGTCACCATCTGACACTGATCTGCCAATTCTGTGGAAGCACTGACTTCCTATTTACCTTTGGAGGCAGGTCTGTTCTGGCTGCCACAGTGAGAACTGATTGCATGCACCAATGACGTTGCAGAAGGCGAGTGGGTTTCATTACCTCACGTCAGAGAAACTCCAGATTCAGGAACTGTTTCCTCCCAACTGTTATCGGGCAACTGAACCATTCTCTTCCCAACTAGAGAGTGTTTAAAAATATATATATATTTTTTAGAGATACACCGCAGAAACAAGCCTTTCGGCCCACCGGGTCCGCACCGCCCAGCGATCTCCGCACACTAACACTATCCTACAGCCACTAGGGACAATTTTTACATTTGCCCAGCCAATTAACCTACATACCTGTACATCTTTGGAGTGTGGGAGGAAACCGAAGATCTCGGAGAAAACCCACGCAGGTCACGGGGAGAACGTACAAACTCCGTACAGTACAGCACCCGTAGTCGGGATCGAACCTGAGTCTCCGGCGCTGCATTCGCTGTAAGGTGGCAACTCTACCGCTGCGCCACCGTGCCGCCCTCCCATCTACCTCATTGGAGACCTTCAAAGTATAGAGTCATAGAGTCATAGAGTGATACAGTGTGGAAACAGGTCCTTCTGTCCAACTTGCCCACACCGGCCAACATGTCCCAGCTACACTAGTCCCACCTGCATGTGTGTGGTCCATTTCCCTCCAAACTGCCCGATCCATGTACCTGTCTAATTGTTTCTTAAACGTTGGGATAGTCCCAGCCTCGACTACCTCCCCTGGCAGCTTGTTCCATACACCCACCACCCTCTGTGTGAAAAAGTTACCGCTCAGATTCCTATATAAATCTTTTCCCCTTCACCTTGAACCTATGTCCCCTGGTTCTCGATTCCTCTACTCTGGGCAAAAGACTCTGTGCATCTACCCGATCTATTCCTCTTATCTTTCTTTTTCTCCAAAGATGCTGCCTGACCCGCTGAGTTACTCCAGCATTTTATGTCCATCGTCATTAATCGGTCTTTACAGGACTTTATCTTGCACTATAGACAATAGACAATAAGTGCAGGAGGAGGCCATTCGGCCCTTTGAGCCAGCACCACCATTCAATATGATCATGGCTGATCATTCTCAATCAGTACCCCATTCCTGCCTTCTCTCCATACCCCCTGACTCCGCTATCCTTAAGAGCTCTATCTAGCGCTCTCCTGAAAGCATCCAGAGAATTGGCCTCCACTGCCTTCTGAGGCAGTGAATTCCACAGATTTACAACTCTCTGACTGAAAAAGTTTTTCCTCATCTCCGTTCTAAATGGCTTACCCCTTATTCTTAAACTGTGGCCCCTGGTTCTGGACTCCCCCAACATTGGGAACATGTTTCCTGCCTCTAACGTGTCCAACCCCTTAATAATCTTATATGTTTCGATAAGATGCACTAAATGGTATACTCCTTATCCTGTATCTGTACATTGCGGACGGCTCAATTGTAATCATGTATAGACTTTCTGCTGACTGGTTAGCACGCAACAAGAAAGCTTTTCACTGTACCTCGGCACACGTGACAATAATAAGCGAAACGAAACGAAACGAACCAAAAAAAACCTAGACTAAACTAGACTAAACTAAACTGCTATGGGCCAGCAAATGGCCAGAATGCTTCTAGTTGCGATTGTATTTTTCTCTTTAATGAAACAATCCCTCAGTACAGAGTTTGAAACCAGGATTCTGTCTCTTATCACTTACCCCATCAGGTCACAGAGAACAACTTTGTCTCAAATGTACACAAAGTGCTGGAGAAACTTAGCAGGTCTGGCAACATCTCTGACAATCCAGAGGAGGCCCGGAAGAGAAATGTCAGAACAGGAATAGCAGGGGGAATTAAAATGGCTCGCAACTGCTGCACGGTGGCGCAGCGGTAGAGTTGCTGCCTCGCAGCGCCAGAGGCCCGGGTTCGATCCTGACCTTGGGTGCTGCCTGTACAGAGTTTGTACGTTCTCCCTGTGACCACGTGGGTTTTCTCCGTGTGCTCCAGTTTCCTCCCACGCTCCAAAGACGTGCAGGTTTGTGGGTTAATTGGCCTCGGTAAATTGTAAATCGTTCCTGGTGTGTGGAATAGTGCTTGTGTGTGTATGGGTGATCATTAATTGGCACGGACTCGGTGGGCAAAAGGGCCTGTTTCCGAGCTTTATCACTAAACTAAAATAACTAGCCTAAACTAGACTAAACTAAACTAAACTAAACCAGGAGATCCAGCAGACCTTGGCAAACTGAATGCAAGTGAATTCTACAATTTTAGGTAACGTTGCCCCCCACTTCACCCATTTCTCCCATGTGACTGTCATAAGTGGTAGGAGCAGAATTAGGCCATTCGGCCCATTAGGTCTACTGTGCCAGTCAATCATTGCTGATCTATCTCTCCCTCCTAGCCCCGTTCTCCTGCCTTCCCCCCATAATCGCTGTGTACTCTCCTCATACATTCATCCTCCCAAGGTGCATCTCCTCACGCTTGCTCAGGCTAAACTCCATCTCCAGCTGCAGAAATGGACGGAGAAATGGCAGGTGTAGCTTATTCCTCCAATTGGAGGTGCTGTTCCTCCAATTTCCGGTGGGACTCACTGTGACACTGGAGGAGGCCCATGACAGAAAGTTCAGACTGGGAATGGGAGTCGAAGTGCTCAGCCACCGGGAGATCAGATTGGTTAACGCGGACCGAGCGCAGGTGTTGAGCGAAGCGATCGCCGAGCCTGCGTTCGGTTTCGCCGATGTAAATAAATTGACATCTGGAGCCCCTCCCACTCCCAGTGAAGAAGGGTCTCGACTCAAAACGTCACCCATTCCTTCTCTCCAGAGATGCTGCCTGGCATTGCTGAGTTACTCCAATCAGTACCCCGTTCCTGCCTTCTCTCCATACCCCCTGACTCCGCTATCCTTAAGAGCTCTATCTCGTAGAAAATAACTGCAGATGCTGGTACAAATCGAAGGTATTTATTCACAAAATGCTGGAGTAACTCAGCAGGTCAGGCAGCATCTCAGGAGAGAAGGAATGGGTGATGTTTCGGGTCGAGACCCTTCTTCAGACTGAAGAAGGGTCTCGACCCAAAACGTCACCCATTCCTTCTCTCCTGAGATGCTGCCTGACCTGATGAGTTACTCCAGCATTTTGTGAATAAAGAGCTCTATCTAGTCTTCTCTTGAATGCATTCAGAGACGGCCTCCACTGCCTTCTGAGGCAGTGAATTCCACAGATTTACAACTCTCTGACTGAAAAAGTTTTTCCTCATCTCCGTTCTAAATGGCCTACCTCTTATTCTTAAACTGTGGCCCCTGGTTCTGTACTCCCCCAACATTGGGAACATCTAACGTGTCCAACCCCTTAATAATCTTATATGTTTCGATAAGATGCACTAAATGGTATACTCCTTATCCTGTATCTGTACATTGCGGACGGCTCAATTGTAATCATGTATAGACTTTCTGCTGACTGGTTAGCACGCAACAAGAAAGCTTTTCACTGTTCCTCGGCACACGTGACAATAATAAGCGAAACGAAACGAAACGAACCAAAAAAACCTAAACTAAACTAGACTAAACTAAACTGCTATGGGCCAGCCAATGGCCAGAATGCTTCTAGTTGCGATTGTATTTTTCTCTTTAATGAAACAATCCCTCAGTACAGAGTTTGAAACCAGGATTCTGTCTCTTATCACTTACCCCATCAGGGCACAGAGAACAGCTTTGTCTCAAATGTACACAAAGTGCTGGAGAAACTTAGCAGGTCTGGCAACATCTCTGACAATCCAGAGGAGGCCCGGAAGAGAAATGTCAGAACAGGAATAGCAGGGGGAATTAAAATAGCTCGCAACTGCTGCACGGTGGCGCAGCGGTAGAGTTGCTGCCTCGCAGCGCCAGAGGCCCGGGTTCGATCCTGACCTTGGGTGCTGTCTGTACAGAGTTTGTACGTTCTCCCTGTGACCACGTGGGTTTTCTCCGGGTGCTCCAGTTTCCTCCCACGCTCCAAAGACGTGCAGGTTTGTGGGTTAATTGGCCTCGGTAAATTGTAAATCGTTCCTGGTGTGTGGAATAGTGCTTGTGTATGTATGGGTGATCATTAATCGGCACGGACTCGGTGGGCAAAAGGGCCTGTTTCCGAGCTTTATCACTAAACTAAAATAACTAGCCTAAACTAGACTAAACTAAACTAAACTAAATCAGGAGATCCAGCAGACCTTGGCGAACTGAATGGAAGTGAATTCTACAATTTTAGGTAACGTTGCCCCCCACTTCACCCATTTCTCCCATGTGACTGTCATAAGTGATAGGAGCAGAATTAGGCCATTCGGCCCATTAGGTCTACTGTGCCAGTCAATCATTGCTGATCTATCTCTCCCTCCTAGCCCCGTTCTCCTGCCTTCCCCCCATAATCGCTGTGTACCCTCCTCATACATTCATCCTCCCAAGGTGCATCTCCTCACGCTTGCTCAGGCTAAACTCCATCTCCAGCTGCGGAAATGGACGGAGAAATGGCAGGTGTAGCTTATTCCTCCAATTGGAGGTGCTGTTCCTCCAATTTCCGGTGGGCCTCACTATGGCACTGGAGGAGGCCCATGACAGAAAGGTCAGACTGGGAATGGGAGGGGGAGTTGAAGTGCTCAGCCACCAGGAGATCAGATTGGTCAATGCGGACCGAGCGCAGGTGTTGAGCGAAGCGATCGCCGAGCCTGCGTTCGGTTTCGCCGATGTAAATTAGTTGACATCTGGAGCCCCTCCTATTCCCAGTCTGACCTTTCTGTCATGGGCCTCCTCCAGTGCCATAGTGAGACCCAACGGAAATTGGAGGAACAGCATCTCATATTTCGCCTGGGCAGCTTGCAGCCCAGTGGTATGAACATTGACTTCTCCAACTTTGGATAGTTCCTCTGTCCCTCTCTTCCCCTCCCCTTCCCAGATCTTCCACTGTCTTCCTGTCTCCACCTATATCCTTCCTTTGTCCCGCCCCCCTGACATCAGTCTGAAGAAGGGTCTCGACCTGAAACGTCGCCCATTCCTTCTCTCCTGAGATGCTGCCTGACCTGCTGAGTTACTCCGGCTTTTTGTGAATAAATACCTTCGATTTGTACCAGCATCTGCAGTTATTTTCTTACACTACCTTGGGCTACCTTTGATCGGTCTTTACTGGCTTTACCTTGAACTAAACATTATTCCCTTGATCATGTATCTGTACACCGTGAATGGCTCGATTGTAATCATGTAGTATTGTCTTTGCGCTGACTGGTTAGCACGCAAACAAAAAAGCTTTTCACTGTACCTCGGTACACGTGACATTAAACTAAAACTGAAACTGAGTTTAACGCATCAATTTAACACGATAAATGGATGCTCAATCTCCAAGGCCATAAGCATTCAGCCAAAGTAAAGCACCCGCAAAACATCAAACCTCCTGAGCTGGCAGAAACAGTGATACTCCATGGAGATTTAGGCCGTTCATGACGGTTATCCCTTTCAGTCCGAGGAGGACTGTTCCACACGAGTGCAATGCAAGTACTGCGTTGCCCCTACTTCAAGGAAGAAGAAACTCACCATGACGATCATACTACTATCCAAGTATTGGATGAATTGGTAGAATTGGTAGAGGGCGTGCAGCGTAGGTTCACTAGGTTAATTCCCGGAATGGCGGGACTGTCGTATGTTGAAAGGCTGGAGCAAATAGGCTTGTATACACTGGAATTTAGAAGGATGAGGGGGGATCTTATTGAAACATATAAGATGATTAGGGGATTGGACACATTAGAGGCAGGAAACATGTTCCCAATGTTGGGGGAGTCCAGAACAAGGGGCCACAGTTTAAGAATAAGGGGTAGGCCATTTAGAACGGAGATGAGGAAGAACTTTTTCAGTCAGAGAGTGGTGAAGGTGTGGAATTCTCTGCCTCAGAAGGCAGTGGAGGCCAGTTCGTTGGATGCTTTCAAGAGAGAGCTGGATAGAGCTCTTAAGGATAGCGGAGTGAGGGGGTATGGGGAGAAGGCAGGAACGGGGTACTGATTGAGAGTGATCAGCCATGATCTCATTGAATGGCGGTGCTGGCTCGAAGGGCTGAATGGCCTACTCCTGCACCTATTGTCTATTGTCTATTGTCTATAATCAGCATCTTTGCCAAGGAATTAAATAATGCAAAAACTATGCTACATCCTAGACAATCATTAACGAGTCATGGGTTTGCTGAAAAATTAGTTTGCGAAGCAAATAGCACGTTCGTCCAGACTGCTAAAGCTGCTTCATCTTCCTCCCATAAAAGGCACGACTTTTGACTTATGTCGGCTGGCTAATTGACTCTTTCTTTCAAGTACATATCATAAATAAAAGTACATGTGTTGGAAGTAACTGCAGATGCTGGTTTAAACCGAAGATAGTCACAGTAGCGCAGCGGTAGAGTTGCTGCCTTACAGCGAATGCAGCGCCGGAGACTCAGGTTCGATCCTGACTACGGGCGCCGTCTGTACGGAGTTTGTACGTTCTCCCCGTGACCTGCGTGGGTTTTCTCCGAGATCTTCGGTTTCCTCCCACACTCCAAAGACGTACAGGTATGTAGGTTAATTGGCTGGGCAAATGTAAAAATTGTCCCTAGTGTGTGTAGGATAGTGTTAATGTGCGGGGATCGCTGGGCGGCGCGGACTCGGTGGGCCGAAGGGCCTGTTTCCGCGCTGTATCTCTAAATCTAAAAGAAAAAATCTAAAATGCTGGAGTAACTCAAGCCAGGACAGGCAACATCTCTGGAGAGATGAAATGGGCGACCTTTCGGGTCGAGACCCTTCTGCAGACGATAAAAGTACGTTTGATGTGAGAAGGCGTATAGGTTCAGCACAATCCTGGTCTATACACAGAACCATTTCCCATCACAACTAAATTGGCCCAGGAGATTAGCAGACTTAATGTGCAGAGGGCACTGATAACACTGGCTCCATTCAAAGCCAAAGAGTCTCCAGGTCTGCTTTGTAAATCATAGCAGCGTGAGGTTTTTTTTGTTTGAAAGTAGCGTAGCTCAATGTACATTTAAGGTCTTATAGGGGGATTGCACAGCAGGCAAGGACGACCCCTGACCTGTACGGTTGCCAGGCAACGCCTTGTGGGGGGCAAGTCGTGTACTGCAGGCAAGCACTTACTATGGCTTTCAGGGCAGCGTCGTTTTCTTCTATTTTACGTTTGGAATGACTTCTGTTGTGGAACAATTTGCCAGTCCTAATGAGAGGGTATTGCAGTTCAATGTTGCGGCCGCACTTTGCTTTCCCCGGACCCCACGGCTGGCCTTCTCCCATCAGCGCCACTCCATCTTCCTCCCGGCGCTCCGAGCGTCCGGACACCTCTCCCCGTTCCCGCGCTCCTCGCTCCTCCAGGCTCGGTGCCCTTGCTCTGCGCCTCGCTTCCTGCGGCTCTTCGGCCCCTCGCCGCTCCTGCTGGCCATCCAGCCCTTCTCCCCGCTCGCCATCTCCGTCAGCTTCCACTTGCTGGCCTGGTCCTCCACCTCGGCTCCCAGCGTCCGGCCCAGCTCTCGCTGCTGCTCGGCCTCCGCTGCCGATCGGCCTCTCCCCAGCTCCTCTTCCTCCTCCTCTTCGGGCTGGACACTCCGCTTCTCCTCTTCCACCGCCTCCTCCTCCAAGACCGTCGAGCACGGCTCTTCGCCCTCAGGCCCCGGCGGGTCGCCGACCTCCAGCGCTCACTGATTCTGCCCTTGCAGTCCCTCCAAGCCCCTCGGCTCGGGTTCTTCCCGCGGCTCCTCACCCAGCTCGCTCAACCCCGTCCTTTCCTCCTCCTCCCCCTCCTCTCCCTCCTCTTCTTCTCCCCCCGCTGGCCGGCCAGCGGCCCTCTGCTTCTCGGAACAAGGGGCCACAGTTTAAGAATAAGGGGTAGGCCATTTAGAACTGAGATGAGGAAAACCTTTTTCAGTCAGAGAGTTGTGAATCTGTGGAATTCTCTTCCTCAGAAGGCAGTGGAGGCCAATTCTCTGAATGCATTCAAGAGAGAGCTAGATAGAGCTATTAAGGATAGCGGAGTCAGGAGGTATGGGGAGAAGGCAGGAACGGGGTACTGATTGAGAATGATCAGCCATGATCACATTGAATGGTGGTGCTGGCTCGAAGGGCCGAATGGCTTCCTCTTGCACCTATTGTCTATTGTCTATAAAATTCCTGCTTTTTCCCCATATCCCTTGATTCCATTAGCTCTAAGAGCTAAATCTAACTCTCTCTTGAAAACATCCAGTGAATTGGCCTCCACCGCCTTCTGTGGCAGAGAATTCCACAGATTCACAACTCTCTGGGTGAAAAGGTTTTTCCTCATCTCAGTCCTAAATGGCCTACCCCTTATTCTTAAAATGTGACCCCTGGTTCTGGGCTCCCCCAACATCGGGAACATTTTTCCTGCATCTAGCCTGTCCAAACCTTAGAATTTTATGTTCCTATAAGATCCCCTCAAATCCTTCTAAATTCCAGTGAATACTAGTCCAGTCAACCCATTCTTTCATCATATGTCAGTCCCGCCATCCCGGGAATTAACCTGGTGAACCTACGCTGCACTCCCTCAATAGCAAGAATGCCCTTCCTCAAATTAGGAGACCAAAATTGCACATAATACTCCAGGTGCGGTCTCACCAGGGCCCTGTACAACTGCAGTAGGACCTCCTTGTTCCTAAACTCAAATCCTCTCGCAATGAAGGCCAACATGCCATTAGCTTTCTTCACTGCCTGCTGTACCTGCATGCTTACTTTCAGTGACTGATGTACAAGCACACCCAGGTCTCGTTACACCTCCCCTTTTCCTAATCTGAAACCATTTAGGTAATAATCTGCCTTCCTGTTCTTGCCACCAAAGTGGATAACCACACATTTATCCACATTGTACTGCATCTGCCCACTCAACCAACCTGTCCAAGTCACCCTGCAGCCTCATAGCATCCTCCTCGCAGCTCACACTGCCACCCAGCTTTGTGTCATCCACAAACTTGGAGACCTCACATTTAATTCCCTCGTCTAAATCGTTAATATATATTGTAAATAACTGGGGTCCCAGCACTGAGCCTTGCGGCACCCCACTAGTCATTGCCTGCCATTCTGAAAAGGACCCGTTAATTCTTACTCTTTGCTTCCTGTCTGGCCACCAGTTCTCTATCCATGTCAATACCCTACCCCCAATACCATGTGCTTTAATTTTGCACATTCATCTCTTGTGTGGAACCTTGTCAAAGGTTTTTTGAAAGTCCAGTTACACCACATCTACTGGCTCTCCCTTATCCATTCTACTTGTTACATCCTCAAAAAATTCCTGATTAGTCAAGCATGATTTCCCCTTCATAAATCCATGCTGACTTTGACCGATCCTGTCACTGCTTTCCAAATGCCCTGCTTTAACATCTTTAACAATCGACCTAAGCATCTTCCCCACTACCGATGCAAGGCCAACTGGTCAACAATTCCCCGTTTTCTCTCACCCTCCTTTCTTAAACAGAGGCGTGACATTGGCTACCATCCAGTCCACAGAAACTGATCCAGAATCGAGAGAACATTGGAAAATGATCACCAATGCGTCCATGACTTCTAGGGCCACCTCCTTGAGTACTCTGGGATGCAGACCATCAGGCCCTGGGGATTTATCTGCCTCCAGTCCCAACAGTTCGCCTAACACCATTTCCTGACTAATGTGGATCACGTTCAGTTCCTCCCTCCCACTAGATCCTCGGTCCCCATGTATTTCTGGGAGATTGTTTGTGTCTTCCTTAGTGAAGACAGACCAAAGTATTTGTTTAACTGTTCTGCCATTTCTTTGTTTCCCATTATAAATTCCCCTGTCTCTGGTTGCAAGGGACCTACATTTGTCTTCACTAATCTTTTCCATTTTACATATCTAAAGAAGCTTTTAGAGTCAGTTTTTATATTCCCCGCAAGCTCTTTTCCCCCCTTCTTAATTAACCCTTGTCCTCCTCTGTTGAGTTCTACATTTCTTCCAGTGGTTTGCTTCTGGCCAATTTATATGCCTCTACCTCGGCTTTAACACGTTCCTTGATTTCCCTCGTTAGCCACGGTTGAATCGCCTTCCCCGTTTTATTTTGTCGCCAGACAGGGATGAACAATTTTTGGAGTTCATCCATGCGGTCTTTAAATCTTTGCCATTGCATCTCCACCGTCAACCCTTTAAGTATAATTTGCCAGTCTATCCTAGCCAACTCCCGTCTCATACCTTCAAAGCCTCCTTTCTTTGAGTTCAGGGCTCCAGTCTCTGAATTAACCGTGTCACTCTCCATCCTAATGCAGAATTCCACCATATTATGGTCACTGTTGCCCAAGGGGCTTTGCACAACAAGATCGCTAACTAATCCTTCCTCATTACACAATACCCAGTCTGGGATGGCCTGCCCTCTAGTCGGTTCTTCTACATATTGGTTTAAAAAACCATCCCGTATACATTCCAGGAAATCCTCCTCCTCAGCACTGCTACCAGTTTGCTTGGCCCAATCTATATGTAGATTAAAGTCGTCCATGATAACTGCTGCACCTCTGCTACGCACATCCCTAATCTCCTGCTTGTTGCTATCCCCAACCTCCCTACTGCTGTCTGGTGGTCTGTACACAACTCCAACAAGCGTTTACTGCCCTTGGCTATTTTGCAGTTCTACCCATACCGATTCCACAGCATCCAAGCTAATGTCTCTCCTTGCTATTGCATTAATCTCCTCTTTAACCAGCAATGCCACCCCGCCTCCTCTTCCTTTCTGTCTATCCATCCTGAATATTGAATACCCCTGCATGTTTAGCTCCCAGCCTTGGTCACCCTGGAGCCATGTCTCCGTAATTCCAACTATATCATATTCCTCAACCACTAACTGCACATTCCATTCATCCACCTTATTACGAATGCTCCTCGCATTAAGGCACAAAGCTTTCAGGTTTGTTTCTCTTATCTCCCTTCTACCTTTGGCTTCTGTCCTCCTTTTATGTCCCTCTGTCTCCTTGCATTGGTTCCCATCCCCCTGCCCCGTTAGTTTAAACGTGACCTACCCTGCACTCTCTTTCCCGTTAACTGCACGCATTCGCTTCCATGTTGTTGAGTCCACCCCCCCCCCCCCCCACTGTTTAGTTTAAGCCCAAACCTGCTGCCAGAATGTCGGTCCCCCTCCAGTTAAGGTGCAACCTGTCCCTTTTGTACAGGTCACCCCTGCCCCAGAAGAGATCCCAGTGGTCTAGAAATCTAAATCCCTGCCCCAACTCCTCAGCCACACATTCAGATCCCCGATCTCCCTGATCCTACACTCACCAGCACGAGGTACTGGAAGCAACCAAGAGATACCCACCTAGAGGTCCTGCTTCTCAGCCTCCTACCCAGTTCTCTACACCCACGTTGCAGAGCCTCTAACCTCTTCTTCCCCACCTCATTTCTGCCCACATGCACAACCACCTCCCGCCGTTCACCTTCCCTCTAGAAGATGTTCTGAAGTCAGTCTGAGACATCTTGGCACCAGGTAAGGCACCTATTCCTTTCCCCCAGAGATGCTGCCTGACCCGCTGAGCCGCCCCAGCACTTTGCGCATTGGGTTGTAACATTGGCGGCCGAAGGGAAGTCAAGTTTAATAGCTTGGTGGTCACCAATGTTCAATTTACTAAACGTGAAGCTGAAACGAAAAGTGACACGCAAAACAAGCTGTAACCTTTAATAATTGACTTGTCATGTTATATTTGGCAGATTGGTTAACGGATTGCCTTAGAGCAGGTAGGAATTTAACGCGCGTGGTAAATAAATAATCCGCATTTCTAAATATAACGCACGTTAAGGAAATGAAAGTGTATTTTGTAGCATACCGAAGTGATTATTTGCCGTGACCCATAACCCATATTTCACCCTGCCCAGTGTAGGTAATGTCATCCACACTGAGGTGTGACTTTCAGAAGGCTTCGGAGAGCGTGAAGGGGGCAGATGCACAAGGCGCAAAGCCACTGTGATCTCCAACCTTACGCACAGTGTCCATGGATCTCGACACTGCCTGATCCAACAAGACCTCGAGCAAACAGAAGCGACGTTCCCGGAGAAAGAGATGACTTGCGTGGGGAGACTTGGATGAGAGAAGGTCCGGGAGCATGGATGCGTCTTTCATGTTGAAGGGTTTAAGACTGCTCAGTGTCTTCCTCGTAGCCAAAGTGGCTCGGGTCACCGGCTGTCCCAACGGCTGCAATTGCAGCCAGTTTTCAATCAACTGCACGGGCGCTCACCTCCAGCAGTTCCCATTTGACATTCCCTTCGCCACCAAGCAATTGATCCTCTGTAACAACAACATCTCCAGCCTCCCCGTCCACCTCAACTACCTGGGGGGGCTGGTCCACCTGGACCTCAGCAACAACTCGCTGACTGAGATCTCCCACAGCTCCTTGGTCAACATGCAGAGGCTGGTGTACCTGGACCTCAGCCGCAACCGCTTGCGGCAGATCACGCACCTCACCTTCAGGTACCTGGCTGACCTGGTGGTGCTGAAAGTGGGCGGCAACAAGGGGTTGACTTTCGTGGACAGCCGGGCGCTCTCTGCAAACCCCAAGCTGCAAGACCTTGACCTGAGCGGCAACGGCTTGACCTTCCTAGATGTCAACCTCCTGTCGGCGCTCCCTCACCTGAGGTCGGTGCGCTTGGCCGGGAACCCCTGGGAGTGCAATTGCAACTCGGAGAGCCTGATCAGTTGGATGAGGAGAAACAGGCGGATCATCCCAGGTAGACTTTCCTTTGTCCTTCGTTTGTCGGGTGGAAAGAAGTCGAATTAAACCTCAACTGTTGCAGAATGCAAGGATGGAATTGGATGGACAGTGCACTTAATGGCCATCTCCAGTTAGTGTAAGGCAATAACTGAAGGTGCTGGTACAAATCGAAGGGATTTATCTCACAAAATGCTGGAGTAACTCAGCGGGTCAGGCAGCATCTCAGGAGAGAAGGAATGGGTGACGTTTCGGGTCGAGACCCTTCTAAGGGTCTCGACCCGAAACGTCACCCATTCAATAGACAATAGACAATAGGTGCAGGAGGAGGCCATTCCATCCAGCACCGCCATTCAATGTGATCATGGCTGATCATTCTCAATCAGTACCCCGTTCCTGCCTTCTCCCCATACCCCCTGACTCCGCTATCCTTAAGAGCTCTATCTAACTCTCTCTTGAATGCATTCAGAGAATTGGCCTCCACTGCCTTCTGAGGCAGAGAATTCCGCAGATTCACAACTCTCTGATTGAAAAAGTTTTTCCTCATCTCAGTTCTAAATGGCCTACCCCTTATTCTTAAACCGTGGCCCCTGGTTCTGGACTCCCCCAACATTGGGAACATGTTTCCTGCCTCTAACGTGTCCAACCCCTTAATAACCTACAAAATGCTGGAGTAACTCAGCAGGTCAGGCAGCATCTCAGGAGAGAAGGAATGGGTGACGTTTCGGGTCGAGACCCTTCTCCAGACTGACCCTTCTTCAGACCCATCTCCAGTTGACCTCCAGAGGAATGGGAACTTTAAGAGGGTTTCCCCCCCCCTGCCCCTGAGTTCACTTTGCTTTCCAATTTGATATTCCACCTGTACTAAGTGTGCAATTAATGCCCTTGAACGTCACCGACATGGAGATATCAGAAACTGCAGGTGTTGGAATCTTGAGCAAAACCCAAAGTGCCGGAGGAACCAAAGAAAAACATAGAAAAATAGGTGCAGGCCATTCGGCCCTTCGAGCCAGCACCACCATTCAATATGATCACGGCTGATCATCTAAATTCAGTACCCCGTTCCTGCTTTCCTCCCATATCCCTTGATTCCTTCAGCCCCAAGAACTAAATCTAACTGAGTCAGGAAGCATCTGTGGAGAAAAAAAAGACGGGTCGGGAACCTACTTCACAAACCGGCCCGAAATATCATTTTCTCCAGAGAAGCGCTGAGTTACTCCAGCACTTTGTGTCTTCCTTCGGGGTAAACTAGCATCTGCAGTTCCTTTCTACACACTCGGGATTAAGGATGTCTTGTTTGCAATTATGTGGGCTCTCTGCCAGACCACACCTGCGGTATTACGTGCTGTTTTGCCCTGGTTGCCTAGATATAGAGCGAGAGAGTGTTGCAAAGATTTATTGAATCAGTGTGAAGAATGGTCCCAACCCCAAACGTCGCCTGCCCATTCCTTGCACAATTGATGCCTGGCCCGCTGAGTTACTCCAGCACTTTGTGTTTTACTGAATGGCAGCAAAGTATATTTAAGCTTTAGTAATGTGCCAGAGTCGTGAAATATCAACTAAATACAGAACTTGGTTCTAGTTTAGAAACATAGAAACATAGAAAATAGGTGCAGGAGTAGGCCATTCGGCCCTTCGAGCCTGCACCGCCATTCAATATGATCATGGCTGATCATCCAACTCAGTATCCCGTACCTGCCTTCTCTCCATACCCCCTGATCCCTTTAGCCACAAGGGCCACATCTAACTCCCTCCCAATGAACTGGCCTCAACTACCTTCTGTGGCAGAGAATTCCACAGATTCACCACTCTCTGTGTGAAAAAAAACTTTCTCATCTCGGTCCTAAAAGACTTCCCCCTTATCCTTAAACTGTGACCCCTTGTTCTGGACTTCCCCAACATCGGGAACAATCTTCCTGCATCTAGCCTGTCCAACCCCTTAAGGATTTTGTAAGTTTCTATAAGATCCCCCCCTCAATCTTCTAAATTCCAGCGAGTACAAACTTAGTTTTAAGTTTAGAGATACAGCATGGAAACAGGCCCTTCGGCCCACCGAGTCCACGCTGCCCATCGATCACCCAGTTCTACGTTGTCCCACTTGCTCGCCCACTCCCTGCACACCCGGGGCATTTTACAGAGGGCCAATTAGCCTACAAACCCGCACGGTCTTTGGGATGTGGGAGGAAACCGGAGCACCCGGAAGAAACCCACGCGGTCACAGGGAGAACCATTATTATCTTGCTGCAAAGGAGAGAGTACTGTCCACATTTAAAAAACAAAACATGGCAGCATTTAAACCAAGTGCAGGAAAGTACAGGGGTGTTGGTAGAAACCGGAGCGCCCGGAGGAAGCCCACGCGGGTAGAGGAAGAAGGTACAAACTCCACACAGGTCAGGATCGAACCTGAGTCTCTGGCGCTGTGAAGCAGCAGCTCTCCCAGCTGCGCATTCAGACGCATTATACAAGAAACACTTGATTACTATGCGATGCACGATGGTCCAAGTATAAGCTTAATACATGATATGGTCCCTGAGTTGTTTTCCATTGCATTACTATGAGGAGCACGGGCTGTGGAAGGGCAGGCTCCGGTGTCCCGGATATCAACACGAGATCAACACCTTGTCCAATACAATTTCCATGTGCTGGAGCTGCCCAGCTTAGGTGACAGCAAGCCAAGGATGCAAAGACCAAATCTGATTCCCATCTGGCATGCAAGCATGTATGTTAATGCGTGCACGGGTGGCACGTTGGAGCAGCGGTAGAGTTGCTGCCTGTGGGTTTGCTCCAGGTGCTCCGGTTTCCTCCCACACTCCAAAGACATGGCTAATTGGCTTGGTATAATTGTAAATTGTCCCTGGTGTGTAGGATTGTGCTAGTGTACGAGGATCGCTGGTCGGCAGGGACTCGGGGGGCCGAAGGGCCTGCTTCCACGTTGTGTCTCTAAACTAAACTAAACAAATGGGCGGGATTCATTCGCTTGGATAGTTTACAACCCAGTAGTATGAACATTGATCTCCCTAATTTCAAGTAACTCCTGCATTCCCTCCCCTCCCCTCCCCTCCCCTCCCCTCCCCTTCCCTCCCCTGCATCCCGACTGTCCTGAAGAAGGGTCTCGACCCGAAACGTCACCCATTCCTTCTCTCCCGAGATGCTGCCTGACCTGCTGAGTTACTCCAGCATTTTGTGAATAAATCAATTTGTACCAGCATCTGCAGTTATTTTCTTATACCACTGTTCACATCCTTGTACCCCTCTCCTCATCACGTCTTCCTCAGCCAACAATGGCCCATAGTGGGCTCCACTATTCTTGAGGTCATCTGTTGCTGCACTTGATTTGTTCTGGTCTTTTCTCACCTCCAGTTTATTTCCCCCTTTCCCCCCCCATCCCCCCCAACTCTACTTTCAGTCTGAAGAAGGGTTCCGACCCAAAACGTCACCTATTCTTTTTCTCCAGAGATGCCGCCTGACCTGCTGAGTTAACTCCAGCATTTTGTGTCTATTTTCAGATTAATTGCAATTTTGATCGGCAACTCGTAAATTATTCCGAATTATGGTAACGGCATCTAAAGCTCTGGTCAGACCTCACGGGGACTTACAATATTGTAGATGCTGGAATTTCAAGCAGAATGCTGGAGGAACTCAGAAGGTCAGGAGCAACTAACTGTGGAGCGAATTGAACAGGCTACATTTTGAGTTGGGATCCTTCTTCGGATAACAGGCAGACAGAGATGTGGGGAACTGGTGGGGCAAGAACAGGAGAGTGATAGGTGGATGCAGGTGAGGAGGGGTGGATTGGAAGATGGGGCAAGTGGCAGAGAAAAGAGTGGAGATAGTGATTGAGGCTGGAGGTGATCAGTAGAGAAGACAACAGGGTGCAGATGTTGGAATCGGATAAGGAAGGAGGATAGGGGAGTGAGATGTATAACCAGAGGGAGGAATGGAGGGTCGAACAGAGAGGGGGGGGGGGGGGGGGGGGGGGAGAACATGAGGGACTGGAGCTAGAATTGAGATCTTTGAAATGGACCAGAAATCCATCCATGGGATGTTCTATATTAAGCCATTAATGAGTGATATCAACTGAGTGTGATGCAGTAAATATATAAATGATTAATAGCGGCAATATTAATTATGAATGTTTTCCGCAGTATATATTCACTTACCTTATCCTTTATTGTCTGTTTGAACGAGAATAAATTAATGGTTCGATGACAACTCAAATGTTTTGGAGGGTCTGAAATAACATTAAATTGCCCAAATTTGATCCCACTCGATGCTTTAGGCTCTTGACTGAAGGGTTAGCTTCAAAAATGTCTGTACTGAAAATTTTGATTCTGATGCTGCAAATACTGGAGCCATATAGCACCAAAGCAGGCCCTTCAGCCCAACTTGTCCATGCTGACCAAGATGCCCCATCTACACTCGTCTCACTTGCCCGTGTTTGGCCCATAGAGGCAGGAAACAATGTTCCCAATGTTGGGGGAGTCCAGAACCAGGGGCCACAGTTTAAGAATAAGGGGTAGGCCATTTAGAACGGAGATAAGGAAAAACTTTTTCAGTCAGATAGTTGTGAATCTGTGGAATTCTCTGCCTCAGAAGGCAGTGGAGGCCAATTCTCTGAATGCTTTCAAGAGAGAGCTAGATGGAGCTCTTAAGGATAGCGGAGTCAGGGGGTATGGGGAGAAGGCAGGAACGGGGTACTGATTGAGAATGATCAGCCATGATCACATTGAATGGTGGTGCTGGCTCGAAGGGCCAAATGGCCTTCTCGTGCACCTATTGTCTATTGTCTATTGTCATATCGCTCTAACCCTTTCCTATCCATGTACCTGCCCAAGTGTCTATTAAATGTTTGTTATTGTACTTGCCTCAACTACCTCCTCTAACAGTTCGTTCCATGTACCCACCACCTTCTGAGTGAAAAAGTTGCCGTTCGGGTTTCTATTAAATCTTTCCCCTCTCACCTCAAACAAGGTTTTGCTAGACAGTCTGAACCAATTTGCCAGGGTGGATATGGCAAAGCTGCAGCTTTACAGTGAGAGAGCAAAGTTTAAAGGAGATGTGAAGGGCATATCTTTTACAGAATGTGTGGTAGGTACCCGGACCAGCTGCCAGGGATTGTGGTGAAGGCAGATACGATCGTGGCGTTTAAGGGGCTTTTGCTCTGGAACATGGATATGCAGGGAATGGAGGATATGGAGTATGTGCAGGCAGATTAGAGTTGGTCTTGGCATCACGTTCGGCACAGACTTTGTGGACCGAAGGGCCTGTACTGTTCACTGTTCTATAATCTATGTGCTGAGCTGTGGATCCGAATTAACTGGGGATAGACACAAAATGTTGGAGTAACTCAGCGGGTCAGGCAGTATCTCTGGAGAAAATGGATGGGTGACGTTTTGGGTTGGGACCCTTCCTCAGACACAACCTGAAATGTCACCTATCCTTTTTCTCCAGAGATGCTGACTTATCCGCTGTTTTCCACCATCTTGTGTCCTTTTTTGGTATAAACCAGCATCTGCAGTTGTGTTACAATCCTGAATGAACTGGTTACAGAATCTTCCTTTGATTGTTCTTTTCATCTTTACCAGATGTTGCAGACGTCACCTGTGCACTTCCAGATTCTTTGCAAGGAGTCCTTGTCACGGAACTTGCAGATAGACTTTTCCCACTCTGTCACAGGAAACGGGAATTTAACCTGAGCGAAGTCCTTTACTTCTGCCTTATTGGCCCAGGGCTATTTTCCGCAAGCATTGCACTCAACTTGACTTTCAGCTTGTTGATGGTTCTCTTCAAGAGGGTCAAGAAGAAAGAGTTGAACCATTATCGCAAACTCCGCAGGGCCATTTCGTTTAAATACTCCAAGCGGCCTAACGTAATTACTCAGCAAATCAATACCAAAACCATGGCAAACGGGGGCGCAACAATCGGAGTGCAACTCAGCAGATGACTTCACATCTAACCTGTTACTGTGGCAGGATGTCCACCCTGAGAATGAGCCCAGGACATGAAGTAACTATTACAGTATTGCCTTAATGTCGACACAGTCAGAAAACCATTGCAATGAACATGGATTAACAATTGCTATTCTGAAACTCCATTTTGTAGCATGTTGAACCACAAGGATTTTTACACATTTATCGGTTGGAAACCCGAATCATCCAGATTTTAGGATTCAAAATTTTGCAAATGAAATTTGTTAAGAGTGCAATCTTATTTTTTATTATTTTTCTGTTGGATAAACTAAAATTGTGAATGTTAGATCCTTTTCAACTCTGTCTCTCCATGAAACAATGGTCTGCCGTGATAATTCATTTCACATGAGCGATCTTAAAACAATGAATGAAGAGAAGAAATTAACTGGCAGGAACACAAGGAAACGCTCTGTACAGATTAAAGAGATTTGGTGATGTTAGTAATGTTTGCTTTGACTCATTTATTTATTTTTAAAATTGGGCCAAGTTTGGCTTTCAATAAGATCTTAAAGATGCATTCAACAGAGGTTGGATGTTGAATTGGGTTAGTCTTTATACCTTGCAGAACTGGTGTGAATCCAGCATAGGCTGATGCAACAGAAGGCCCTTCTTTCATAGTCGTACAGTGTGGAAACAGGCCCTTCAGCCCAAACTACCATGCTGACCAATATCTTTGACCCGCACATCTTTGAGATTTGGGAAGAAACCGAATCACCCGGAGAAAACCGTCCAGAGCTTACACAGGGAAACTTCTAAACACTATACAGCACCAACCTCAGCAACTATGAACTTCTACGGATTGTGTCTTTGGTTGCTCTACGGACTTAGAATTTTTTGCACTCGCATTACATTTATTAATGTATTGATTTCTTAAAATTATTACCAGGCAGCATAGTGGTGAATCTGGTAGAAAGCCCAGCGCCACAGACCCGGGTTTGATCCTGACTGTGGGTGCTGTCAGTATGGATTTTCATGCTCTCCCTGTGATCGTATGGGTTTTCTCCGGGTGCTCTGGTTTCCTCCCACATTCCAGAGGCGTATAGATTTGTAGGTTAATTGGCCTCTGTAAATTGTAAATTGTAAAGTGTAGGGTAGTGTTAGTGTACTGGATCACTGGTCGGCGTGGGACTCGCTGAGCCAAAGGGCCTGTTTCTGCACTGTGTCTCTAAAGTCTAAAGTCTAAAAGTCTAAAGGTTATTCAAAGACTGTAAGGTCAACTCAGATTGAAATCAACATTACCATGAAACATAAATGAGTCTTCTTTAATTTTGTTTAACTAATTATTTTCAATAATGGAAGTTACTGAGAGAAAAATAAATATTTTTTTTCCTCAAATCTAAGGTGAGAGGGGAAAGATTTAATAGGGACACGAGGGGCAACCTTTTCACACAGAGGGTGATGGGTATATGGAACGAGCTGCCAGAAGAGGTAGTTAAGGCAGGTACTGTCACAACATTTAAAAGACACTTGGACAGGTACATTTATAGGAAAGGTTTAGAGGGATAAGGCCAAACGCAGGCAGGTGGGACTAGTATAGATGGGTAATCTTTGTCGGCATGGGCAGGTTGGGCCGAAGGGCCTGTTTCCAGGCGGTATGACTCTCTGACTCTAAATCTCTTTGTAACCATTCAATTTGGCAATGCTGCGCCATCTAGTGGCCCGCTAGAACATTGGGCTAGAAATGACCATTTACCTCCTGAGGTCTGTCAGTGGGATTGAGTGTTTAGTTTAGTTTAGTTTAGAGATAGAGTGCAGAAGCAGGCCCTTCGGCCCACCGAGTCCATGCCGACCAGCGATCCCCGTACACGAGCACTATCCTACATACTAGCGACAATTTTTTATCAAATCCAATTAACCTACAAACATGTACATCTTTGGAATGTGGGAGGAAACCGGAGCACCCAGAAAAGCAGTCAATAGACAATAGACAATAGGTGCAGGAGGAGGCCATTCGGCCCTTCGAGCCAGCACCGCCATTCAATGTGATCATGGCAGATCATTCTCAATCAGTCATCGGGAGAATGTACAAACTCTGTACAGACAGCACCCGTAGTCAGGATCGAACCCGGGTCTCTGGTGCTGTGAGGCAGCAACTCTACCGCTGCGCCACCGTGCCAAGATTGAAACATACAGCATGGAAACAGGCTCGAAGGCCCACAGAGTCCATGCCAACCATCGATCACCCATTCACACTAGTTCTATCTTACCCCCACTTTCTCGTCCACTCTAGGTTCATAATTTCACACATGCTTTACATAAGCTCATTCTGTGAGCCCATTGTTGGGTAGTGTGGGTGCAGTGGGTATTGGGTAGAGTGTTGGGTAGGGATGTCTGACCTTGCAGTTCCACGTTTGTAACTCCTCGCCTTCCTTACAATCAGTCTCAAGTCCTCCGGGTTTGGACCGGAAACATCACCTGTCCATGCTTTCCAAGGATGATGCCTGGCCTGCTGAGTTACTCCAGCACTTTGTGAATGCCCTTCGATTGCTGGCCCTAAATGAGCTCTACAAACCATCAGTAAAAGCAAATCATGGGCTGCAAAAGCTACCTGATTTGTGCCAACACAAAAGATGATTTTCTCCCTAATAGTTTCAAGTGTTATGACTTGTGCATGATACAACACATTGTATATTGGCCTTCATCAGTCACAGTATGGAGTATAGAAGTTGGAAAGTCATGTTGCAGACATACAAGACATTGGGTGAGGCCGCGTTTAGAGTATTGTGTTCAGTTTTTAGTCTCCATGTTGTCGGAAAGATGTTGTCAAGCTTGAAAAGGTTCAGAGAAGATTTACCAGGATATTAGACAATAGACAATAGACAATAGGTGCAGGAGTAGGCCATTCAGCCCTTCGAGCCAGCACTGCCATTCAATGCGATCATGGCTGATCACTCTCAATCAGTACCCCGTTCCTGCCTTCTCCCCATACCCCCTCACTCCGCTATCCTTAAGAGCTCTATCCAGCTCTCTCTTGAAAGCATCCAACGAACTGGCCTCCACTGCCTTCTGAGGCAGAGAATTCCACACCTTCACCACTCTCTGACTGAAAAAGTTCTTCCTCATCTCCGTTCTAAATGGCCTACCCCTTATTCTTAAACTGTGGCCCCTTGTTTTAGACTCCCCCAACATTGGGAATATGTTTCCTGCCTCTAATGTGTCCAATCCCCTAATTATCTTATATGTTTCAATAAGATCCCCCCTCATCCTTCTATATTCCAGTGTATACAAGCCTAATTGCTCCAGCCTTTCAACATACGACAGTCCCGCCATTCCGGGAATTAACCTAGTGAACCTACGCTGCACGCCCAGCCGATGTTGCCAGGACTCGAGGGACTGAGCTGCAGGAAGAGGTTCAGCAGACTCGGGCTTTATTCCTTGGAGCGAAGGAAGGTTGAGGGGTGATCTTGTAAAGGTGTACAAAATCGTGAGGGGAATAGACCTGGTACATGTACAGTCTTGCCCAGAGTTGGGGAAATCGTGAACCAGAGGACATAGGTTTAAGGTGAGGGGGGAAAGATTTGATGGGAACCTGAGGGGTAACTTTTTTACACAGAGGGTGGTGGGTGAATGGAAGAAGCTGCCAGAGGAGGTAATTGAGGCAGGAACTATCGCAACATTTAAGAAACATTTAGACAGGTACACGGATAGGACAGGTTTAGAGAGATGGGATAAAAGCGGGCAGGTGGGACTAGTGTAGGTGGGGCCTGTCGGTCGGCATGGGCAAGTTGGGCCGAAGGGCATGTTTCCATGCTGTATGACTATGACTCTCTATCAGTAATACAACTATATTTGCATCTCTAAAACAGTCATATTGACTTGCAGACACAATGCTCCCAGGTAAATAAAAAAGTATGAAAATGACCATGGGGATATTGTTATGGAGTTGGAAGAAGTATCAATGGAACTCCAGCTATCACAAAATTCATCCTCCTCACTCTTCTCTCTTCTTCACAGCTTCTACCTGGAAGACTCCCACCTCCCATTAAAAAACAAAAGTGCTCAGGCAGCCTCTGTGGAGCGAATGGGCAGGTGGCGTTTCAGGTCAGGACACTTCTTCAGACTGATCGCAGTCGGGGGAAGAACTCCCTCACACGAAAAACTCTAGACTTCACCAGTTTATATCGGGGATGAAGAATGTAGAAACAATGTAACTGCAGATGCTGGTTTGCAAAAGGCACAAAGTGCTGGAGTAATCCAGCAGGTCAGGCAGCATCTCAGGATAACATGGTCAGGCGATGTTTCAGGTCAGGCCAATTCTTCACACTGAAGAATCTGAAGATCTTCAGACTTGAGTCTAAAGAAAGGTCCCGGCCCAAAACGTCCCTTGTCCATGTACATCAGAGATGCTGCCTGCCCCACTGAGTTATTCCAGCACTCTGTGTTTTTTTGCCCAAGATTCACGCATCTGCAGTTCCTTGTGTCAATGTTAAAAGAAAGCTATTGCAAGGAATGGACGGAGATGAGTTATGTGTAAGCAGATGAGATTAGTTTAACTGTGACATGGACATTTGTTTATTATAGTGTCTACAGAGCACTGTGTTTACATATCTGTTGTGCTGCTGCAAGTATGAATCTTACTGTTCTGTTTCAGGACACATGAGAATAAAACACCCTTGACTTTTGACATTATGGTCTGAAGGGCTTGTTTCTGCAAGGTGCTGTGCTATGAGTCTAAAGAAGGGTCCCAACCTGCGTTTCAGTTTAGTTTATTGTCACGTGTACCGAGGTACAATGAAAAGCTTTTGTTGCGTGCTATCCAGTCAGTGGAAAGACTGTACATGATTATAATCCAGCCATTTACAGTGTACAGATACATGATAAGGGAATAACGTTTAGCACAAGGTAAAGTCCGATCAAAGATAGTCCGAGGGTCACCAATGAGGTAGATGGAAGTTCAGCACTGCTCTCTGGTTGTGGTAGGATGGTTCAGTTGCCTGATAACAGCTGGGAAGAAACTGTCCCTGAATCTGGAGGTGTTTTCACCTATCTGAAACGTCACCTATCTGTCTTCTCCTGCAATGCCGCCTGACTCACTGAGTTACTCCAGCACTCTGTCTTTTATATATTGGGGGAGCGTGTCTCCATTTCCTTTTAACCTGAATCAATTAGTCTGTGTAGTGAAGCCAAGGATTCCACTCGCCACCCCCCAACACCCACCCCACATCCCCCACCCCACATAATCACCCCATCCAACCCACCCGAACCCCACCCCATTCCCCCACCCCATCCCCGCCCCCACCCCTCATCCCCAACCCCCACCCACATCCCCACCCTCTTCCCCCTATCCCCACCCCCATCCTACCCCCTCATCCCCCAACCCCACCCCCATCTCCACCCCACCCCATCCCTCCCCCTCCCCCACCCCCACCCCTCATCACCAACCCCCATCACCCACCCCCATCCCCCATCCCCACCCCCCCATCCCCCACCCCACATCCCCACCTCCTATCCCCACCTCCCACTTCCCACCCCCATCCCCCATTCCCACCCCCCCATCCCCACTCTCCATCCCCATCCACCCACCCCCATCCCCACTTCCCACCCCCATCCCCATCCCCACCCCCATCCCCATCCCCCATCCCCACCCCCACCCCCCCCATCCCCCACCCCACATCCCCACCTCCCATCCCCACCTCCCACTTCCCACCCCCATCCCCCATTCCCGCCCCCCATCCCCACTCTCCATCCCCATCCACCCACCCCCATCCCCACTTCCCACCCCCATCCCCACCCCATTCCCACCCCCAATTCCCACCCCCATCCCCACTCCCCATCCCCACCTCCCATCCCCACCTCCCCATCCCCACCCCCCATCCCCCATCTCCACCCCACCCCCCATCCCTCCCCCCACCCGAACTTCCCAGCCCCATCCCCACTCCCCCATCCCACCCCCATCCCCATCCACCCATCCCCACCCCCCCCATCCCCACCCCCATCCCCACCCCCCATCCCCATCCACCCATCCCCACCCCCACCCCCACCCCCACCCCCACTCCCATCCCCACCCCCACCCCCATCCCCACCCCCATCCCCACCCCCATCCCCACCCCCATCCCCACCCCCACCCCCACCCCCACCCCACCCCCACCCCCACTCCCATCCCCACCCCCACCCCCACCCCCATCCCCACCCCCATCCCCACCCCCATCCCCACTCCCATCCCGTAACCAGCCACCAAAATTCTAATTGCTTCACATTCCTTCCACCTGACAGACAGTTTTGAAATCCTACCCCCTGTTATGTAATATCTGTCCCGAATGCTATTCCTCATCACGAGGAGAGTCCATTTATTATTAAATGCCGCTGGCTGTCGTTTCATTTATTATTGTTAAATTATTCATAGTTTTGCAAATAAAACTCAGAGGAGTAGCAGTTGTGTCAAAGGGCATTAATTTAGGTTGAGGTTTAGGCTTGTTATTGTCATGTGTACCAAATTTCCCCCCGTGTGTGAGATGGATGTAAAAGTGGGATAACATTGAATGGTGTGAATGGGCGATGGATGGTCGGCGTGGACCCGGTGGCTGAAGGTGGAGGAAGGAACTGCAGGTGCTGGTTTAAACCGAAGATAGACACGAAATGCTGGAGTAACTCAGCGGGACAGGCAGCATCTCTGGAGAGAAGGAAAGGGTGACGTTTCGGGTCGAAACCTCGAGACCTCGGCCCGAAACGTCACCCATTCCTTCTCTCCAGAGATGCTGCCTGTCCCGCTGAGTTACTCCAGCTTTTTGTGTCTATCTTCATTGGGCTGAAGGGCCTGTCATATCCCTGAACTATAAATGAGATAAACTGCGGCAAACTAGCCAGCCCTGTTCTCCTGCCTTCTCCCCATAACCCGACACCCACAGAGGGTGGTGGGCGTATGGAAGGAGCTGCCGGAGGAGGTACTTGAGGCAGGTACGATCACCACGTTTAAGAAACATTTAGACAGGTACATGGATAGGACAGGTATGGAGGGATATGAGCCAAACACAGGCAGGTGGGAGTAGTATAGATGGGACATGTTGGCTGGTGTGGGCAAGATGGGCCGAAGGGCCTGTTTCCACGCTGTAAGACTCTATGACTATGACTAATCAAAGAGCAAGAGCTGGGGAGAAACTGTCCCTGTGTCTGGTGGTATGCCTTTTCATACTTGTGTGTCTCTGCGTGATTTGTACCTCACCGGGTCACGCAGAGCCAGTGGTGAGACAGGCAGAGGTAGTCAGTCTGAAGAAGGGTCTCGACCCGAAACGTCGCCCATTCCTTCTCTCCTGAGATGCTGCCTGACCTGCTGAGTTACTCCAGCATTTTGCGAATAAATACCTTCGATAGTGCTACAGGTTGGTTAGCTGGTAACAGTTACCCCCCCTTGGCCTTGGCCATTGACGTGGGCTCTCTCTCCCCCCATCACACCTTTAAGATAGTGTCGGAGGGAACTGCAGAGGTTGGTTCAAACCGAACATAGACACAAAGACACAAATCTCCTTCTTCGGACTGAAAGTCGTGGGAAAGGGAAATGAGCGATAAAGACGGCGATGTAGAGAGATATAGAACAGATGAATGAGAGATGTGCAAAAAAATAACAATGATAAAGGGCAACGATAAAGCTGTTTGCTCGGTGAGAACGAAACAGCAACAGTGAGAGGAAAAGCATCTCATATTTCACGGGCAGCTTCCAACCCAGTGGTATGATCAGCCCGAAGAAGGGTCTCGACCCGAAACGTCACCCATTCCTTCTCTCCAGCATTCTGTGTCTACCAGTGGTATGAATATTGACTTCTCTAACTCCAAGTAACCCCTGCATTCCCTCTCTCTCTCTCCATTCCTCCCCCACCCAAATCACACACCAGCTTTTCGTTCTCACCTAGCAAACAGCTGGTTCCTTTTACCATTGTCACTTTACCATTGTCACTTTTTTTTGTTGAATATCTTTCATTCATCTGTTCTGTATCTGTCCACATCACCGTCCATATATCTCCTTTCCCTTTCCAGTGACTTTCAGTTTGAATAAGGGTGTTGACCAGAAAATTAAGGTCACCCATTCCTTCTCTCCAGAGATGCTGCCTGTCCCGCTGAGTTACTCCAGCATTCTATCTCTACCAGTGGTATGAATATTGACTTCTCTAACTTCAAGTAACCCCTGCATTCCCTCTCTCTCTCTCCATTCCTCCCCCATTCAAATCACACACCAGCTTTTCGTTCTCACCTAGCAAACAGCTGGTTCCTTTTACCATTGTCACTTTTTTTGTTGTTGCAGCATATCTTTCATTCATCTGTTCTGTACCTGTCCACATCACCGTCCATATATCTCCTTTCCCTTTCCAGTGACTTTCAGTGTTGACCAGAACATTAAGGTCACCCATTCCTTCTCTCCAGAGATGCTGCCCCAGTTACTCCAGGTTTTTATTGTGCCTATCTCCTTTAAGATTGTCGTTACATCGAGCACGTCACAAAAGCGTTGACTAGCAACTGCAAGCGACATTGGATCAAGTCTCCTGCCCGCTAACTCTTCTTAACTTTCACGCTTCATCAGGTTAGCTCTCCCCTCGTTAGTGATTGCAGCCATGGCCAGTTAGTTGCAAATGCAATGAAGCTTTAAACATATATGTGCATAATGAAAAAAAACAAATGCAATCTTGCACCAAAATATATATGTGTACATATATACATCTCAGCATGAAGTTACGGTTCGGATAACATCTTGTCAACATGTTTCTTTATCTTAGAAAGTCGCAGGGATTGCTTTGGGAAATACTGTTGATGGGAGCGACCATAGCTGCCGATTGCCCACCAAAGTGTGTCTGTGATATCTTTAAGGTGGACTGCAGGAATAAGGATCTCAACTCATTTCCAAAAAACTTGCCATTAAATACCAGGTATCTGGACATCTCGAAAAACAGCATCTCTGAAATCAACGCTCTGCAAATCAACCTCCTCAGCGACTTGGTCTACCTGGATTGTAGTCACAACGACCTCTCGGAGATTTCCAAGCTGGACTTCCTCTCCGGGGCAAGGATAGCGTATTTGGACATCAGCTACAATATTCTGAAAACGATCGACCAGGCGACTTTCCAAACGTTGACGAGCTTGACCGTGTTGAAACTGGGCAACAACCATATAAGTGTCGTGCACCACAACGCATTGGACTCAAACATTGGGATCCGTGAGCTGGACCTGAGGAACAACAGCCTGACTTTCTTTAACGTTTCCATAATAAAAAACCTTAATGGATTAAAGTCCATTTCTCTGTCCGGCAATCCTTGGGATTGTCAATGCACGGTTAAAGATCTGAGTCAGTTGTTACGTCGAAACAAAGTTATATTTCCAGGTGAGAGAGTCGGTCTCAAATTTTGTGTCCAATATCTGTGTACCTAATCTACATTTGTTCCCATATCTATAATCTGTATCCATAATCTATATTTGTTTAGACATTAGGAACTGCATGCAGATGCATGTTGACAAATATATATATATATATATATATATATATATATATATATATCTTGACATTGAGAGTGTATTAGTAATGTCATGTTAAGAGAATGGTATGTTAGCATTCATAGCAAGAGGATTTGAGTATAGGAGCAGGGAGGTTCTGCTGCAGTTGTACAGGGCCTTGGTGAGACTGCACCTGGAGTATTGTGTACAGTTTTGGTTGATGGGAGCGACCATTGCTGCCGATTGCCCACCAAAGTGTGTCTGTGATATCTTTAAGGTGGACTGCAGGAATAAGGATCTCAACTCATTTCCATGGCTGATCATCCAACTCAGTATCCCGCACCTGCCTTCTCTCCATACCCCCTGATCCCTTTAGCCACAAGGGCTAAATATAGCCAATGAACTGGCCTCAACTACCTTCTGTGGCAGAGAATTCCACAGATTCACCACTCTCTGTGTGAAAAAAAACGTTCTCATCTCGGTCCTAAAAGACTTCTCCCTTATCCTTAAACTGTGACCCCTTGTTCTGGACTCCCCCAACATCGGGAACAATCTTCCTGCATCTAGCCTGTCCAACCCCTTAAGAATTTTGTAAGTTTCTATAAGATCCCCCCTCAATCTTCTAAATTCCAGCGAGTACAAGCCGAGTCTATCCAGTCTTTCTTCATATGAAAGTCCTGCCATCCCAGGAATCAATCTGGTGAACCTTCTCTGCACGCCCTCAATAGCAAGAATATCCTTCCTCAGATTAGGAGACCAAAACTGTACACAATACTCCAGGTGTGGTCTCACCAATGCCCTGTACAACTGCAGCAGAACCTCCCTGCTCCTATACTCAAATCCCCTCGCTATGAATGCCAACATACCATTCGCTTTCTTCACTGCCTCCTGCACCTGCATGCCTACTTTCAATGACTGGTGTACCACGACACCCAGGTCTCCTTGCATCTCCCCTTCTCCTAATTGGCCACCATTCAGGTAATAGTCTGCTTTCCTGTTCTTGCCACCAAAGTGGATAACCTCACATTTATCCACATTATACTGCATCTGCCATGCATTTGCCCACTCACCAAACCTATCCAAGTCACGTTGCAGCCTCCACAAGTCAGGCAGCATCTCTGGAGAACATGGATAGGTGATGTTTTGAGTTGGGACCTTTCTGTAAACTGATTGTAGGGAGGAGGGGAAAGATAGCTGGAAAAGTGGAGGGGCAGGACAAAGCATGGCAGGTAAAAGATGGACATAGTGGCAAGTAATAGTACCTGCTGAATTACTCTCGCACGCTGCGTGCTTTTATGTAAACCAGCATCTGCAGGTCTTTGTTTCTACAAGAGATTAACTGTACTCCAATTTAAGTTATCAAGATAGGTGAAGTTTCAGGTTGGGACCCTTCTTCAGACCCCTACCCTTAGAGAAACGCCAACCTATCCATGTTTTCCAGAGATGCTGCCTCTGACCCACTGAGTTACTCCAGCTCATTATGTTTTTATATTTGTAAACCGCCATCTGCAGTTCTTGAGTCTATCTCTTTCACACCCCCGGGTATTCTTACTCTTAACTCTACCTCAATCGGTTATTTCACAATTGCAGTTTATTAGTTGATTTTCACCACTTCAGATGGCACTACAATCTTTGCACTGGCCCGCTATTTGGCATTGCTTGTTATCCCCATCATTACCATTTCCCGTTCACCGTGAAGGCTTCACATGAACAAGGAATTTCATTGCACACATATGACAATAAAACCCATCTAATCAATCTTGTTTTTGCAGCCTTGCTCTACTTAATAAAAAAGCAAACTCATGAATATATCAGTAAAGTACACTGCTAGGTTCCATCTTAACCTTCCTTATTCCAGAGAGTCATAAAGTCATACAGCACACAAACAGCGCTTTGGGCCAAAATCCTCTATGTTGACCGAGTTTAATAATGAAGCTAGTTCGATTAGCCTGAGTTTAGCCCATATCCCTCCAAATTATTCCCTAACGGTGGCGCGGCGGTAGAGTTGCTACCTTACAGCGCCCCGGGTTCGATGCTGACCACAGGTGCTGTGTGTACGGAGTTTGTATGTTCTCCATGTGACTGCAAAGGTTTTCTCCGGTTGTTCCGGTTTCCTTCCATATCCCAAAGACATACAGGTTTGTAGGTTAATTGGCTTTGGTAATTTTTTTGTGTTAATTGTCCCTGGTGTGTAGAATGGTGCTAGTGGGTGGTCAGCTGGTCAGTGTGGACTTGGGAGGAAGGGCCTGTTTCAGCGCTGTATCTCTAAAGTCTAAAGTCTGCCCATCTACCTGTCTAAATGTCTTTAAATGTCACCATTATACCCGCCTCTACTACTTTCTCTCGCATTTCGTTCCTTCTCTTTTGTTAAGCAATTGTCCCTCAGATCTCGTTTAAAATTTTCCCCTCTCACATTCTATCTATGCACTTACGTTTCGGTCTCTATCCTGAGAAAATGATGTCAACAAATCACCTTATCAATGCCTTTCATGGTTTTGAATACCTGCATTTGGTCACCTCTCAGATGCCAAAGATCCATGGAACTAAGTCCCAATCCGTCGTATGTTGAAAGACTGGAGCGGCTAGGCTTGTATACACTTGAATTTAGAAGGAGATCTTATCGAAACATATAAGATTATTAAGGGGTTGGACACGTTAGAGGCAGGAAACATGTTCCCAATGTTGGGGGAGTCCAGAACCAGGGGCCACAGTTTAAGAATAAGGGGTAGGCCATTTAGAACGGAGGTGAGGAAAAACTTTTTCAGTCAGAGAGTTGTGAATCTGTGGAATTCTCTGCCTCAGAAGGCAGTGGAGGCAAATTCTCTGAATGCATTCAAGAGAGAGCTAGATAGAGCTCTTACGGATAGCGGAGTCAGTGGGTATGGAGAGAAGGCAGGAACGGGGTATTGATTGAGAATGATCAGCCATGATCACATTGAATGGTGGTGCTGGCTCGAAGGGCCGAATGGCCTACTCCTGCACCTATTGTCTATTGTCTATTGCCCATCCAGTCTCTCCTTATAACTTGAGCTCTGGTATTTTATTTTTTTTAATCTGCCTGCCTGTCCCTTTTACTTAAGTTACTATTAATATTATCATATCATTGAGTCTTAGGGCAGTTATTAGATTTGTTTATTCAAATTTGGATTACCATGCAAAATCTTTAATTCCACAAAATTGACATTTGGTAAATTATTTTTATTGAAACTGAGCTTTATTTTTAATTTAGGAATATGCTCAATTAATTCATAAAAATAATCAGTAGCCCATGTAAAAGTTTTCAAAGCATGTGTATAAGATGGCTTTCTTGACTTCCAAACTTTCTTGACTTCCAAAGGCAAGTCCAAACTCTATCCACTGACTGATCAGATTGTGTGGACTGTGCAGCATAAAACATATTCATGGGTGCACTAGAAACAAAGGAAATTAATTAGTGTTAAGTGATTCTAGTTCAGCAACAGAATTCCAAGATAACTTGAATTGGAGTACAGTTAATCGCTTGTAGAAACAAGGATCTGCAGATGCTGGTTTACATAAAAGGACACAGAGTGCGAGAGTAACTCAGTGGTTACTAATACTTGCCACTATGTCCACCTCTTACCTGCCACGCTTTGTCCAGCCCCACCTCTTTTCCAGCTTTCTTTCCTCTCCTCCCTACAATCAGTGTAAAGAAAGGTTCCAACCCATAACGTCACCTATCCATGTGCTCCAGAGATGCTGCCTAACCCGCTGAGTTACTCCAGCACTCTGTGAAATGTCACCTATCCATGTTCTCCAGAGATGCTGCCTGACCCGCTGAGTTACTCCAGCACTCTGTGAAATGTCACCTATCCATGTTCTCCAGAGATGCTGGCTAACCCGCTGTGTTACTCCAGCACTTTGTGCCTTCTTTTTTTGTAAACCGCATCTGCAGTTCCTTGTATCTACAAATTAAAGCATTGCTATTTTGCTACTGGCTCTTGTTTATAAAGAAAGGGATACTACCCTACATTAAAAAAATAAATGGTAGCAGATAAAGAAATTGCAGGAAAATACAAGGGATGTAGATGGAAGCTGGAGCACCTGGAGAAATCCCACATAGCCACAGGGACAGCACTCACGAGATTGGGATTGAACCTGGATTTCTGGTGCTGTGAGGCAGCAGCTTTACCAGCTGTGCCACTGTGGAACCACCAGCTTTTAAGCGAAAGATTTTGGCTATAAACGTTCAAGTGTGCAAGTTTAAGTTCTAACTTTGGATGCATGTACCTGCTTTAGTTTTCTTGCATGTGTTATTGGTTGTGATACAATGTCATTCTGTGAACAAATAAGTGAAAGGAGATAATCTGCTTTTGATTTAACAGATATTAAAGACATTGTCTGCTTTAGTCCAAATTCGATGGCTGGAATCCCAGTCTCCGAAGCCTTAAACAACATATTGCACCTTTGTCTCGCCCCTCTGGATTACTTTGACTACATATTTTTCGTGATGGTTGGTTTTACAATATTTATCAGCGGCATCATTGTTGCCGCAATTACAGGGATAATCATGGTTTATGTGGATCGTCAAAGGAAGTATACAGAAACAGACGATGATATAGAACCAGTACTCTATCCACTAGAAAGGTCTGGGAGATTTAGTCAACACATGATAAAGGACCCTACAGGAGTATCATATCACCAGGATGCCTTGAGTTAATCACCAAGGTCATTGGTAGGATGGCTCGTTTTATGTATGTCATTGAAATGAACTAGTCACCAACCAATGAATCGATATAATGGACTATGTGGAAGATTGGAGTGTATCACTCCGTTATGTTATCATTGTCCAATTGTGCAATACTCCCCTTGTAATTTATATATTATCAGATGCACACATTTATTTTGTAAACTATATGCCAATAAACTTTATTATATGGTTCCAAAATGTGTGACTTTACCATATCAATGACGATGTGCTCCACTTTCCTGCATTGGTATTCCCTTAGTCACTAGTAACATATCAACTTCTGGCAGCTGAGCAACCTCTGGCTTTAGGGTGGCACGGTGGCACAGCGGTAGAGTTGCTGCCTTACGGCGCCAGAGACCCGGGTTCCATCCTGAGCACGGGTGCTGTCTACACGGAGTTTTATTCTCTCCCCGTGACCGCGTGGGTTTTATCCAGGTGCTCCGGTTTCCTCCCACACTCCAAAGACGTACGGGTTTGTAGATTAATTGGCTTCGGTAAATTGTCCCCGGTGTGTAGGATAGAACTAGTGAACGGGTGGTGGTTGGTCAGCACGGACTCTGTGGGCCGAAGGGCCTGTTTCCACACTGTATCTTTAAACTAAACTAAACTCTGTCTTAAATTGACTTGGCAAACTGAACTTCGTCAGCGCTCCTTGGCAGAGAATTCCAAAATTCACTAGCCCCAGGTTGAAGCAATTTTTTTACCTCATAGTGTCATACAGCATGAAAACGAGCCCTTCGACCCAACTTGTTTATGTCAACCAAGGGCCCCCATCTAAGCTAGTGCCATTTGCAAGTGTTTGGCCCATATCCCTCTCAGCCTTTCCTTTCCTCTGTCTGTCTTGAATAGATGACTGGTTATTTTGACCCTCTCTGTTGAAATTACTTCTTTAGCTGTGGACACCAGACCAGTACACAATTTTCCAAGTTCCATTGTAGTGTGGATTTAGATAGTACCCTACATTTAAAAAAAAAATAATGGTAGCAGATAAAGAAATTGCAGGAAAATACAAGGGATGTAGATGGAAGCTGGAGCACTTGGAGGAATCCCACATAGCCACAGGAACAGCACTCACGAGATTGGGATTGAACCTGGATCTCTGGTGCTGTGAGGCAGCAGCTTTACCAGCTGTGCCACTGTGGAACCACCAGCTTTTAAACGAAAGATTTTGGCTATAAACGTTCAAGTGTGCAAGTTTAAGTTCTAACTTTGGATGCATGTACCTGCTTTAGTTTTCTTGCATGTGTTATTGGTTGTGATACAATGTCATTCTGTGAACAAATAAGTGAAAGGAAATAATCTGCTTTTGATTTAACAGATATTAAAGACATTGTCTGCTTTAGTCCAAATTCGATGGCTGGAATCCCAGTCTCCGAAGCCTTAAACAACATATTGCACATTTGTCTCGCCCCTCTGGATTACTTTGACTACATATTTTTCGTGATGGTTGGTTTTACAATATTTATCAGCGGCATCATTGTTGCCGCAATTACAGGGATAATCATGGTTTATGTGGATCGTCAAAGGAAGTATACAGAAACAGACGATGATATAGAACCAGTACTCTATCCACTAGAAAGGTCTGGGAGATTTAGTCAACACATGATAAAGGACCCTACAGGAGTATCATATCACCAGGATGCCTTGAGTTAATCACCAAGGTCATTGGTAGGATGGCTCGTTTTATGTATGTCATTGAAATGAACTAGTCACCAACCAATGAATCGATATAATGGACTATGTGGAAGATTGGAGTGTATCACTCCGTTATGTTATCATTGTTCAATTGTGTAATACTCCCCTTGTAATTTATATATTATCAGATGCACACATTTATTTTGTAAACTATATGCCAATAAACTTTATTATATGGTTCCAAAATGTGTGACTTTACTATATCAATGATGATGTGCTCCACTTTCCTGCATTGGTATTCCCTTAGTCACTAGTAACATATCAACTTCTGGCAGCTGAGCAACCTCTGGCTTTAGGGTGGCACGGTGGCGCAGTGGTAGAGTTGCTGCCTTACGGCGCCAGAGACCCGGGTTCGATCCTGAGCACGGGCGCTGTCTACACGGAGTTTTATTCTCTCCCCGTGACCGCGTGGGTTTTATCCAGGTGCTCCGGTTTCCTCCCACACTCCAAAGACGTACGGGTTTGTAGATTAATTGGCTTCGGTAAATTGTCCCCAGTGTGTAGGATAGAACTAGTGAACGGGTGGTCGTTGGTCAGCACGGACTCTGTGGGCCGAAGGGCCTGTTTCCACACTGTATCTTTAAACTAAACTAAACTCTGTCTTAAATTGACTTGGCAAACTGAACTTCGTCAGCGCTCCTTGGCAGAGAATTCCAAAATTCACTAGCCCCAGGTTGAAGCAATTTTTTTTACCTCATAGTGTCATACAGCATGAAAACGAGCCCTTCGACCCAACTTGTTGATGTCTGTTGAAATTACTTCTTTAGCTGTGGACACCAGACCAGTACACAATTTTCCAAGTTCCATTGTAGTGTGGATTTAGATAGTACCAGTCAGAAATCTTTACTTATGTATTTAAATCCTTTGCAATAAAGGCCAAAACTATTATTTGCCTTCCTAGTTATTTGTTCAATTTACGTGTTAAGTAAAAAAAAATTTTTTAGAGATACAGCGCGGAAACAGGCCCTTCGGCCCACCGAGTCCACGCTGCCCAGCGATTCCCGCACATTAACACTATCCTACACACACTAGGGACAATTCTTTTTAAAAAAAACATTTTACCCAGTCAATTAACCTACATACCTGCACGTCTTTGGAGTGTGGGAGGAAACCGAAGATTTTGGAGATTTTTAGTTAATTGTGTGCAAGGAAACCAGTTCCTTCTGAACAGCAACTCTCACTACATATAGAAAGGTCTCCCTTCTATATTTTCTATTCAGGTGGATGACTTTAGATTTTTCCATATGATATTGCATCTACCATTCCCTCTCCCATTTACTCAGCATAGCTATATCCTACACTAGTCAAGTGATCAAGTATGACTTTTCCCCCTCAACCTCTGATCTGAACGTTCCAGAGAAAACAAAAGAAGAAAAGTCATGTTGCGTACTTTTAGTTTAGTTTAGTTTATTGTAACGTGTAGCAAAGGTACAGTGAAAAGCTTTTTTTGTTTGCGTGCTATCCAGTCAGTGGAAAGACTGTGCATGATTACAATCAAGTCGTCCACATCAGTGCCTGCTCTGATTTGTTCTGTACGTTTTCATATCTCTAGTTTGCCTCTCCCCTGACTTTCAGTCCGAAGAAGGGTCTTGACCTGAAACGTCACCTATTCCTTTTCCCCGGAGATGCTGCCTGACCCGCTGAGTTACTCCAGCTTTTTGTGTCTATATTCACAGTGTACATTGTATGAAGAAGGGTTCTGACCCGAAAAACATCACCCATCCTTTTTCTCCAGAGATGCTGCCAGACCTGCTGAGTTTCTCCAGTACTTTGTGTCGATCGTCCGTATAAACCAGCATCTGCAGTTCATTTCGACACAGTGTACAGACACAGGGTAAAGGGAATAACGATTAATGCAAGGTAAAGTCCAATAGATTCCGATTAAAGTTAGCCCATGAGTCTCCAATGAGGTAACAGGTAGGTCAGGACCGCTCCCTGTCACGAACTGGAACCTGGGTCTCTGGCGCTGAGGCAACAGCCCCACCAGCTGTGCCACCGTGCAGGATCTTCCGGTGAGGTAAAGTACGATTTATTAAGCTTTAAATCATAGCACAATTTTAACATCATTTGTTACTCTTTACTTGAAATAAATCTCCAAGAATCAGAGAACGATGGTGGCACGGTGGCGCAGCGGTAGAGTTGCTGCCTTACAGCGCTGGGGACCCGGGTTCAATCCTGGTTACGGGTGCTGTCTGTACGGAGTTTGCACGTTCTCCCTGTGTCCACATGGGTTTTCTCTGGGTGCTCCAGTTTCCTCCCACGTAAGTCAATTTAGGTCAATTGGCTTTGGTAGAAAATTGTAAATAGTCTCTAGTGTGTAGGATAGTGTTAGTGGACTCGGTGGGCCGAAGATCTTGTTTCCGTGTTGTATGGCTAAAGTCTAAATAATGGGCTGAACCAAATCGGATATCCAGCAAGTTGTTCAATTCTGCCATCCACAGATAATTACTGGTGAAAAGTAATATTCCTTTTCTCCAGAGATGCTGTCTGACCTGTGGAGTTACTCCAGCTTTTTGTGTCTATCTATCTTCGGTTTAAACCAACATCTGCAGTTCCTTCATACACATCCACAGATAATTGTTAGGTAAGCCAGCAACTCCGTGGTCGAAATCATATCCAGCACAACATATCATCGCTATCTACACCAAACACTAGCACAAGTTTCTTCGACTTATTTCTCTAAGACAACCTCTCAAGATTAAGGTCAATGTGTTCAAATTGCAGGTAAATACGCATAAACAGATTACCTTACAAGATAATCATGAAGGTTATTAATAATTTAAAGTCATAAGATTCGTATTATATCACAAGCTCTATTTGGAAAGGAAGACTTGCTCTTCAGTGCATTCCATGACCTCAAGGAAATACCATCCCTGCTCTATGAGATAGCATCTTGCGATCATGGTGGCCACTTGAGACGAAGACCAGGCCACATTATAACGTCACATCTGAAAGTCCATATTTCCACAAGTTCCTCGGTTCTTCACTGGTAATTAGCTTCGATTATCTGGAGAGATACCTGAACCATAACCTTGTGACTTAAAGGTGAGTGTGTGTGTGTGTGTGTGTGTGCGCGCGCCACTGACTAAACCAGAGCAGGCATTGATTTCAAAAGGTCCAAACGTTAGGACAGTATGGCCGATCTGCTGACCGTTGCTTTCTGCTACAAATTCCAGCTCTGATTGATTTAGATTTTTTTTTTAGATTTAGAGATACAACGCAGAAACAGGCCCTTCGGCCCACCGGGCCCGCGCCGCCCAGTGATTCCCGCACACCAACAACATCCTACACCCACTAGGGACAATTTTTACATTTGCCCAGCCAATTAACCTAGATACCTGTACGTCTTTGGAGTGTGGGAGGAAACCGAAGATCTCGGAGAAAACCCACACAGGTCACGGGGAGAACGTACAAACTCCGTACAGACGGCGCCCGTAGTCAGGATAGAACCAGAGTCTCCGGCGCTGCATTCGCTGTAAGGCAGCAACTCTACCGCTGCGCCACCGTGCCGCCTCGGTTGCTGACTCGGTAGGGTTTTAGTTTAGTTTACATTGAGTTTAAGTTTAGTTTAGTATAGTTTAGTGTCACGTCTACCGAGGTACAGTGAAAAACATTTTCTTTTGCGTGTTGTCCAGTCAGTGGAAAGACTACCTATGATTACAATCAAGCTGTCCACAGTGTACAGATACAGGATAATGGGAATAACGTTTCGTGCAAGATAAAGTCCAGTAAAGTCCGATCAAAGATAGTCTGAGGGTCTCCAGTGAGGTAGATGGAAGGTCAAGATTGCTCTCTAGTTGGGGATAGGATGTTTCAGTGGCCTGATAACAGCGGAGAAGATACAGGTTTCAGAACTGGTATTGTTAAGAGTAAATAAGGAGAAATCTTCCCAGGGATGGAAAGGTCAATAACCAGAATGAACAAATGTAGTACAACTCGCAGACAAAGCAGAGGAAAAAATACTTAGTACACAATAAAATGTTGTGGTTTTGCAAACAAATTGAACATGATTTTCTCAGGAAGGAATGCAATAAAGCGTTTCAAGGTAAGGAATGGCGACACTGTAGCAAAAATGGCGGCACGCCATTGTTAGAGTTGCTGCCTCACAGCGCCAGTGACCCGGGTTTGATCCTGACTACGGGCGCCGTCTGTACGGAATTTGTACGTTCCCCCCGTGACCGGCGTGGGTTTTTTCCAGGATCTCCAGTCTCCTCCCACACTCCAAGGACGTACAGGTGTATAGGTTAATTGGCTTGGTATAATTGTAAATTGTCCCTAGTGTCTGTAGGATAGTGTTAATGAGCGGGGATCGCTGGTCAGTGCGGACTCGGTGGGCCGAAGGGCTTGTTTCTGCGCTGTATCTCTAAATTGAACTAAACTAAACTAAACTGTGAAGATGAGTGGACAGAGGGACTGGTTGAATTGTTTCTGGATTTGTGTTCAGAATCTGCTCAATGGTTCAATGGTTCTTTATTATCACGTGTACCAAGTTCCATGACACGTTTTTTGCACACAGATCAGTAAGATTATTGGCGTACATAAGTCCAATCGCCGGCCAAGTACAGAATGCATATGAACAGCCCACTGAGTCCATATGCAAGGGTCGGCAGGTTTTGGCGCTCTATCACAGTCCCAGCCACAGATGGCCGTAAAGGCCCATTGCAGCCGTCCGTCACCTCTATTCTGGATCGCCAGTGAACCGTTGCCGCTAAGACAATCAATTGCAGCGAAGACAGGATTTATTGCCCAACCATAGTTGCCCTTGAGAAGATGATGGGAAACTACCCCCTTGGACTACCGCAGTCTTTACAAAGGTGCAATGTCTGGGGAAAGGGAGTTCTATGATTTAGACCCTGCAACATTGAAGGGCTGACAGTGTATTTCCAAAGACAGACACAAAATGCTGGAGTAACTCATGGAGAGAAGGAATGGGTGACATTTGAGGTCATAGAAAATAGGAGGAGGCCATTAGGCCATTTGAGCCAGCACCGCCATTCATTGTGATCATGGCTGATCATCCACAATCAGTAACCTGTGCCTGCCTTCTCCCCATATCCGTTGATTCCACCAGCCCTGAGAGCTTGAGCCACCTTCTGTGTTTGTCCCTTTATGAATGATAAGGAGTAGACAGAGGAGATGGGGTTCCTTGTTCTTAAATTACTCCCTTGTCTGACAGTGTGAGCCCTGTGTATTGAAACAGTTAAGAAGCAAGGTCGTGCAGCTGCGAGATTGCTCATGTATAAGAGATAAAGAAAGTTTCTTTCTTAATAACAACTCCTTATATGGGTGCGTGTGAAAGTAGGAAAAGTTTTGATTCCACTCTAGGTAGATTGATGCGTTTCCCCGAAAGCATGTGACTTATATTAATGGTTTGGTTTCTGAGCATGTGACCTGTATTAATGATTTTGTTTTCTCTGTAACCATGGGAATTGCATTAGAATTGTAATTGGTCCTTGATTTCCTTTTGTCACACCTCTTTCTTTTCTGTATAAAAAAAGTAAACAATGGTGGAGAAGTTGTTCTTCCCCTCTCCTCAGTTGAGATCTTTTCAGACACTAGTATTGTGTCTGGAGATCCTGACGGGAAGAACTCCACTGTGGAATAAATCTGATGTGCTCATCCAGTAATTCGTGTGATTATTCAGACTGAAGGTAAAGAACTTGATTTATCATCTGTAGGACTACTTGACGCCAGAACCGATCTGAACCTTGGTCTAAATGTGTACCAAAGAGGAGAATTCCAGGTGAGGTGAGAATGCACCCCTTGCCCTGGTCCTCTCGATGGTAGTCATCATGGGCTTGGAAGGTGCTGCTGGGAGTAGTCTAGGCATTTTGAAAGGACTTTCGTAGCCACTGTGTACCAGTTAGTCTCGTTAGAATGGGGTGCTGTTGGAAGACAATCAATCTGGGTAAAGACACTCTTTGGTCTGTCCGAAACTTCAACAAGGTCTTGCACCGCAGCGAGATGTCTGTATGGAGAATCTGCCGACTGGCACATTCCAGACCGCAAGCATACGTGCTGAGGGACACCGAGGTTTGGTGCAGTCAACGCCAAGGCTCTGGGGGGGAAAGACCCCAGTCTAGGGTCCTTCTGCCACTGGATATTGAGGGGCAGAGTCCAGTGGGGACACCCCTCAAACATCACCCCATAGGGCTACATGTGTGACAATGGTGCTACGTGTAAAGGGAGGTGCCACCAATACTGGGTATAACAGTCGCAATATCAGCACACTAAGACTCTATTAACAGTTTTGCATGGTTTTTAATTCTGTAAATATTTTAAAATTATGAATAAAGTTTATATTTGAAAAAATAATAAAAGTTATAATGTACAAAATCTTTTCTTGGCCACTCTCTCGATACCACACTATTTTCCTCACTTTGCTCCTCCTTATTTCCCTTCTGGTGATTTACATAATTTAAAAGGTTTGAAGACGTTTAGAATCTAAGTTTACAAACTAAAACGTTAGAGGCAGGAAACATGTTCCCAATGTTGGGGGAGTCCAGAACAAGGGGCCACAGTTTAAGAATAAGGGGTAGGCCATTTGGAACTGAGATGAGGAAAAACTTTTTCAGTCAGAAAGTTGTGAATCGGTGGAATTCTCTGCCTCAGAAGGCAGTGGAGGCCAATTCTCTGAATGCATTCAAGAGAGAGCTAGATAGCGGAGTCAGGGGGTATGGGGAGAAGGCAGGAACGGGGTACTGATTGGAGAATGATCAGCCATGATCACATTGAATGGCGGTGCTGGCTCGAAGGGCCGAATGGCCTCCTCCTGCACCTATTGTCTATTGTCTATTGTCTATAAAAGCAAATGTCTGGATTGAAAATAAATGCCTTGTTTAATAGCGTAACTTTTTGGTTAAAAGGATTGCAACTTTGATAACTGGGAACAGCAAAACAGAAATAATTGGAAATGTACAGAATCTCAGAAAGCTACCATCATGAATTGCAACCAATTGCAAACCGAAGTGTCATCTATCCTTCCTTTGTGCCTTCTTTTGTAAACCAGCATCTGCAGTTCCTTGTCTCTACCTTCCACAGATGCTGCCTGACCTGCTGAATTACTCTTGCAATTTGAGTCCTTTTGTGTCTTAACCAGCGTCTGTAGTTCTTTTCTTTCTAAACCTAACCCAGTTAGGAATGATTTAATAATAAAGGCAGATGCCATTGTCCATTGTACACTTCCCTTGATAATCGACATGGCCTAAAATGAACACTCTGCTGGATGCTGTCTGAACCAATTGTGCATTTTCAGGACTGCAGTTTCCCCTTGTTCTGGTCAAGAGTCAAGTCAAGAGTATCTGGGCCATGTTGGCCAGTGTGGGCAAATTGGGCCGAAGGGCCTGTTTCCACACTGTATCTGTTTTAGTGTCATATGTGCCGAAACGGAATAATGAATTTCTTACGGTTGCCGTGTTTACACCTTGCAACCAGTCTCTTAACCTTCATGGAAGAGTACAGCACCAGAGGAGGCCACTCAGCCCATCAATTCTGCACTGACTCCTTCAGAGATCAGTTGGCCCCGTTGCTTATGTACAAACAAGGAACTGCTGCTGCTGGTTAAGACACAAAAGGTAAACAAAGTGCTGGAGTAACTCAGCAGGTCAGGCAGCATCTCTGGAGAACATGAATAGGTGATATTTTGGGTCTCAACCAGAATGTCACGATCCATGTTCTCCAGAGACCCATTCCTTAACCCTTGCCTTGCATCTATGTAAATACTTTTTCCTTCAAATATTCATCCGATTCCCCCTTGACATCACAGACGCTTATTTTTTTTATAAGCCACTTGATTTGACTAATGAGAGAAAATCGGTAATATTTGAGTGTTTGCAAATCTTCTTTGTTGCCCCCTCTCACCCTTATTGTTCCTTTTGTTTCCACAAGATAATCAAGTAGAAAACATGAACACCTCTTTAGTAGGCATATATAAAAAATATCAATAGTATAAGAAAATAACTGCAGATGCTGGTACAAATCGAAGGTATTTATTCACAAAATGCTGGAGTAACTCAGCAGGTCAGGCAGCATCTCAGGAGAGAAAGAATAGGTGACGTTTCGGTCTGAAGAAGGGTCTCGACCCGAAACGTCACCCATTCCTTCTCTCCTGAGATGCTGCCTGACCTGCTGAGTTACTCCAGCATTTTGTGAATAAAAAATATCAATGGTTGGCAAGGCATACCGATTTGGACTGACATGGACCATAATGATGGAAATTACAGAGAAAACCTCAACACAGTAGGAGCATTTTCGGCTATATCCATTATCAAGATAGTCGTGTGCAGATGGAACAATAGCTAGTCTTGAACATTCAATCATTCCTGACTGGATTAAGTTTAGGGCTATCCGCAGTAAGGAAGGCAAATTCAATGCTAGCATTTATATCAAGAGGACTGGAATACAAAAACAGTAATGCTGATCAGGTGCTGGTCAGGCCACATTTGGAGTACTGTGAGCAGATTTGGGCCCCATATCTAAGGAAGGACGTGCTGACTCTGGAGAGGGTCCAGGAATGAGTGGGTTAGCATCTGATGAGCGTTTGACAGCACTAGGCCTTTTATTCGCTGGAGTTTAGAAAGTTAAGGGGGGAAATTTACAGAATAATGAAAGGCATAGAGTGGATGTGGAGAGGATGTTTCCACTAGTGGAAGAGTCTAGGACCAGAGGTCATCGCCTCAGAATTAAAGTGCGCTCTTTTAGAACGGAGGTGAGGAGGAACTTCTTTAGACAGAGGGTTTTTTAGAATTAGATTTAGAGATACAGCGCGGAAACAGGCCCTTCGGCCCACCGGGTCCGCGCCGCCCAGCCATCCCCGCACATTAACACTATCCTACACACACTAGGGACAATTTTTACATTTACCCAGTCAATTAACCTACACACCTGCACGTCTTTGGAGTGTGGGAGGAAACCGAAGATCTCGGAGAAAACCCCCGCAGGTCACGGGGAGAACGTACAAACTCCGTACAGACGGCGCCCGTAGTCAGGATCGAACCTGAATCTCCGGCGCTGCATTCGCTGTAAGGCAACAACTCTGCCGCTGCGCCACCGTGCCGCCCAAGGGTAGTTAATCTGTGGAATATAGTACCACAGTGGGCTGTGGAGGCCAAGTCAGTTGATATTTTTAAGGCAGAGATAATTCTCGATTAGAACAGGTGTCAAGGGTTATGGGGAGAAGGCAGGAAAATGGGATTAGGAGGCAGAGATCAGCCATGATTGAATGGCGGAATAGACGCGATGGGCCAACTGGCCTAATTCTACTCCTATAACTTGTGAACTTTGAGTTTCAATTAGAGTCACAGTTACAATTACAGTTTGGTCATTTACATGTCAGAATTTATATAGCTACTCACTTCTGCAAATGAAATTGTAACTATTTGGTTAACAGACATTTTTGGAGCCTGGTTCGGAGAAAGGTTAAGCTCCTCGACACAATCCCACATTATACAACAAATATCTTTAGATCTAAGATTGGACTGAAATGCTTTAACTCAGAATATGCTATGTTAAAATGTCACGGGGATCAAGATGTAAATTAATTTTTACTTTGTTTAATCAATCCAAAATAATTACTGTAAACATTGACTTAATTTATGCAGGAAGTAACTCCTGGTTTATATCGAAGATGAACATAAAATGCTGGAGTAACTCAGCGTTTCTGGAGAGAAGGAATAGGTGACGTTTCGGGTTAGAACCCTTCTTCAGACTCATTCTTATTCATGTTCTAACCCGAAATGTCACCTATTCCTTTTCCAGTCTGAAGAAGGAATCTGACCCGAAACGTCATCTATTCCTTTTCTCCCGTTGAGTTACTCCAGCATTTAGTGTCTATCATTGCCTTAATTTGTGTCTTTGACATGCAGACATGTCTCAAAAAGGCAGCCAATATCATCAACAGAAGGTACCAGGTACCTGACCACTAGATTCAAGAATATCTTCCCAACAACTACACATGTGGGCGGCATGGTGGCGTGGCAGTAGTGCTACTACCTTACAGAGCCAGAGACCCGGGTTCGATCCTGACTACGGGCGCTGTCTGTACGGAGTTTGTACGTTGTCCCCGTGACCTACGTGGGTTTCCTTCGAGATCTTCAGTTTCCTCCCGCATTCCAAAGACGTACAGGGTTGTAGGTTAATTGGCTTCTGTAAATTGTCCATAGTGTGTGTAGGGTAGTGTTAATGTGCAGAGATCGCTGGTCGGTGCAGATTCGGTGGGCCGAAGGGCCTGTTTCCACGCTGTATCTCAAAACTGAACCAAATAAACCCAACACCAACCTCAACTATGAACTTCTATGGACTGTCTTTGAAGCACTTTTTTTTGCACTCACATTGCACTCATTAATATATTCATTTCTGTTTATTTATGTTATCTATGTGCATTGCGTGTACACGCCTGTTATGCTGCCGCAAGTAAGAATTTCCTTATTCAGTTGTTAGTACATATGACGATTAAAACTCTCTTGGGTATTTATTCACAAAATGCTGGAGTAACTCAGCAGGTCAGGCAGCATCTCAAGAGAGAAGGAATGGGTGACGTTTCGGGTCGAGACCCTTCTTCAGTCTGAAGAAGGGTCTCGACCTGAAACGTCACCCATTCCTTCTCTCCTGAGATGCTGCCTGACCTGCTGAGTTACTCCAGCATTTTGTGAATAAATACCCTCGATTTGTACCAGCATCTGCAGTTATTTTCTTCAATTAAAACTCTCTTGACTATTGACTGTGATGTTAGCTACAATTTGAATAGGCAGAGTCCAAAATGCATTGATTCTTTAAAAACCCCCCACCAGTAATCGAGAGGAATTGCAACTATAAAGAAGCACAATCACAGAGTAATTAACACCATGCAGTGGCAACCCTCAATTGTAAAAAGTGCACCAAATGAATTACCCTGTTGTGACATTGTTTTGTTATGCAGTTAATGTCTATTTTTGGTTTAGTTCATTTATGCAGTCTACACCAATTTTGGGAGAGGAAGTGGAATAGGCCACTGAGCCTATTCCACAAGACACAAGAAACTGCAGATGCTGGAATCTTGAGCAAATGACATCTTGAGCTTGGTATCTAATTCTCGGGTCTGTTATGCCAAGCAGTTAGCAAACTGATATCTTAATTCCCTTTACCTGCTCTTAGCTTAGTTTAGTTTGGATATACGGTGTGGAAACTTGTGCTGTACGGGTTTATGTTTAAGTTTTAGTTTGAGATACAGCATAGAAACAGGCCCATCAGCCCACTGAGCCAGCGCCAACCATCGACCACCCATACTAGTTTATCCTACACGCGAGAGTCAACTTACAGAGGACAATTAACCTACAAATCTGCAGGTCTTTGGGATGTGGGAGGAAACTGGAGCACCCGGAGAAAACCCACGCAGTCACAGGGAGAACGTACAAACTCCACAGACAACACCCAAGTTCAGGATCTCTGACACTGTAAGGCAGCAACTATGCCACTGTGCCATCTCTTATGCCTTAATGGACAATAGACAATAGGTGCAGGAGTAGGCCATTCGGCCCTTCGAGCCAGCACCATCATTCAATGTGATCATGGCTGATCATTCTCAATCAGTACCCCGTTCCTAATAGACAATAATCTCCTTGCCTAACTAAAATATATCTCAGCCTCAGTAATTTGAAATGTCAAATCAAGACTGTTTAATTATCATATGTACCGACCAACAAAACAATTAAATTCTTACTTGCAGCAGATTAACTGGCCTATTAACACAATATAAAAAGATAATATATAATAAGCAAAAATCTAATAAATTAATAACCCCCCCAAAAAAAGCCCATAGTCATTTGTGCAACCAAAGACAGTCCATAGTTCATAGGCTGGTGTTGTGTAGTGTAGTGTTCAAGAGCCAATGGATGTTGGGAAGAAGCTGTTCTTGAACCTGGTGCTCATGGTTTTTAGACTCTTGTACCTTCTTCCGGATGGTAGGAGCGAAATGAGAGTGTCGCCAGAGTGGTGTGGGTCTCTGATGATTATTAAGGGGTTGGACATGTTAGAGGCAGGAAACATGTTCCCAATGTTGGGGGAGTCCAGAACCAGGGGCCACAGTTTAAGAATAAGGGGTAGGCCATTTAGAACAGAGATGAGGAAAAACTTTTTTAGTCAGAGAGTTGTTAATCTGTGGAATTCTCTGCCTCAGAGGGCAGTGGAGGCCAATTCTCTGAATACATTCAAGAGAGAGCTAGATAGAGCTCTTAAGGATAGCGGAGTCAGGGGGTATGGGGAGAAGGCAGGAACGGGGTGCTGATTGAGAATGATCAGCCATGATCACATTGAACGGCGGTGCTGGCTCGAAGGGCCGAATGGCCTCCTCCTACACCTATTGTATATTGTCTATTGTCTATTGCCAGCTGCCTGTCTGGGGCACCGCCTCCTGTAGATCCTTTAGAGGGTGGGGAGGTCAGTACCCGTGATGGACCGGGCAGTGTAAATGACCTAAGCAGAACAGTCTTTGGCAGGAGAATTTCCAGACGTTTTCCAGACATTGTTTGAAGGATAGCTTTCTGATATGAATTAGAAACTTTTCGAGTAGTTCCTGCCCATTTTGTCCTCCCCTATTTGCAATGAGTTTCATCAGGTTTCATCTTTGTCATTTCGCCACTCACTGCTTCTCTGTTTTTCCATCTCATTTTCCATCAGGCGTGGTATCCACACTCCCAGACTTTTCGTGACCTGTAATAAATTTGATCCGTCTCATCTCCAGCTTGTATCTCTATAATTACACTCACCGAGTAAAAGATACTCGCATGGCTACACCTTACACCACTGGTTGTGCTAATTATTTTAAATAAATTAACTCAGCCAGACAGAGAGCAGAATCCTGAAGCTTCATCATATTTGGCCACTTCTTTTCCTCAACCGCCAAAATAAAGGTTTAGAATGACAACAGCACATTGCACTGGCTACAGCATAACTTCTGCTGCCTCAAACGCAAGAAGAAGACACCTCATCCTCCTGCTCTCCAAGGAATAGAGTCCCAGCCTGCCCAACCTCTCTCTCTTGCTCCAGATGAGTCCAGGCAACATCCTCGTCAATCTTCTCTGCAGCCTTTCCAGCTCGACAACATCCTTCCTATAACATGGTGCCCAAAACCGAACACGCTGCTCTAAATGTGGCCTCACCAACATCTTATATAACTGCAACTACAACGTTGGGTGGCACGGTGGCGCAGCGGTAGAGTTGCTGCCTTACAGCCAATGCAGCGCCGGAGACTCAGGTTCGATCCTGACTAGGGGCGCCGTCTGTAAGGAGTTTGTACGTTCTCCCCGTGACCTGCGTGGGTTTCCTCCGAGATCTTCGGTTTCCTCCCACACTCCAAAGTCGTGCAGGTATGTAGGTTAATTGGCTGGGCAAATGTAAACATTGTCCCTAGTGGGTGTAGGATAGTGTTAGTGTGCGGGGATCGCTGGGCGGCGCGGACCCGGTGGGCCGAAGGGCCCGTTTCCGCGCTGTTTCTCTAAATCTAAAAAAAAAATCTAAACATGAACCCCAACATCTGTACACAATACTGACTGATGAAGGTCAATATGCTGAAATCCTATCCACCTGTGATGCCAGTCCCAAGGAAAAAGTATTCCTTTGCTTTGAATCTTGGAGGCACAGCAGCTAATTCTTATGACACCAGCTAATTAACCACCTTATTGGCTGTGATGTAGCTCGACCACAGTGGAACATCATCAACGTCTCACTTTCATAACTAAAAGTTGCCAAGATCATCCAGCGATTAGTCCAATGGAAAGGAAAATTACCTGTGTCACAAGATTACAACTGCAATCTTTGATATCACATCGCCACCAGCATTCTTATGGCCCTCAGAGGAATCAAGAAAGGCAAGGTGCTTATCTAAGGTATGACTTTCCTGTTGACTGGCCAGCTACATACTCAAGGCAGAGTCAAGATCGGCGAGAACGAGATGGCAAAGCTAATTTCGAACAGATGAATAAATTACGTGACATTAGAACATACTGTCCCTTTACCTCCCCCTTCAACTCCATCCAAGGACCCAAACAATGTTCATACCGCTGGGCTGCAAGCTGCCCAAGCGAAATATGAGGTGCTGTTCCTCCAATTTCCGGTGGGCCTCACTATGGCACTGGAGGAGGCCCATGACAGAAAGGTCAGACTGGGAGTGGGAGGGGGAGTTGAAGTGCTCAGCCAATGGGAGATCAGGTGGGTTAAGACGGACCGAGCGGAGGTGTTCAGCAGAACAATCGTCGAGCCTGCGCTTGGTCTTGTCGATGTAGAGAAGTTGGTGAGCTGTACTTAAGTTTTGTTCTTGCACAGATAGCGGTGCTTGCCTGGAACGCGTTGCCAGGGGTGGTGGTGGAAGCAGATATAATAGTGGCATTTAAGAATCGTTTGGATAGACACATAAATATGCCGGGAACTGGGGGGATGTGGATAATGTGTAGGCAGATGAGATTAGTTTAGCTTGGCATTATGTTCACCGAAGACATCGTGGGCCAAAGGGGCTGTCCTCGAGCTGTACTTTTGTATGTTTTTTGTACATCCTTAGAAATACAGAGTTGTGAACTTCCTTACTGTTAATGTAAGTCTAGTTTAGTCAAGAGATACAGTGAGGGGACGCGCCCTTTGGCCCACTGAGTCTGTGTTGATGAACGATCACCCGTACTATTCTACACACCAGGGGCAATTTACAGAAGCCAATTAACCTACCGACGTCACGTCACGTCTGTGAAATGTGGGAGGAAACCTGAGAACCCGGGGAAAACCCAGACGGTCACAGGAGAACGTCCAAAATCCCCGCACACGTCACTCGACTCCAGGTTTTGGCCTGAATAATTAAGATGACTTACTTCATCAAATGACTACTCTTAGTGTTTTCCAAACACGGCCATGGCAATTCTATCACCTCTTCCTCCAGCAATAGAATATTCTGAATAATAAATCAATTGAAAGGTCTTTGACCTGTGCAGCTGAGAAATTATAGCCGTCAAAGGAGGTAAGGGGCAGAATCAAGTTTACAGCCTTCTTCTTCTGTCGTGTGTCTTTTAGACCTGCAGCTCTGTTGAGGCGAGCCAGGCCAACGTGTCATTGTCCAGGTCAAGCAGACCTGGTTCACCATTCGGTGGGCGGTATTTGGGGCAACTGGTGACTATGTGCTCCACTGTCCCCACACACGCAGGAGGCACTGTCCACGAGACCCCACCTCTTCATCGCTACTCCATAGCGTCCGACACCTGTCCTCAAGCGATCGAGGGTTATCCACTGCTTTATGGGCAGGTCCTGGCCAGAGACGTCCATGGGTTCACCGATGTAGCCTAGATGGTTCCGCTGCCTTCCGCTGGTCTCTCCATCTCGTCTTGACCCAGGTGGCCTTGGCAGTGCCGCCACCATTTAATCCCAAACATCAATAAAGAAGTTTAATAAAATCTTCAGGTAATCAGACAGTATTTAATGGGCATGACTTTATTTCTAAATACAGAAATCTATTTATCTATAGTTGTAAGACCATTGAGGTTTACACAAATAATTTAAAATCTGGAGGTGAAGAAATGCAAGCATCTTAAAGATAATTTTGATGCTGTGCAAGCCACATGAAACCTGGAAAATGTAAACAGCATTACACTTAAAACTAGTTGACAGAAAAGGAAGAATACAAATAATTAGCTATTAATTAATAATCCCTGGTGCACAATGCTTCAATACAATATGCTGTTACATGTGGTCAAAGGCCATATATGTAAAAAATAACTGCAGATGCTGGTACAAATCAAAGGTATTTATTCACAAAATGCTGGAGTAACTCAGCAGGTCAGGCAACATCTCGGGAGAGAAGGAATGGGCAACGTTTCGGGTCGAGACCCTTCTTCAGACCTTCATTGGCCTTCTTTGTGGTCAAAGGCCAAGTCATTGTGTATTTTTAAAGCGTAGATTGAGAGGTTCTTGATTAGGAAGGGTGAAAGGTTACCGGGAGAAGGCAGGAAAATGGGGTTGAGAGGGAAAAGATGATCAGTCACGATTGAATGGCGGAGCAGATTCGATGGGCCGAATGGCTTACATCTGCTCCTCTGTCATGATCTTATGAAAATTGGCCTCCAGAAGAGACGATTTACAATGCAAACATTTTTTTTTTTAAATCAATAAAATGGCTTCTTATGCTTAAATCTTGATATTTAGCTCAGCACTAGTGGTTTTTTTTTGTAACAGTACATGCCGGTATGGAATACCAGCAGCTCTAAAAAGTTAAACGCCATTATTTTATTTTCTAGCTACGAGGTGTATATTTATTAATCGACATTCCAGCAGCTTTTTGTGTGCAAAAAGAACACTGCTGAGAACTGTTACAGATTTTGCCCATTGTCTCAGAAGGCAGTGGAGGCCAATTCTCTGAATGCATTCAAGAGAGAGCTGGATAGAGCTCTTAAGGATAGCGGAGTCAGGGGGTACGGGGAGAAGGCAGGAACGGAGTACTGATTGAGAATGATCAGCCATGATCACATTGAATGGCGGTGCTGACTCGAAGGGCCGAATGGCCTCCTCCTGCACCTATTGTCTATTGTTAAGTAGACATTTGTTTTCAGTTTACTGTGAGCAGTGTTTTCAAATGAAGAACAAAGAAATTCCAGCTCCCAGGTACTTATTGTTGCTAAATTTCCCGATCTATCCCAGGAACAAATTTGGATAATTAAACCTGGAAAAATAAAACTAAAAAGGCAACAGGGGACTACAGGTTTGCAATTCCTGAAGGATACTTTTAAAAGGTATTTATTCACAAAATGTTGGAGTAACTCGGCAGGTCAGGCAGCATCTCAGGAGAGAAGGAATGGGCGACATTTTGGGTCGAGACCCTTCTTCAGACTTTTAAAAGGAATAGTACATACAAATCACATTTTCACGGCAATTTTAATACGCTCGCATTAGGAACTGCGACATGCAGAATAATTATCGTGGCAATATACTAGCTTTTGTCCCCAGTTGTTTGAATTTTTGTTGTCACCTTGTTTTCAAGCTTTAACACTTCTTGATAAAATACTTCAGCCATTTCAATATCAATGTCCATCTGGAAAGAACATAATAAAGTCCAATAACTCAAAGGAAAATTGACAGACAAACCCAAAATCAAAGTAAAAATAAAATCACTGGCAGCCATCGTGAATAATGATTAGCAATGATGTTTTTGGTTTATGGGTACAATTTACCAGGTAGCAACAATTTGGAATAAGACAATGGCAAAAATGATATGCTGTCATGCATGATAAAGGTTAGTTTTCATTATATCCAAGATAATAGCCAGAGCTCAATAACTGATTTGCAAAACATCTAGTAAAAGGAGCAGCACCATTCATTGTATTTCAGTTATCATCCCGTCACCTAACCTTGTAAGTGGCCACATAATTATTGCCCACTCCCGATGTGCAGCTGTGGTATTTCATCATTGGATCCAATGACTCTGGCTTCTGTGTGAACAACCAAACCTACAACATCGAAAACAACCAGAAACGGAATTAGAAACTAAAATGTGAGTGGCTTTAAGTGACAAACCAAATGGAAAGTTACAAAAGTGGCGTTTTCTCTTGTTGTGACCTGCTTCTCAAGCTAAAGCAATCTATATTGCCATCAGCATCACCAAGGACGAGTCTCACCCCGGTCACTCCCTCTTATGCCCTCTTCCATCCAGCAAGAGGTGCAGACGTTTGAAAATGCATACCTCCAGATTCAGGGACAGTTTCTTCCCAACTGTTATCAGGTTATTGAACCGTTTTCTCACCAGCTAGAATGTGGTCATGACCCATCTACCTCACGAGAGACTTTTGAACTATCTTTAATCGGACTTTACCTTGCAGTAAATGTTTACCCTTTATCTTTCTCTCCCGAGATGCCGCCTGACCTGCTGAGTTACTCCAGCATTTTGTGGCTCGGCGATCGCTTCGCTCAACACCTGCGCTCAGTCCGCGTTAACCAATCTGATCTCCCGGTGGCTGAGCACTTCAACTCCCCCTCCCACTCTGACCTTTCTGTCATGGGCCTCCTCCAGTGCCATAGTGAGGCCCACCGGAAATTGGAGGAACAGCACTTCATATTTCGCCTGGGCAGCTTGCAGCCCAGTGGTATGAACATCGACTTCTCCAACTTTAGATAGTCCCTCTGTCCCTCTCTTCCTCTCCCCCTTCCCAGATCTCCCTCCCTCTTCCTGTCTCCACCTATATCCTTCCTTTGTCCCGCCCCTCCTGACATCAGTCTGAAGAAGGGCCTCGACCTGAAACGTCGCCCATTCCTTCTCTCCCGAGATGCTGCCTGACCTGCTGAGTTACTCCAGCATTTTGTGAATAAATACCCTTTATCTTTTATCTATACTGTGGATGGCTTGATTATAATCATGTATAGTATTTTCTTTGACTGGATAGCAGGCAACAAAAACGCTTTTCAATTGTATCTCCGTACACGTGACAATAATAAACGAAACAAGTTTACGATTTCTTCTCCATAGCAAAACCTCAAAAACTTCATTGGCAGCTTATGTAAATAATCTAGCTCACTTTGTTTCTTATTAAGAGGCTTAAAATAGATAGAGATCAAGGCGTCTTGTGCAAATTTAGTGCGTGGTATATACAAAATCTCAGAGGCAGAGGCAGACTCCTCTCTGAATGCATTACCACCCAGAAGACCATTCCCATACATCTATGAGGAGAAAAGAAAACAATGGGGAGCAATATAAAGGAGCATACCTAGATTTCTGGCCCTGGAAGTTGAAAAGGCACAAAACAAAAATAATACACCCCGGAACTATTTAAGTCTGAAAGGACCCAAGCCAAAACATCACCTATCCACGGTCTCAAGAGATCTACCTGACCCCTCCCCTCCCCCCCCCCCCCGAGTTACTCCGGCACATCGTGTCTTTCTTTGGTAAACCAGTGTTTACAGTTTCTTGTTGTTATACCCTGAACTATTAAAAAAAATATATATATATATTTGCAATGGGCACTCTTGGTGAAACTGCTGCCTCATGGCACCAGTAAACCAGGTTCAATCTTAACCTCCAGTGGTCCCTACATTGAGTTTGCTTGTTTTCCCTGTGACGATGTGGACGTTACCCATGTGCTCCAACATTCTCCCGTGGAAATGCAGCATTGTGGTTTAGTTGGCCACTGTATATTGTCGCCAGTGTGCAAGTGGGCCATAGAGCCTGGGGTAGTTGAGGATAACGTGGAGAGAATAAAATGAATTGGTACAAATAAGTGCTTGATGGTTGGAATGGAGCTGGTGGGCGAAAGGTGTGTTTCCTTGTCGTACGACTCTGAATTATTTCAGGCTATAAATTCTATTAAAATACTTATTTATTCATTGGGACATGGATGACACTGTGGAAAAGAAATAAATCTGCATTTATTATCCATATCCAACTCCCCCTGAAACTGAGCGATTTGTGAAGAAATGTCATCAAGACTCATGTAAACGGTCTGAAATTAGTTCAAGGCCAATCCTGGTAAAGATGGTTAGTTTTCTTACCTGAAGAATGTTAAGGGCCTGTTCCTCTTAGGCGATTTTTATAGGTGACTACAGGCGACTAGGCCGTTGCCACACGGTCGCCTGGGTGTCGCCTGTATGGTCGTGAGTAATCTCCAGAGTCGTAGCCTTTTTCTGGTCGCCGCTGGATTTTGAGATGTTTAAAAATTTTCGGCGACTGTTAGTTTGACGCCGATGATCGTAGCTTGACATCTCCTGACGTAGGTTGTCGCCAGGTGACGTAGGTTGTCGACGTGCTGACTTCGGTGAATTCCATTGGCGACTACCTACGTCAACCGGCGACAGGTACCGGCGTCAAAACCGGAGGCCAAAATGATGTGAATTGTCTTCAGTTATCGCCGACAGGGTCGTAGCTTGTCGCGGGTGGACGTAGGTTGACTTCAGTTGTCGCCTGTGTGGTCGTAGGTTGTCGTAGGCGCGATTGTAGGTGGACGTCCTAAGTCGCGACGATTGGGTCGCCGATTGCTTGATGTCGACTAGGTGGTAGGTCGTTGTAACTTGTCGTAGAAATTGTCGTGGGGGGGAGGGGGTCCAGCCACCGTTTTTTCGGCGACCTGCTACGACTATGACAGTCGCTTAAAAAAATCGCTTAAGTGGAACAGGCCCTTTTTCTAAAGCAGGTGGATTTTTACAATGATTGAGTAGTTTCAAGTTTACCATTATTTATTTGTGATTTTACTTAACTAATTGAATATAAATTCACAGCATCCAAAGTACAATTTGAATGATATTGCCTGAACCCTGACTACTAATAGTAGTTTAGTATTTTACTTTAGGCCCCTAACTACTAATCCAGTAATGTAATCACTATGCTGCTACACTTTTAGGGACACTTAGTGAGAAGATGAAGGGGTGCTGTAGTGTCCAACTGTTGACTTGCTGCAGGGAGCAGTAGGTACGTGATTGGGGCAGAATTTATAGTAATTCTGATTGAAATCCTAAATGATTCACATTATACACGTGGCTACAAACCTGAAGGGAGCGTAACATAATTTTAATGGCATTATTAAAAACTTGATATAATGATGGTACAGGAAAAATTGAGACCACAAAAAAATTATTTTGGTTCCATATATTCGTTCGTGTGTCAGACGACGTTCTGCCATCACTTTGCCACAGCCAGTGCCACAACTGTGCCTCTGCGGAGATCGTCTGCAGTCCATGCCTCTCCGTCGCAAGTCAGTAGGTGGGCCATTGTCTGTACCTCTCCACAGTTGCATTTGTCAGAGTCCCAGAAGCCCCACTTCTTCAGGTTGAGTCCGCAACGTCCCACTCCAGTGCGGAGGTGGTTTAGGGCTTTCCAGGTAGTACAAGGCAGGTGGTGTCCTGGTGCCATCTGGTGTTTGGTTTTCATACCTGGCGCGGTTGGCTCTAGTTCCATGAAGCTGTTCTGACTCTTCCAGCGTTTCTTGGCATGTCGGTGATTGTGTAAGGGGTGACGGGGGTCTGTGTCCGCATTGAAGCGTTCTACTGCAGCTGCCCGATCACGTCTTCGAGATGGTTCGTCGATGCCAGCCAGCTCGTACAGATGTTCAACCTTTGTCGACTCCAGGCATCCTGTGATGTTCCTGCGGGCAGTGTTGAATGCAGAGTCCACCTTGCGTGCTTGTTTAGAGTGGCTCCAGACAGGGCTTGCACATTCTGCCACTGAGAAACACAGCACCGGGGATGCAGTGCGGATTGTTGTTGGGTCACATCCAAATGAGCTGTTTGCCAGTTTTTCGATGACATTGTTCCGGGTGTTGGCCTTTGCCTTGGTTTTCTCAATATGTTGGCGATATGATAACGTGCAATCGAGGACCACACCTAGGGACTTTGGTTCCACAGCAGTCCTGCATCTTCTCGCCAAGTGTCCCTCAAAGTGTAATAGCTTAGTGATTACATTACTGGATTAGTAGTTAGGGGCCTAAAGTAAAATAGTAAACTACTATTAGTAGTCAGGGGTTAGGCAATGTCATCTGTATAACCATATATATATATATATATGGTTATATAGATACTAAAATATTTATAAAGTGTAGGAAGGAACTGCAAATGTTAGTTTAAACCAAAGGAGGAGCCAGCACTGCCCTCGCAGCTGCGGCTTGCCTGCAGTCCGTTTGTCTTTTTGTGTTTTTTGTTGTTTTTGTCTGAATTGTAGTTTAAATATGGTGTAGTGTTTGTATGTTATGTGGGGTGGGGGGTGGGAACTGTAAAACTCTCTCTCCTGAGCGGAGACCCGACCCTTTGTTCTGTGTCGTGTCTCCGTTCCCGCTGCGGCCTACCACCGGCCATGCACCTGGAGCTGGCGGGCTCCGGCTGGGACCACCTGGGCTGTGGTTCGCAGAGCCCGCGGCCCGGACTCACCACCTGCGGCGCTGGCTGCCTTCGGATGCTGCGGGAGCGGCTGCGACTCGTCTCCGGAGGCTCCGGCGCGGGCCGCCTGGACGTCGGAAGCCCGCAGGCCCCTGGGTGGGGGCCGACATCGGGAGCTCCGGCAGCGGCAGCGTCTTCGCCCGCCCCGAATCGCGGGGCTTGGGTCGGCCCGCCGCAGACCTTTCACAGTCCGGCACGGCCTGGAATAGGCCGCGGGATTTTCTCCGCCCGGCGGGGGCTTCAATGTCGGGAGCCCCGACCACCCCGACGTGGCAACTCCAACAGCCTGACCGCGGGAGAAGACGGCAGGGAAGAGAAAATGACATTCTGGCCTTCCATCACAGTGAGGAGGGACTGGAGGAGACTCACTGTGATGGACGTTTCTTTTTGTTTGGTGTTAGTTTATGATTGTATGTGTTATTGCATTTTTATTGATTATTCTTATTGGTCTTATTGTTGAACTGCGGGTAATTTTTCATTTCACTGCACATTTATATGTATGTGACAAATAAACGACTATTGACTATTGAGATAGACACAAAAAGCTGGAGTAACTCAGCGGGTCAGACAGCATCTCTGGAGAAAGGTTTTGGGTCAAGACCCTTCTTCAGGCTGAGAGTCAATATTTATAATGTAGTACTGAAGCAGAAGAGTTTATCAACTGAAATTGGTATGGCATTTGCACAGTGTCTCTGAGGTTTAATATTTGTAAAACATTTAATCTGTACAGAATGAATTACCTGACACAACTACTTTGGGCAAGTTGATTGGCAATGTTTGCTGATGAAGAAATTATTCTTAGGGAATAAAATGTAACCCATAACGTTAAAACTTCATTGAACTTCAAATGTTGTGGAGTGCGCAGGAAGGGACTGCAGAAACTGATTTACACTGAGGATCGACACAAAATGCTGGAGTAACTCAGCGGGACAGGCAGCATCTCTGGATAGAAGGAATGGGTGACTTTGAGTCGAGACCCTTCTTCAGACTCAATGTTGTGAGTTGTCAATATTAGTAAGAGGAATAAAACATTGTATCTGAACAATTATAATTTGTTTTCCCTGCAAACTACATACCATGGCTTCTGTTCCATTGTAAGGGCTCAACGTAAATGAATTTGTGAATATACGTATCTGGAAAAAAGAACATGTTGCAGAAATATTATTTAGACTGCAAACATTATAAGCAGCCAATGTGAATGGACGGAAAACGCACGAGACATTCCACTCACCAGCCGCATAATGGGTGTAATAATTGTCCAGAAAATGGGAGGAAAGATGTTGAAGGTCAAATTGGTCATTACAAGCCCAGGGCACACCACACTGGAAAACAGGCCCTGGAAACAATGGAATCATTCTGCAGTGAGAAACACCAAGTTACAGGGTCAAGTCAAGTCAAGTCAATTTTATTTGTATAGCACATTTAAGAACAACCCACGTTGACCAAAGTGCTGTACATCTGATTAGGTACTAAGGAAAAAAAATGAAACATACAGTAGCACGCAAACAGTTCACAGCGCCTCCTCAATGAGCCTCAATGAGCCTCAAACGCTAGGGAGTAGAAATAGGTTTTGAGCCTGGACTTAAAGGAGTCGATGGAGGGGGCAGTTCTGATGGGGAGAGGGATGCTGTTCCACAGTCTAGGAGCTGCAACCGCAAAAGCGCGGTCACCCCTGAGCTTAAGCCTAGACCGCGGGATAGTGAGTAGCCCCAAGTCGGCCGACCTGAGGGACCTGGAGTTAGAGAGGGGGGTTAGAAGATTTTTGATGTAGGGGGGGGAATGTCCATTTAGGGCTTTATACGTGAATAGGAGGAGCTTGAAGTTGATTCTGTACCGTACAGGGAGCCAGTGGAGAGAGGCCAGAATCGGGGTGATGTGGTCCCTTTTACGGGTACCCGTCAGGAGTCTCACTGCGGCGTTTTGGACCAGTTGCAGGCGGGACAGGGAAGATTGGCTGATCCCAGTGTATAGGGAGTTGCAGTAGTCTAGGCGGGAGGAAATGAAAGCGTGAATGATTTTTTGTGTGTGCATAACCAACTCCAAAATCACTTCTACCATCTGACTACAGCGATACTTTGAAAGATTTAGCATTTGGTTGATAAAGTTGTCATCATGAAGTAAAGTGCAGACAAAATGACAGATTTCTTCCTTATGATGATTATAATTCATAATATAATCATAATACAGTATATTACAAGATAATTAGCATATATTATTATAATACATGGTTTGGAACATAAAGGTTTTAAAATGTGACAATTTAAAAATTCTCCAGTAAATGATTATTCATATGCTTAGAAGATGGAGACAAATTGCCTCTATCTACCTTTCCAATGAAATGCAATATTATCAATAAAGGTGAATGGAATGTGTTGCCTTTGCTATCTTCTCCCCACTCAGTCATTTTCTCTTATTAAAATCTGATTTTTATAAGAACAATAAAATTTCAGAATTCCAGTGCCAAAAATAACAGAAATTAAGCACCTGTCACAAGCTTGCCATGTGTTATTTTTGAGTAGAAGGGTGTTAATTCTTCTAAGCATTCAAGTTGTTCGAATGTGGAAGTACATTCAATCTATGCTTGCATGAGAAGTATACATAAAAAAACATAACACTTGGCCTGATAAGAAAGTTAAGAAAGATCTCCATGCAAATGGTTTACATTGCTACAGCCCATTAATGGGAAGAATTTCCGGGAACAAGATTCATTTTTTGGTGTTCAATGGGTGACAGTTTATTTGCAAATGGTGCACGCCTCTTGCCATGTTCGTGAAAGAAGCATTTGGAGTGGGCACATCATTTTATCATCAGTACACATTATTTTTGATCCCAGCTCCAGCTAACATCAGGCCTATGCAATCCATTATTGCTTGGACTGAAGGGTTATCCGAGTTGCATTGCGCATGCGTAACATTCTGCGGAGAAAGCAAGTCAACTCAGATTTACAGCAACTAAAAAGGATTTTATTCCTCAATGTCCATCTAATATAAGGCTAGAGGTTACCATAGCACCTTGGACAATTTTTGACATGCTGGCAGTTGCCAGCATTAGGGTTGAAAAACAGTACAGCACAGGAAGGACCCTTTGCAAATGACACAAAGCTGGGTGGCAGTGTGAACTGCGGAGAGGATGCTACGAGGTTGCAGGGTGACTTGGACAGGTTGTGTGAGTGGGCAGATGCATGGCAGATGCAGTATAATGTCGATAAATGTGAGGTTATCCACTTTAGCGGCAAGAACAAGGAAGCAGATTATTATCTCAATGGTGTCAGATTGGGAAAAAGGGAAGTACAACGAGACCTGTGTGTCCTTGCACACCAGTCACTGAAAGTAAACATGCAGGTACAGCAGGCAGTGAAGAAAGCTAATGGCATGTTGGCCTTCATAACGAGAGGATTTGAGTATAGGAGTAAAGAGGTCCTTCTACGGTTATACAGGGCCCTGGTGAGACCACATCTGGAATATTGTGAGCAGTTTTGGTCTCCTAATTTGAGGAAGGACATCCTTGCTATTGAGGCAGTGCAGCGTAGGTTCACAAGGTTAATCCCCGGGATGGTGGGACTGTCATACGAGGAAAGATTGGAAAGAATGGGCTTGTAGTCACTGGAATTTAGAAGGATGAGAGGGGATCATTTAGAAACATATAAAATTATAAAAGGACTGGACAAGCTAGATGCAGGAAAAATTGTCCCAATGTCGGGGGAGTCCAGAACCAGGGGTCACAGTCCATAAAGGGGAGGCCATTTAGAACTGAGATGAGAAAAAACATTTTCACCCAGAGTGTTGTGAATTTGTGGAATTCTCTGCCACAGAAGGCAGTGGAGGCCAATTCACTGGATGTTTTCAAGAGAGAGTTAGATTTAGCTCTTAGGGCTAACGGAATCAAGGGATATGGGGAGAAGGCAGGAACGGGTTATTCATTGTGGATGATCAGCCATGATCACAATAAATGACGGTGCTGGCTCGAAGGGCCAAATGGCCTTCTCCTGCACCTATTTTCCCTTTAAACTTTCCCCCTTTCACCTTATAGCTCTGGCCTCTAGCAATGGACATTTTCACCCTGGGACAAAGGTTCTGACCGTCTACTTTACCAATGCCTCTCATAATTTTATATACTTCAATTTGTCCATCACAATATCAGACAGCACACTCTCTCACGTATGTGGCACAATTTTTCAACATCTCAGCTCCAAACGAGTTTCAAAATGGTCACTGTCACAACATAGTTACCCATTAAAAGATGCAAGCTGATTTAAGCTGATTTAAGCTGTTGCTAATTATGGGCAAAACTAGTCTCCAACCACTCAGCAACACAAGTAATAACAGGTTCATAAAGTAGCGGGCAGCGTTAAAGCCAAAGATGGACATTAAATGCTGAGTAACTCAGCAGGTCAGGCAGCATTTCGGGAGAACATGGATAGGTGATGTTTCAGGTCGGTATCCTTCTTCAGTCTCTGAAAAGACTCAGAAAGATTCTGAAAATGGATAGGTCCCAACCTGAAACGTCACCCATGTGTAGGAAGGAACTGCAGATGCTGGTTTAATCCGAAGATAGACACAAAATGCTGGAGTAACTCAGGCAGCATCTCTGGAGAGAAGGATTGGGTAACATTTCGGATCGAGAACCTTCTTCAGACTGAATGTTGCCTGTCCCGCTGAGTTACTCCAGCATTTTGTGTCTATCTGAAATGCCACCTATCCATTTTCTCCAGAGATGCTGCCTTACCCACTGACTTATTCCAGCATTTGGTGCCTATCTTTGATATAAACCAGCATCTGCAGTTCCTTTTCATAGCATAAAAGCAATCTTTGGAAACTTGTCAAAGTTACTGTGTCCACTTTTCAATTTAAACTCCACTTACAGTCCAGTTGTATATTAAGTGCATCAGGGCTTAAAGTATGAAATATGGTTTTCTAATCATTTTGAAATAGCAACGTTTTGCAGATTATTACATTTTCCATTGCACATCTCATCACAGTCATTACAATCTGTCCAAACGGACTGCAACAACGGATCATGTTCACCTTGTTATTGTAGTGCTTGTTCAAGCTTACACTCAAAAGATCAGTTGCATATTTGGATGAACTGTAAGATTCCTGGCCTTGGCTATGCTGGTAGTCCGTTAAACTGAAGGTGGATTTTCTTGCATTACTGGAAGATGTCCAAATTACTTGTGATGTACAGCCTGATTGACCAAACAGAGCTTCCAAGTTTCGTATCTAGGCAATGAAAATTACATTTAAAAAAATTAAGTATTTAATCTGCACAACATATTTTGTTAGTCACAGTTTTAAGATCAAGGGATTTATTTAATTATTTTCTCCATTACAAATTGCGCTACAATTAATGTTTTGGGATGGGCAGGAATTTAAAAACAGGTCCAATAATCATTGGGCAATATGGTGGCGCAGCTGGTAGAACTGCTGCCTCACAACATGAGAGACCCGGATTCAATCCTGGCCTCGCGTACTGCATGTGTTGAGTTTGCACATTCTCCCCGTGACCACGTGGCGCAGCGGTAGAGTTGCTGCCTTACAGCGAATGCAGTGCCGGAGACTCAAGTTCGATCCTGACTACGGGCGCCGTCTGTACGGAGTTTGTACGTTCTCTCCGTGACCACCTGCGTGGGTTTTCTCCGAGATCTTCGGTTTCCTCCCACACTCCAAAGACGTACAGGTATGTAGGTTAATTGACTGGGTAAATGTAAAAATTGTCCCTAGTGTGTGTAGGATAGTGTTAATGTGCGGGGATCGCTGGGCGGCGCGGACTCGGTGGGCCGAAGGGCCTGTTTCCGCGCTGTATCTCTAAAATCTAAAAAATTAAAAAACCACGTGGGTCTCTTCTGGGCACTTCAGTTTCCTTCCACATCCCAAAAGACGAACGGGGTGGTAGTTTAATTGGCCTGTGTAAATTGCTCCTAGTGTACAGGGAGTGGATGATAACGTGGAATAACATAAACCTCGTGTGAGTGGGTGATTGATGAGTGTGGCGGACTTGGTGAGTGGAAGGGCCTGTTTCCAGGCTGCATGAGATAAAATTCTAAATTTTGACAAAGAGAACACAGGAAAAAAAACGAAAGCGTGTGAAGTGTAACTTATTTGGATTTCAAAGAACAATTGCAGAGGAAGAATGGAGAAGAGGTGTATCAAAATTAACGGTTCATGGAATTAAAGGGGAATGCGGTCAAATGGATTAAGAGACAGTGGTAAAACAGCAAACCAAGTTACTAGTAAAAAATATATTGGGCTGAGAATAAAAACTTCATTTTTATAACGCTTGGTCATTATTGTTAGGCAGCCAAGCGTGGCAGGCAGGCAGGCCGAGTCATGCTTGCAGCAAGATTAAAAAAAGTCATCAGGGCCACAAGTGAGGCGCCAGATGACTGGAGGACAGCAAAGGTGGTACCTTTATTAAAGAAGGGCCACAGGTAGAAGCCAGGTAACTGCAGGTTGCTTTTGTTATTGGAAGCCTGTGATCAGTGATTAACCACGGGTATTGATGGTAAGACAATTATAGACAATAGGTGCAAGAGTAGGCCATTCGGCCCTTCGAGCCAGCACCGCCATTCAATGCGATCATGGCTGATCATTCTCAATCAGTACCCCGTTCCTGCCTTCTCCCCATACCCCCTGACTCCGCTATCCTTAAGAGCCCTATCTAGATCTCTCTTGAATGCATTCAGAGAATTGGCCTCCACTGCCTTCTGAGGCAGAGAATTCCAGATTCACAACTCTCTGACTGAAAAAGTTTTTCCTCATCTCCGTTCTAAATGGCCTTACCCCTTATTCTTAAACTGTGGCCCCTGGTTCTGGACTCCCCCAACATTGGGAACATGTTTCCTGCCTCTAACGTGCCCAACCCCTTAATAATCTTATGTTTCGATACGTTTGCTCTGGCCAATTTAAAGAAAAAACAGAAATTACTCAGAAAGAGATAGTGAGAAAGTAAAAACTGTGGAGGGGGGGGTTTAAGGATAAATGATCTTCACTATTCCCTATAAATGAATGCCTCCAGACTAGGATGGATTTTATATAAAGCCACATGAAGGTGGAACAAATACAAAAACATTCTTACAAGTAAAAAATGCCCAAAGACATTTGTCATGAAGACCTGCTGTAGTCCATCATCACTGAGCCAATCTTCCTGGGTCAGCAGTCCGTCCCCAGTTGCAAACATACTAAATATTTTCCTGTTAATGTGAAAATACCATCATTTGACAACATTACTGATATCAATTCATTGTCATCACAAATACAGATCTGGAGGAAGAGGGGAGAGATCGGTGGAGAAGGTGGGAGGGATATAAAGGAGAGCATTGGGGGATGGGATGAGAGGTTGCAATGGGAGTGGAGGGTAAAAGTTCAAAAATATATATTTTTTAAGTTTAAAAAATAAAGCATTAATTAAAAAATGCATTTTCTTAAAAACACATTTCAGTGATATACTTAATTAGAAGTATTAACACAAAATTGAAAGAAATATTTAAATATCTAAATTATACATAATTTTAGTATTTTAACAAATATTTTAATTACACAGGGCAAGTACACATACCCTGGTTTGCATTGATCGGCGCTGAAGTGGAGATGGTTGAAAACTTCAAATTCCTAGGAGTAAATATTATCAACAACTGCTCCTGGATCACCCATATTGAAGCAATGGCCCTCCATCGACTCCTTTAAGTCCAGGCTCAAAACCTATTTCTACTCCCTAGCGTTTGAGGCCCTCTGAGGGGGCGCTGTGAACTGTTTATGTATGTGCTGTTATGTCTGTGTGCCATTGTATGTTCGTTCTTAGTACCTGAACTGATGTACAGCACTTTGGTCAACGTGGGTTGTTTTAAAAATGTGCTATACAAATAAAATTGACTTGACACTCACAACGTTTAAGAGGCATTTGGATGGGCACTTGAAATGCTACAACATTCAGGGCTACGGTCCAAATGCGGGAAAATTGGATTAAAATTAGACTGTGTTTGGTAACGGGCGGCACGGACACGATGGGCCGAAGGGCCTCTTTCTGTGCTGTAGGACTCTATGACTCTAAAGCACACCAACGCCTCTACTTCCTTAGAAGGCTTAGGAAGTTCGGCATGTTCCCAACAACTCCTACAGAAGCGCCGTAGAAAGCATTTTATCGGGATGCATCACAGCCTGGTTTGCAAACACCTCCATCCAAAACCATAAGAATTTGCAGCGAATTGTGGTTGTAGCCCAGACCATCACACAAATCAATCTCCCTTCCATTGACTCCATTTATACCTCACGCTTCCTCAGTAAGGCCACCTGCATAATCAAGAACAAATCGCACCCTGACCACTCCCTCTTCCCAGCTGTTATAAGGCAACTGAACCATCCTACCACAACTAAACTGAACTACTATCTACCTCATTGGAGACCCTTAGATTATCTTTAGTGTAAGAAAATAACTGCAGATGCTGGTACAAATCGAAGGTATTTATTCACAAAATGCTGGAGTAACTCAGCAGGTCAGGCAGCAGCATCTCAGGAGAGAAGGAATGGGTGACATTTCGGGTCGAGACCCTTCTTCAGACTGTCTTTGATCTTCAGGTAATCTTCAGATTATCTTTGATTGATCTTTCCAGGTTTTATCTTGCACTAGTTCTTCCCTTTATGATATATCTGTACACTGTGAATGGCTCGATTATAATCATTTATTGTTTATCTGCTGACTGGTCAGCACGCAACAAAAGCTTTTTACTGCACCTCGGTACACGTGACAATAAACTAAACTCAACTAAACACAAGCTATTCATCTACATTTAACTTTTCTATTCACGACAGCAACCCCATTCTGATGCCGTATGTTTAAGGCAATGGGAAAGATGTGTAACCTGCTGTTCAGATCAGACAGGCTGAGCTCTAGCCCCAGACTCTGGCATAACTACAGAGGTGAGCTTGAGATGACATGCATTCATGTGGAAGTCAGAGTTGAGCCACTTACAAAGTGCACCTCACCAGCAGTTCTCGAATGTGCTACTTTCAAAAGGAAAGTATATTGCAGGCCTTTAACCGACCTCTCATCATAGATAGTATAAGAAAATAACTGTAGATGCTGGTACAAATTGAAGATATTTATTCACAAAATGCTGGAGTAACTCAGCGGGCCAGGCAGCATCTCAGGAGAGAAGGAATGGGTGACGTTTCGGGTCGAGACCCTTCTTCAGACTGATGTCAGGGGGGCGGGACAAAGGAAGGATATAGGTGGAGACAGGAAGATAGAGGGAGATCTGGGAAGGGGGAGGGGAAGAGAGGGACAGAGGAACTATCTAAAGTTGGAGAGGTCGATGTTCATACCACTGGGCTGCAAACTGCCCAGGTGAAATATGAGGTGCTGTTCCTCCAATTTCTGGTGGGTCTCACTATGGCACTCATCATAGATAGATGCTGGTTTAAATTCTTTCAGCATTTTAAGATAAGGAAGCAGCTGCAAGCCATTTTGGTCATTCTACCACTCAATAAAATGATTGCTGATCCTTAACCTCAATGCCACTTCATGCACTAATGCCAAATTCCTTAATATTTAAAAATCTATTGATCACTATAGTTCAGATTTACAATATCCAGACTTTAGCTGCATTAAAATGTAGTTCTTTGTTAATTGATCTCAGCAATTTACAATCAAGAGAAGAGTCAAGATTTAGGGGCAAATTAATCTCTCGTCTTAATTTTAGAAAGTAGAAGAAAATCAGTAGACACCCTTGCAGGCACAGCGAGAACGCACAGCCTCCACGTTGGTCTCACCTGAGGTCAGGATCAAACATAGATTCCTGAAACTCTTGGGCAGCAATGCTAACTGTTGTGCCATCATGGCACTCATCGGTGGGAGGACAGGCATGGCTACTGACAATCCCAGAGAGGCCATGAGGACAATAATTATAGGGCGGGAGACAATGTGCAGAAGCAGGTCGAGTCCAATGTCAAGTCAAGTTTATTTGTCACATACATATACAAGATGTGCAGTGAAATGAAAGTGGCACCGCCTGCGGATTGTGCTAAACTACAAAACAGAATAGAATTATTATTTTTTTAACACAAAAAATAAATTAATATAGTAAATTAAATGAGTCCCTGGTGATATGAGAGTTAACAGTCCTGATGGCCTGTGGGAAGAAACTCTGTCTCATCCTCTCTGTTTTCACAGCGTGACAGCGGAGGCGTTTGCCTGACCGTAGCAGCTGGAACAGTCCGTTACTGGGGTGGTAGGGGTCCCCCATAATGTTGCTGGCTCTGGATCTGCACCTCCTGATGTATAGGTCCTGCAGGGGGGCGCGTGTAGTTCCCATAGTGCGTTCAGCCGAACGCACTACTCTCCGCAGAGCCTTCCTGTCCTGGGCAGAACTGTTCCCAAACCAGATTGTGATGTTTCCGGACAAGATGCTTTCTACAGCCCCAGAGTAGAAGCACTGAAGGATCCTCAGAGAGACTTTGAATTTCCTCAACTGTCTGAAGGGGTAAAGGCGCTGCCTGCTTACAATTAAATAGACAATTAAATGTCTATAATGTTGTTTTTGTTCTCTCAGGTGGTTAAAATATCTAAAAGATCCAAAATAAAGAAGGCAACTTCACATCATTTCCACTCACATCATCAGTTTCACTGAGCGATCTCTCGTTTCTGCAGTTACATTCTTAGATACTATTGGGGAAACCATGTTAAGCAATCCCATCATCAAATTCCTAAGATATCCTTGAGGCATTGGGGGTGCATTTTCAAAAGCCAAATGCAGTGGATTATAGCAAAAAGAACATTTAAACCGCTTAATGTGAATCGGCAACTTTAGTAATTATTTCTAAATCCTCATGATACAATACCTGGAAAATAATCCATTTAGAAAGGCTTTCAAACTGAAACGAGGATTTGGCATAATCCCAGCATTTAGATAGAGATAATCTAAATGCTGATACCTGCATCAAAACAAAATATTATTTAGTGAAAGTTGACATACACAACACGCAGTACCCATAATATGCAGAGTATGCCTCTTTATTACAATTAATACTGGATATGGGATTACAGCTGGCTGACCAGACCAATAGATCGTGAGTAAAAGTCAGAGTGAACAGTATTCCAGGACCCACAGGATTAAAAATCGCAAACATATTTCACATTACACTTGCAGCTTCAGATATATCAAAAATCTTCTAACCCACCACTCTATCTCCAGGTCCCTCAGGTCGGCCTACTTGGGGCTACTGACTATCCCGCAGTCTAGGCTTAAGCTCAGGGGTGACCGCGCTTTTGCGGTTGCAGCTCCTAGACTGTGGAACAGCATCCCTCTCCCCATCAGAACTGCTCCCTCCATCGACTCCTTTAAATCCAGGCTCAAAACCTATTTCTACTCCCTAGCGTTTGAGGCCCTCTGAGGGGGCGCTGTGAACTGTTTATGTATGTGCTGTTATGTTTGTGTGCCATTGTATGTTCGTTTCTTAGTACCTGAACTGATGTACAGCACTTTGGTCAACGTGGGTTGTTTTTAAATATGCTATACAAATAAAATTGACTTGACTTGACTTGACTTCTCATATCTTGAATTGTGGAGAATAGAGAACTGTGTTCTTTGTATCGTAGAGTCATACAGTGTGGAAACAGACCCTTCGGCCCATCTTGCCCACACCGGCCAACATGTCCCGGCTACACAAGTCCCACCTGCCTGCGTTTGGTCCATATCCCTCCAAACCTGTCCCATCCATGTAACCGTTTCTTAAACTTTGGGATAGTCCCAGCCTCAACTACCTCCTCTGGCAGCTTGTTCCACACACCCACCACCCTTTGTGTGAAAAAGTTATCCCTTAGATTCCTATTAAATCTTTTCCCCTTCACCTTAAACCCATGTCCTCTAGTCCTCGATTTACATACTCTGGGCAAGAGACTCCTCTCATGATTTTATACACCTCTATAAGATCACCCCTCATCCTCCTGTGCTCTGGAGAATAGAGTCCCAGCCTACTCAACCTCTCCATCTTGCTCAGACCCTCTAGTCCTGGCAAAGTCCTCATAAAAAAATGTACTCTCCTGTTAATTGCTAATGCTGAATCCCTGAATGCTAAAATTGCAGGAAATGCCATTTTCAGAAGCAATTATATTTCTTATCCAAGCCCCCAAAATTAAATGGAAGTGATGTTTCATCCCATCATAGTGGCTGAAAGTTGACAACATTTAAATCACATATTAAGGATTAATATACAGGATTCATATATTTCAGAATCATTTCAGGTTCTGACATTCAGACCTGGGTTAGATATTTTACTATCAAAAGCTCATTTTATATTTCCTTCAATTATTATTTCAATTTAAGCATAGGGGAAGAATGACAACATAAAGCACAAACTCATGTTCACCTAGTATAGAAACTACACCCAGTACATAATAAACTAAGTAAACATTTATTCTCAATTTGCAATTGGTTGATGAAAATGTGGGGTGGCAGAGTAAGTGATGAAGTTAGCTCAGAAACTAAAAGGACATCAGAAGATCTCATGACCAAATTACATAGTTCTCTGATCAAGTCTCAATATGAATGTTGTGCTTTTTTAGGGAGACATTGAACAAATGCAAATATATGCCATCAAGTCATTATTATGCTTGTAAAAGCATAAATTAGCTGATGAGTGGCGAATAGTGAAAGGCCTGGATAGAGTGGATGTTTCCACTAGTGGGAGCGTCCAGGACCACAGCCTCAGAATTAAAGGACATTCCTTTAGGAAGATGAGGAGAACTTTCATTAATCAGAGGGTGGTGAATCTGTGAAATGCATTACCACAGATGGCTGTGGAGGCCGTCAATAGATTCTTGATTAATACGGGTGTCAGGGGTCATGGGGAGAAAGCAGGAGACAGGGGGTTGAGGGAAAGATAGATCAGCCATGATTGAATGGTGGAGTAGACTTGATGGACTGAATGGCCTAATTCTGCTCCTATCACTTATGAATAGCAAAAAGTTTATTTTCAAATTATGGTAAATGCAAATTCGTTGCAAGTACATTATATGGCATTCAGAATTTTGCCTCATTTTGTCTGCCGGAATAATGATAGAAAATTAATTCAGTAAATATGATTAGATTTATGGTAAATTGTTTTTTAAAAAACCCCGCCCTAATTGATAATATTGAAGTACCTTTGCCTTATCTCCTTTGCTGCTTTGACGACTGAATTAGCATTTCCTACATCCAGCTTCAGGAGGCTAATGTCAGCCCCCGGATGAGACAGTAGGAGTTCAGACTTGGCAGCGTCAGCTTTCTGCATGTTTCGACATGCCATACAGAGGTGGATCTGGTCACCCTCAGACAGAATGCGATCGCAAAGAGCCAGTCCAATGCCACTGGAAAAGAGACAAATCTGTGGTCATCTATTGGCAAAGAAATATCCAGTCTTCCCTCATTATCACAGACCTCTGTATAATGAATTTCAGTTATAGCATCCCCACAATAATCAGACACCACTTGTCTTTTTAAGAGCACAGGCTGATAGTTACACCGTGGGAATTAATTGAAATAGACAAACAATTGCTTAGATCGACACTTGTGCAATGATACCACATTAAACAATCTAACACACAGCCTTTAGTATTTTTAGCTTGCAGTAACAAAAAAATCATTTTTAGCTGTTCAAAAAATGTGTATTTGGAAACAGCTTGCTGTTTCAGAGTGACCTATCCCATCCATTCCCACATCTAGATGTGGGGCGGCACGGTGGCGCAGCGGTAGAGTTGCTGCCTTCCAGCAAATGCAGCGGCGGAGACTCAGGTTCGATCCTGACTGTACGGAGTTTGTACGTTCTCCCCGTGACCTGCGTGGGTTTTCTCCGAGATCTTCGGTTTCCTCCCACACTCCAAAGACGTACAGGTTTGTAGGTTAATTGGCTGGGCAAAATGTAAAAATTGTCCCTAGTGGGTGTAGGATAGTGTTAATGTGTGGGGATCGCTGGGCGGCGCGGACCCGGTGGGCCAGAGGGCCTGTTTCTGCACTGTATCTCTAAATCTAAAAATCTAAATCTAAATGTAGACAAGCAATTGCTTAGATCGACACTTGTGCAATGGTACCGCATTAAACAATCTAACACACAGCCTTTAGTATTTTTAGCTTGCAGTAACAAAAAAAACATTTTTAGCTGTTCACAAAATGCGTATTTGGAAACAGCTCACTGTTTCAGAGTGACCTATCCCATCCATTCCCACATCTGGTCCCATCCATTCCCAATCTTATTCCATCCATTCCCCATCTTGTCCCATCCATTCCCCTCTCTTGCTTTAGAGATTGTGGAGGCATTCATAGTGATATTTCAAGAATCACTAGAGTCAGGAGTGGTTCGAGACAATTGGAAAATTGCCAGTATTACCCCCGCTGTACAAGAAGGGAGCAAAGCAAAATAGTGACAACTACAGGTATTTATTCACAAAATGCTGGAGTAACTCAGCAGGTCAGGCAGCATCTCAGGAAAGAAGGAATGGGCGACGTTTCGGGTCGAGACCCTTCTTCAGTCTGAAACGTCGCCCATTCCTTCTCTCCTGAGATGCTGCCTGACCTGCTGAGTTACTCCAACATTTTGTGAATAAATACCTTTGATTTGTACCAGCATCTGCAGTTATTTTCTTACACATAGTGACAACTACAGGACGGTTGGTCTGACTTCAGAGGTTGGTAAGATTTTAGAGTCCATTTTAGGGTTTTGGGGTTGTGTAATTTGAATGCATATTTAATGCTTTTATTGTTGGGCTGTGTTTTGGGGGTTTTTGGGGTTGTGTAATTTGAATGCCTATTTAATGCTTTTATTGTTGGACTGTGTTTTGGGGGTTTTTTGGGGTTGTGTAATTTTAATGCTTATTTAATGCTTTTATTGTTGGACTGTGGGTGACTGAATTTCGTCCAATATTGGATGACAAATAAAGCTATCTTGAATCTTGAATCTTGAATCTTGAATAAAGGATGAGGTTACGGACTTGATAAAATAGGCGGTCAGCTTGGCTTTGTGAAGGGGAGATCTTGCCCAACAAATCTGGTGGAATTCTTTGACGTAAATAGCAGGTCAGACAAAGGAGAGTCAATGAATGTTGTTTACCTAAATTTTCAGAAAGCCTTTGATATGGTGCCACACGTGAGGTTACTAAGGAAGGTGAGAGCCCATGGTATCAAGGGCAGATACTAGAATGGATAGCAGGTTGGCTGGATGGCAGATAGCAAAGAGGGGGCTTTTTCTGGTTGGCTGCCAGTGACTCGTGGAGTTCTGTAGGGGTCGGTGCTGGGTCCGGTACTCTTCACATTGTATATTAATGATTTGGATGAGGGGATTGAAGGCTTTGTGGCCAAGATTGCAGATGAGACAAAAATAGGTGGGAAGGGCAGGTAGTGAGGACGAGGGGGATTCTGTCCTTGTTACGAATGGGGAGGAAGAGTGGAGCTGCGGGATATAGAGGAGGCCCTAGTGACAGCCTCATCTATAATGGAAGAGGGGAAGCCCCGTTTCCTAAAGAATGAGGACATCTCTGATGCCCTAGTGTGAAACACCTCATCCCGGGCGCAGATGCGGCATAGACGGAGGAATTGGGAGTAGGGGATAGACTTTTTGTAGGAGACCGGGTGGGAAGAAGTGTAGTCCAGATAGCTGTGGGAGTCAGTGGGTTTGTAGTAGATGTCAGTCACTAGTCTGTCTCCTGTGATGGAGATGGTGAGATCCAGAAACGGTAGGGATATGTCAGAGATGGTCCAAGTATATTTAAGAGCAGGATGGAATTTAGTGGTGAAATGTATGAAGTCAGTGAGTTCTGCATGGGTACTGGAGGTAGCACCAATGCAGTCATCAATGTAGTGGAGGTAGAGTTCGGGGATGGGGCCAGTGTACTTCTGGAACAGGGATTGTTCGACGTACCCGACAAAGAGGCAGGCATTGCTAGGGCCCATGCAAGTGCCCATAGCTACGCCTCGGGTTTGGAGGAAGTGGGAGGAGTCAAAGGAGAAGTTGTTGAGGGTAAGAACCAGCTCTGCTAGGCGGAGGAGAGTGTTAGTAGATGGAGATTGGCTGGTTCTACAGTCGAGGAAGAAACAGAGGGCTTCAAGACCATTCTTGTGGGGGATGGAAGTGTAGAGTGACTGGACATCCATGGTGAAAATGAAGGAGTGGGGGCCTGGAAACTGGAAGTTATTGAGGAGACAGAGACCATGTGAGGTGTCTTGGACGTAGGTGGGGAGGGATTTGACCAGGGGGGATAGGATGGAGTCGAGGTAGGTGGAAATTAGTTCGGTGGGACATGAACAGGCAGAAACAATGGGTCTGCCAGGACAGTTCTGTTTATGGATTTTAGGGAGAAGGTAAAATCGGGCCGTGCGGGGCTGGTGAACGATAAGGTTGGCGGCATAGAGGGTAGAGCGCCGTAATTGGTGAGATCAGTGATGGTGTTGGTGATTAAGGTCTGGTGCTCGTCAGTAGGGTCATAGTCCAAGGATAAGTAGGAGGAGGTGTCTGAGAGTTATCGTCTGGCCTCGGTCCGGTAGCGGTCAGCACCTCCCTTGTCAGCGGGTTTGATGACTAAGTCGGTGTTGTTGCAGAGTGAGTGGAGGGCTGTATGTTCAGGAGAGGAGAGGTTAGAGTGAGTCAGGGGAGTGGAGAATTTGAGGCGGTTAATGTCACTCCCGCAGTTGGAAATGAAAAGTTCCAATGAGGATAGTTGGCCAACCGGGGGGGGGGGGGGTCCAAGAGGAGGGGGTCCGCTGGAGACGGGAGAAGGGGTCATCACTGGGTGGTGAGGTCTCCTTCCCATGGAAAAAGGCTCGGAGGCGGAGGCGAAGGAAGAAGAGCTCCACATCATGGCGGACCCGGAACTCGTTGATGTGGGGGCGGAGGGTAACAAAGGTGAGGCCCCTGCTGAGGACAGACCGTTCGGTATCTGAAAGGGGGAGGTCAGGGGGCATGGTGAACACCCGGCAAGTGTGGGGATTGAGGTTGGATGAAGGCAGGGGAGCCAGGAATGAGTGGGTTAACCTATGATGAGCGTTTGTCGGCACTGGGCCTGTATTCGCTGGAGTTTAGAAGAATCAGGGGGGGACCTCATTGAAACTTACCGAATTGTGAAAGGCCTGGATAGAGTGGATGTGGAGAGGATGTGGGAGACTAGTGGGAGAGGTCATAGCCTCAGAACTAAAGGATGTTCCTTTAGGAAGGAGATGAGGAGGAATTTATTCAGCCAGCGGGTGGTGAATCTGTAGAATTCTGCCACAGAAGGCTGTGGAGGCCAAGTCAATGGATATTTTGTAGGCAGAGATAGATTCTTGATCGGTTCGGGTGTCACGGGTTATGGGGAGAAGGCAGGAGAATGGTGTTAGGAGGGAGATAGATCAGCCATAATTGAATGGTTGAGTAGACTAGATGGGGCGAACGGCCTAATTCTGCTCCTACCACTTATGAACTTAAGATCCATTCCCCATCTTGTCCCATCCATTCCCCCCTCATTTTAACACCAACCTCCTAACCGGGGCTTCTGGGGGGCAAGCTGGAGCGCACAGGAGTGGATCACCACCTCACATCCTAGATTTTGGACTACCTCACCAACCAACCACAGCATGTGAGGACAAAGGACCTGGTCTCGGACAGGGTGGTCTGCAGCACTGGGGTTCCTCAGGGAACAGTGCCAGCTCCATTCTTGTTCACCCTGTACACTGCGGATTTCAGGCACAACTCCGCAGACTCCTATCTACAGAAGTTCTCTTACGACTCTGCCATCGTCGGCCTCATCACGGGCGACGAGGACAGGGCGTACAGAGAACTGATCAAGGAGATTGTGGACTGGTGCCAGCGGAATTGCCTCTGGATCAACGCGGGGAAAACCAGGGAGATGGTGGTAGATTTCCGCAGGCGCAGCCAGGTCCCCCCCGACACCGGTGAACACCCAGGGAATGTACATCGAGAGGGTGGATTCTTGTAAGTACCTGGGTGTTTACCTCAACAATAAACTGGACTGGACTGAAAACACCGATGCGCTATACAAAAAGGGTCAGAGCAGACTTTATCTGCTAAGGAGACTCAGGTCCTTTGGAGTGCAGGGGGCACTCCTAAGGACCTTCTACAATACGGTGGTGGCATTGGCCATTTTCTATGGAGTGGTCTGCTGGAGCAGCAGCATCTCAACGGCGGAAGGGAAGAGACTCGACAAGCTGGTCAGGAAGGCCGGCTCTGTCCTGGGTTGCCCCCTCGACTCAGTGCAGGTGGTGGGAGAGAGGAGGATGATGGCAAAGCTACAATCGCTGCTGGACAACGACTCCCACCCCATGCAGGACACTGTCACTGCACTGAGTAGCTCCTTCAGTGACAGACTCCTTCACCCCAAATGCGTGAAGGAGAGATATAGGAGGTCCTTCCTTCCCCCTGCTGTGAGACTGCACAACCAGCACTGCTTTTAGCAGACGAGTCAACAATAACAGCTAAGAACACACAGAAAACTGATGACAATTTATGTATCTTTTATTTATAATGAATGATCTCTTGCTCTCTTGCTATCCACTTTGCTATACACTGTAACATTGTAAATTTCCCCGGTGTGGGACGAATAAAGGAATATATATATAACCCGGAGGCAATCCTGGTCCTCCCTACATCTTAACACCAACCTCCCAACCCTGAGGCAACACTGACCCTCCCTCTCCCACCCTCTCCCTCCCTGTCCCTTTCTCTCCCTCCCACCCTCTCCCTCCGTTCCTTTCCTCCCTCTCTTTCCCTCCCTCCTTTCCCTCCCGCCCTCTCTCCCTCCCTCCCACCCTCTCTCCCCTCCCTCCCCCTCCCACCCTCTCTCCCCCCCCCTCCCTCCTCTCTCCCCTCCTTCCCCCTCCTCACCCTCTCTCCCCTCCCTCCCCCTCCCACCCTCTCTCCCCCTCCCACCCTCTCTCCCACCCTCTCTCCCCTCCCTCCCCCTCCCACCCTCTCTCCCCCCACCGCCCCCCTCCCTCCCCCTCTCCCACCCTCTCTCCCCTCCCCCTCCCACCCTCTCCCCTCCCTCCCCCGCCCTCTCCCACCCTCTTCTCCCCACCCTCTCCCACCCTCTCTCCCCCTCCCCCTCCCACCCTCTCTCCCCCTCCCACCCTCTCTCCCCCCCCTCCCTCCCCCTCCACCCTCTCTCCCCTCCTTCCCCCTCCACCCTCTCTCCCCTCCCACCCTCTCTCCCCTCCCTCCCCCTCCCACCCTCTCTCCACCTCCTTCCCCTCCCACCCTCTCTCCCCCTCCCACCCTCTCTCCCCTCCCACCCTCTCTCCCCTCCCACCCTCTCTCCCCTGTCTCCCTCCCTCCCCCTCCCTCCTCTCTCCCCTCCTTCCCCTCCCACCCTCTCTCCCCTCCCACCCTCTCTCCCCTCCCACCCTCTCTCCCCCTCCCACCCTCTCTCCCCTCCCACCCTCTCTCCCCCTCCCACCCTCTCTCCCCTCCCACCCTCTCTCCCCTCCCACCCTCTCTCCCCCTCCCACCCCTCTCGTCCCACCCTCTCTCCTCTCCCACCCTCAACTCCACCCTCTCTCCCCTCCCACCCTCTCTCCCACCCTCTCCCCCTCCCACCCTCTCTCCACCCTCTCCCCCTCCCACCCTCTCTCCCACCCTCTCTCCCACCCTCTCTCCCACCCTCTCTCCCACCCTCTCTCCCACCCTCTCTCCCACCCTCCCTCCACCCTCTCTCCCCTCCCACCCTCGCTCCCCTCCCACCCTCTCTCCCCTCCCACCCTCTCTCCCCCTCCCACCCTCTCTCCCCCTCCCACCCTCTCTCCCCCTCCCACCCTCTCTCCCCCTCCCCACCCTCTCGCCCACCCTCTCTCCCCCTCCCACCCTCTCTCCCCCTCCCACCCTCTCTCCCCCTCCCACCCTCTCTCCCACCCTCGTCTCCCACCCTCTCTCCCACCCTCTCCCCCTCCCACCCTCTCTCCCCCTCCCACCCTCTCTCCCCTCCCACCCTCTCTCACCCTCTCTCCCACCCCTCTCTCCCACCCTCTCCCCTCCCACCCTCTCTCCCCCTCCCACCCTCTCTCCCCCTCCCACCCCTCTCTCCCCTCCCACCCCCTCCCACCCTCTCTCCCCTCCCACCCCCTCCCACCCTCTCTCCCCCTCCCACCCTCTCTCCCACCCTCTCTCCCCTCCCACCCTCTCTCCCCTCCCACCCTCTCTCCCCACCCTCTCTCCCCTCCCACCCTCTCTCCCCTCCCACCCTCTCTCCCCTCCCACCCTCTCTCCCACCCTCTCTCCCACCCTCTCTCCCACCCTCTCTCCCCTCCCACCCTCTCTCCCCCTCCCACCCTCTCTCCCACCCTCTCTCCCCCTCCCACCCTCTCTCCCCTCCCACCCTCTCTCCCCTCCCACCCTCTCTCCCCTCCCACCCTCTCTCCCCCTCCCACCCTCTCTCCCACCCTCTCTCCCCTCCCACCCTCTCTCCCCTCCCACCCTCTCTCCCCCTCTCTCCCCTCCCACCCTCTCTCCCCTCCCACCCTCTCTCCCCCTCCCACCCTCTCTCCCCTCCCACCCTCTCTCCCCTCCCACCCTCTCTCCCCTCCCACCCTCTCTCCCTCCCACCCTCTCTCCCCCCTCCCACCCTCTCTCCCCTCCCACCCTCTCTCCCCTCCCATCCTCTCTCCCCCTCCCACCCTCTCTCCACCCTCTCTCCCCTCCCACCCTCTCTCCCCTCCCACCCTCTCTCCCCTCCCACCCTCTCTCCCACCCTCTCTCCCCCTCCCACCCTCTCTCCCACCCTCTCTCCCACCCTCTCTCCCCCTCCCACCCTCTCTCCCCTCCCATCCTCTCTCCCCCTCCCACCCTCTCTCCCACCCTCTCTCCCCTCCCACCCTCTCTCCCCCTCCCACCCTCTCTCCCCTCCCACCCTCTCTCCCACCATCTCCCTCCCTCCCACCCTCTCTCCCCTCCCACCCTCTCTCCCCTCCCACCCTCTCTCCCACCATCTCCCTCCCTCCCACCCTCTCTCCCCTCCCACCCTCTCTCCCCTCCCACCCTCTCTCCCCTCCCACCCTCTCTCCCCTCCCACCCTCTCTCCCCCTCCCACCCTCTCTCCCCCTCCCACCCTCTCTCCCCTCCCACCCTCTCTCCCCTCCCACCCTCTCTCCCCTCCCACCCTCTCTCCCCTCCCACCCTCTCTCCCCCTCCCACCCTCTCTCCCCTCCCACCCTCTCTCCCACCATCTCCCTCCCTCCCACCCTCTCTCCCCTCCCACCCTCTCTCCCCCTCCCACCCTCTCTCCCCCTCCCATCCTCTCTCCCCCTCCCACCCTCTCTCCCACCCTCTCTCCCCCTCCCACCCTCTCTCCCCTCCCACCCTCTCTCCCCACCCTCTCTCCCCTCCCACCCTCTCTCCCCCTCCCACCCTCTCTCCCCCTCCCACCCTCTCTCCCACCCTCTCTCCCCCTCCCACCCTCTCTCCCCCTCCCACCCTCTCTCCCACCCTCTCTCCCCCTCCCACCCTCTCTCCCCTCCCACCCTCTCTCCCACCCTCTCTCCCCTCCCACCCTCTCTCCCCCTCCCACCCTCTCTCCCCCTCCCATCCTCTCTCCCCCTCCCACCCTCTCTCCCACCCTCTCTCCCCCCTCCCACCCTCTCTCCCCCTCCACCCTCTCTCCCCCTCCCACCCTCTCTCCCCCTCCCATCCTCTCTCCCCCTCCCACCCTCTCTCCCACCCTCTCTCCCCCTCCCATCCTCTCTCCCCTCCCACCCTCTCTCCCACCCTCTCTCCCCCTCCCACCCTCTCTCCCCCTCCCACCCTCTCTCCCACCCTCTCTCCCCCTCCCACCCTCTCTCCCCTCCCACCCTCTCTCCCACCCTCTCTCCCCTCCCACCCTCTCTCCCCCTCCCACCCTCTCTCCCCCTCCCATCCTCTCTCCCCCTCCCACCCTCTCTCCCACCCTCTCTCCCCCTCCCACCCTCTCTCCCCCTCCCACCCTCTCTCCCCCTCCCACCCTCTCTCCCCCTCCCACCCTCTCTCCCCCTCCCACCCTCTCTCCCCCTCCCATCCTCTCTCCCCCTCCCACCCTCTCTCCCACCCTCTCTCCCCCTCCCACCCTCTCTCCCTCCCACCCTCTCTCCCACCATCTCCCTCCCTCCCACCCTCTCTCCCCTCCCACCCTCTCTCCCCCTCCCACCCTCTCTCCCCCTCCCACCCTCTCTCCCCCTCCCACCCTCTCTCCCCCTCCCACCCTCTCTCCCCCTCCCTCCCTCCCTCCCCACAGCCGCTGCCCGACCCGCATGAGTGTGGGCCTCCGGTCGCCATAGTTACCTGTTGGCGCCGTTACCAGGACGACCCGGCGCGCCATGGCGGCGGCGGCGGCGGCGGCGGCGGCTCCTCTCTCGCCCTCGGCGGCCCCGGGGGAGGAGGGAATAACAGGTAAACCGTTTCAGCTTCACCCCTCACCCTCACCGCGATGGGACGTCCCCCGTCACCCGTTGACGAGTCCCGCCCAACCTCCATCCCCGCCTCCTCGGACCACCGCGCGTCACCGTCGCCTCAGCACCAGCAGCACCAGCAGCGCCATGTCATGCCAAGATGGCGGCGCCTGGCGGCGGCGCGCGGCGGCGGTGGCGCCTGTCAGCGGCTGGAGCTTCACGTGGGTGGGGGTCACTTGGACATTGAAAACATCCACACAGCAAATATCCTTTCCCAACACACTACCCTGCTTTGTGCAAAACATGTGTGGGAATCTGCAGAGGCGGCGCTGGCGCTGGCGTTGGCGTGAGGTCATTTTAACCATGAATAAGACAGTCCAAGATTAGAATCGCACCAACCACCACAATCAGCCCGGCAAGTGGCACAGAGCCACAGTGAAATGGTTATCAACAACCCCCCAAACCGCACCCATTTGAACCCCTGAAAGGAGTTGATGATCCTCAGTTTCTAAAGAACGCGCGGTTTGCCAAGAAGCACAACAAAAAAGGGAAGAAAAGAATTGAAGGCAAAAAATAAAGTGGCAATCGCAGCCCTGACAAGTCAACATCTGCAGCCCTGCTTGGACAACAATGGTGGCCAAATGGAATATGTATTTTTGAATTGTTCATTTTGAATAAAATGAGTGTCTGAAACAAAAAAATAACGTGTGGGAAGGAACTGCAGATGCTGGTTTAAACCGAAGACAGACACAAAATGCTGGAGAGAAGTCAAGTCAAGTCAATTTTATTTGTATAGCACATTTAAAAACAACCCACGTTGACCAAAGTGCAGAAGGATCTCCTTATCAGTCTGAAGAGGGTCTCGACCCGAAACGTCGCCCATTCCTTCTCTCCTGAGATGCTGCATGACCTGCTGAGTTACTCCAGCATTTTGTGAATAAATACCTTCGATTTGTACCAGCATCTGCAGTTATTTTCTTACACTCCTTATCCTGCTGAGTTACTCCAGCTTTTTGTGTATGTCTTGTGGGAAACCTTTGTCTCTTGCCTTTTGGACACTTGAAAGTAATTTTGTTTGTAAAATCAGCACAACTTTCAGTCTGAAGAAGGGTCTCGACCCGAAACGTCTCCCATTCCAGACATGCTGCCTGTCCCGCTGAGTTACTCCAGCTTTTTACTTCAAAAATGAATATTGGGCCAATTCCCTTTAACTGGGGCAGGAACATCAACATTAATGATGTTATTGCACATGAACACATTAATAGATGCTTCTCAGGAAGGTCTAAAGTGATTCGCAGTAGAGGAGATACACACAAAAAGCTGGAGTAACTCAGTGGGACAGCATAGCCAGCATCTCTGGAGAAAAGGAACAGGTGACATTTCAGGTGTCATCCTTTTTCAGACTGAGCAGTGGAAACGGAAACAAGAGATAGACAGTGACATAGAGATATATAGAACAAATGAATGAAAGATCTGCAAAAAAGTTAAGATGATCAAGGAAACGTGGAGTCTTTCCGCAGAGACCGTTCCCTCTGCAACTCCCTGGTTAACTCATCGATTCCCATACAAACCACCCCCTCCCTAGGTACCTACCTCTGCAGCCGCAGGAGATGCAATACCTGTCCCTTTACCTCCTCCCTTGACTCTGTCTAAGGACCCCGACAGACTTTTCAGGTTAGGCAGAGGTTCACTTGCACTGTATCCGCTATTCCAGGTGTGGACCTACATATCGGCAAGACCAAGCGTAGACTGGGTGATCGTTTCACTGAACACCACCACTCAGTCTGCCTTGGCCTACGTGACCTGGCTGCCAAACACTTTAACTCCTTCTCCCAATCCCACACTGACCTTTCGGTCCCGGGCCTCCTCCACTGTCAGAGTGAGGCCCAGCACAAATTGGGGGAACAGCACCTCATATTTCGCTTGGGCAGCATACAACCCAGCGGTATGAATATTGATTTCTCTAACTTCAAGCAACCCTTATGTCCCCTCCCTCTCCGTCCCTCCCCCACTCTAGTCATTGTCGTCCTGTTGAGTCTCATTGTGTATAACTCGTTTTCACCCAGCACACAGCTAACAATGGCCCGTTTCCTTTATCATTGTTACTTTTTTGCATATCTTTCATTCATTTGTTCTTTTTCTCTCTATGTCACTGTCAATATCTCGTTTGCTTCTCTCCAACTCTCAGTCTGAATAAGGGTCTCGACCCGAAACGTCACCTATTCCTTTTCTCCACGGATGTTGTCTGACCCGCTGAGTTACTCCAGCTTTTTGTGCCTATCTACACTTTCTCAATATTGATGGTCAGCCAGCATTTTGTGTCTGTTTTCGCGTGGAAGCAATGGTCGGCGCCTGGCACTTAAATGATTTGAAAGGGGGGGGGGGGGTGGTCCCCTCTAGTCCCACTTGCCTGCGTTTGGCCCATATCCCTCTAAACCTATTCTATCTCTGTACCAGTCTAAATGCTTCTTAAAATTGAACGTTGCTCTAGTACCTGCCTCAACTATCTCCTCCGGCAGCTCATAGAATTTCATACTCCCACCACCCTCTGTGTAAAAACGTTATTCCTCAGGTTCCTATTAAATCTATCCCCCCTCACCTTAAACCTATGTCCTATGTCTAGTTCTCGATTCCCCTACTTTGGACAAGAGACTGCTTACCCGATCTATTCCTCTCATGATTTTGTGCACCTGTACAAGATCATCCCTCATCCTCCTGCGTGCCAAGGAATAAAGTCCGAGCCTGCTCAATCTCTCCCTATAGCATAGGCCCTCGAGTCCAGGCACCATCCTTATAAATCTTCTCTGCACCCTTTCCAACTTCACAACATCTTTCCTATAACAAAGTGACCAAAACTGAACACAATACTCTAAATGTGGCCTCACCAATGTCTTATCTAACTGCAGCATGACCTCCCAACATCTACACTCCATACTCTGACTGATGAAAGCCAATGTGTCTTTTTGACCACCCTACCTATAGCGACACTTTCAAGAACTATGTACCTGCGACACTACTTTCAAGGAACTATATATCTGCACTCCTAGATCCCTCTGTTCTACAACATTCGGCACCGGAGACTCAGGTTCGATCCTGACTGTACGGAGTTTGTACGTTCTCCCCGTGACCTGCGCTGGTTTTCTCCGAGACCTTTGGTTTCCTCCCACACTCCAAAGACGTACAGGTATGAAGATTAATTGGCTGGGTAAAATGTAAAAATTGTCCCTAGTGTGTGTGTAGGATAGTGTTAATGTGCGGGGATCGCTGGGCGGCGCGGACTCGGTGGGCCGAAGGGCCTGTTCCAGAGCCCTACCATTCATTGTGTAGATCTTGCCCATATTAGACTTTCCAAAATGCAACACCTCACATTTCTCTGCTTTAAATTCTGTCAACAATTCCTCAGCCCACCAACAGATCAAGATCCTGCTGCAATTTTTGACAGCCATTTTCACTGCAATACCACCCACTTTTGGGTCCCACTGTGTCCAATTCATGAGAGAGCAGAACTACCTGTATATACCTCTTGAGAGGCCCGTAACCTCCCTACACTCCTTGTTCCTCGGACTACATCCTCTTGAGCATCCTGGCATATTGCCCCACATTTGGGCACCAAGCCTTCATACCTTTGGATGTCATGCTCTGAAATCCTCTCCGTGAACATCTGTGCCTCTTCAGCAACCTCTGCTAAAATGTAATGGTAGACCAATTGACAGTTTCAAAGCACAGGGAGGTAACGGCATCATTGACACTTGGAGCAGAGATGGATTCATGCGATTAAGGAGTTGAGCATCTGTGAACTAATGAATTATCGGAAAATGTTCTAGGAATCAGGTAGCCTAATCCTTGTTCCCATCTTCTTTCTCTTGGGAAAGATTTTGTGCTCCAGTCTAATATGCCAGTAGTTATAATGGTAACTGCATCACATGACAATACTTTAGTTTAGTCTATTATACTGAAGAGATACAGAGGGGAAACAGGCCTTTTGGCCCACTGAATGCACACCGACCATTCAGTACACCCCGAACATTAACACTAACACTATCCGGCTCACTAGCAACAATTTACAATTTAATCAAAGCCAATTAACCTACAAACCTGCACGTCTTTGGAGTGTGGGGGTAACCAGAGCTCCCGGAGAAATCCCACGCAGTCACGGGGAGAACGTACAAACTCCGCACAGACAACGCCTGTAGTCAGGATCGAATCCGGGTCTCCTGCGCTGTCAGTCAGCAGCTCTACCGCTATGCCACTGTGCCATCCTCTAAAATAAACTGAACTAAATTGACAAATTACCAGGGAGGCTAGTAGTTATTATTACAATAAATGTGCCTGTGAACATCATTCCCGACCCACTAGGTCAAAGGAGAGTATATCAGTTTCATGATGTAAGCCCCTGGCTACTGAGCCATGCTAAATGTGTAGAGATCAGAGAAGTGCATTAGATTACATCGCATGATTCTTGTTGAACATGATTCACACTACTAACTTTAAGGTGTTCAAATTCAGAGCTGTGAACTTAGCAATGATAATACAATGTCAGAGTCAGAGAGATATAGAGATTAAAGTCCTTTGGCCTGTCAACTCCATGCCATTCGTTTACACCAACCCTACATTCATCCCAGTTTTATTCTCCCCACATTCTCACCAACTTCCCCCCCCCCCCTCCCGCCCCGCAGATTAAATCTTTCACCAACACGCTAGTGGTGATTTATAGTGACCAACGCCTTCCAGATGTGTGAGAGAACCAGAGGAATCCTACAAACGCCACTAGACGGAACCCAAGTGCAGGATTGATCCAGGTTTCTAATGCTTTGAGGCAGCAGCTGTAATAGATGCACCACTGTTATCATCTTTGAGAGCAATGTTCATTTACAATTAATATATAACCTGTTACTTCAAATATATACAGATTCCTTATTTTCTTCCTCTAACACTCAATCATATTTTGAATAACATCAACTTTATTTTAATGGTGCAGCTGAAAATGATTACTTTGGAATTGGGAGAACAATTTGTACAAATGAATACATAAATGGGCAGCTGTGAAGAGCGTTTGGAATCTGAAATATAAATTGGAATAGAAAATAAGGTGTGAAATTTTCAAAATCGACACATTGCAGTTGCTGGAATTCAGAAATAAAACGGAATGTGCTGGAAATATTCAGCAGAGATCCGTGGAGAGTTGATGTTTCAAGTCGATGACCTGTCTTCAGACATTTTTGTCTACGTTCATTCTTCCTGTCTCCGGTCAATAAAGTGCTGCATTTCTTAAATGTCAGGCTTGCTTGCTAAAGTTTTCTTGATTTGGGGAATTAGTAATGGTAATGTTGTCCTGAGAAAATTTAGCAAAAAAAACCCCCAAAAACCTTTAAACAGTTTCTAAAGGCGATATATTTAAGGAAAGGCTGGCATGTAAATGCTGGGTGGATTATTCCTTGGAGAATGTTCTTGTTGTCTCTGGTAAGCTACACTGCCGAGATATTCCCTGTGGAACAATTTATCGCTTCTCATATTTCTCAATGTACATCGGTGTTTGTTCTGGACAGTCCTGTCAACCTTTTTAGTTTGGTTTAGTTTAGAGCTACAGCATGGAAACAGGCCCTCTCGGCCCACCGAATCCACGCCGATGATCGATCACCACGCTCACACTAGTTCTACATTATTCCACTTTTGCATCCACTCCCAACATACTAGGGTGAATCTCCAGAGGCCAATTATCCAACAGCCTTTTAAAGGACATCCACGTGTAAAACCTTGCCAGAGGAAGAAGCACCCTCGAACATAATGACAATCCATGCCAAGGAGGGCTGCTAAAAAGAACACATACACTTCTGCAAAGTAACAGAATAAGGCATGCAATTGGAATGGGGAGGAAAATCAACACAGATACAGGAGATTAAAAAAACTCACATCATCAATAAGAAACGAAGACCTAATTAGTTCAAAAAGCAAAAAGGATCCTGGGGTCCAAACATGCAAGTCACTGAAATTAATACAAACAACTGCAGATGCTGGTTTGCAAACAAAAGGCACAAAGTGCTGGAGTAACTCAGCAAGTCAGCAGCATCTCTGGAGAACATGTATCGGTGACGTTTCATGTCAGGACTCTTCTTCAGACAAATTAGTGGCACCGTTTTGAAGGACCTTACATTGAATCGAGCACTAGTCAAGTCAATTTATTTGTATAGCACATTTAAAAACAACCCACGTTGACCAAAGTGCTGCACATCTGACTAGGTGCGGGTAGAATTCCAAATGAGGGATGTCACAGTGAATTTGATTCTGGTTGCTGAATTATAAAAAGAGATTTAAAAAACACACACCAGGGAGACTGTCAAAAAGATGTACTACAAAGATTCAGCAATGGCAGTTTATGAAAGTTCCTTTGAAAAAGGGTGGACAATTTGGGTGGGTAAAAATGGAGACCATCAATATAAAATGGTTGCCAAGGAAGCAAAGGGCGGATTCAGAGAAAATTCTCTTTTAACCATGGGGTATGCAGAAATCACAGCCACTGCGTGAAATTTAGAAGGACCTTAGGGAACTGTGTAGGAAGGAACTGCAGAAGCTGGTTTAAACTGAAGATAGACACAAAATGCAGGAGTAACTTAGCGGGACATGCAGCATCCTGGAGAGAAGGAATGGGTGACATTTTGGGTCTAGTCTGAAGAAGGGGCTTGACCCGAAACGTCATCCATTCCTTCTCTCCGGAGATGCTGCCTGTCCCGCTGAGTTACTCCAGCATTTTGTGTGTCTATCTTAGGGAACTGTACTTCTTGTTTACTTTTATATATGTGAATAGTAAATGATTGCAATCAGTGAGGTAGCACTGAGATAATATTTGCACATATATTTAATAAAATTTGCATAAATATCTAAATACAGTTGGGTAACTGCGCTCAAAATGAAAACATCTAGACAACATACAGATATCCACAATCAAATTAATATAGCAATGACAAACGTCTGCTAATCAACATTTTGATACCTAAATTAAGCCAGCATCCTTAGTGCATGGCAATAACTCAGAGAACATCATGTATTAGTAGACATAATTTTTGACTCTGTAATATCTGCTATTAAGCCATAAGAAACTTTACTCTTGAATATGTACTAAATTGTACGTTAAAAAGGCTCATAATCAAGCCTTTTCCTATACATTACTAGCAAAAAAAAAGTGCTTCTTTTAAAAAGTAATCTAACATTTGTTTTTCCAAGATCCTAAGCAATGTTTTTGAAGTGAAAAATCATAGAAAAAAAAGAATTTACCAAACATTCTGTACTTTCCTATCTCAAACAGCATTTACAAACCCTCCCAAATTGTTACTGGAAAATGCAATTAGATAATTTAGAGTAAAGGGATCAGAGGGAGGCATTTCTACTGCTTATTTGCTACTGTACATGTACTATTGTTATTATTTCAGTCTATTCAAGTCCTTACACCGTACCACAAAACTTTCTAATCCAATGTTTGGTCCATTTTCACGATCATGTCCATTTAATCGTAGGAAGTCTGAATGAACAAGGAGGCAAGGATGCTAATCCTTTGCTGCATCATTTACGTCATGTTTTCCACCTCTGTATATGAAAATATCTCTTTCCACTTGACCTTGATCCTCCGTCCTTCAAATATGCTTCCGTTAATTCCAACACTGGAAACAGCGGCTTTCGTTCCACCCCCCTTAGTTTAAACATGGCAGCATGTGCGCTAATAGTCTGACATGAAAAGGTTTATGTTAAAGTCACGACTCTTCTGACATCCCCCTGGGAAGGGGCTCATTCCTCCAGCCCAAGTCCTACGGCAGATTCCTGCAGCACACGTTGAATGTCCTGGAACGTTGGCCGGGTTTTGGGTTCACGACGCCAGCAGCTGACCATTAGCTTGTACACAACGTCTGGACAGTTTTCTGGCTGAGGCAGATAAACCTGCAGATCATGGGACAAAGAACAAAGAGCCTGTGTAAGGAAAACACAAAGTGATAGAAACCCAGTGGGTAAGGCAGCATCTGGGAAGGGAATGTGTAGGAAAGAACTGCAGATGCTGGTTTAAATCGAAGATGGACACAAAATGCTGGAGTAACTCAGCGGGACAGGCAGCATCTCTGGAGAGAAGGAATGGGTAATGGTCTTCAGTCTGAAGAAGGGTCTCGACCTGAAACATCACACATTCCTTCTCTCCAGAGATGCTGCCTGTTCCACTGAGTTACTCCAGCATTTTGTGCCTATCTGGGAGGGAATGTTTAGTTCAGAGATACAGTGTGGAAATAGGCCCATCAAGACCATTCGACCAGCGATCACCCTTACATTGGTTCTATCCTACACACTAGGGACAATTTACCAAAGCCAATTAACTTGCAAACCTGCACGTCTTTGCAATGTGGGTGGAAATTATCCTGACTAAGGGTGCTGTCTGTACGGAGTTTGTACTTTCTCCCTGTGACTGCGTGGGTTTTCTTTATGTGTTACATGTACCTTAGAGGGCTGGCAATGATTTGACATTTCGTGAAAAAGGAGGATATTTGTCAGCTAGGGCTCTTTTAATTAAATTCTGTTGTGGGGGGGTTTAACATCTGACTCAGGAATTAGTTCTTTAGGCCCGGACAAGATTGATAACTGGGAGAAACATAAAGCAGAGAGTGCTGAACAGGCAGTCTTCAGTCTCTGGATAAATGACAAGCAAGTTATCTTTTTCAGGTGATAACTGAAATTTCACCATCATTATTCTTTTTTAATTAATTCCAGCAGGTCAACTGTATCTTAGGTCATGTTGAATTAGAAAAAATGTTTATCAGCCTTAAAGGTATTGTGATAGAAGACTTAAACAAATGCAACACTTACAGAAAATGTACTCAAATATTTGCCGAAAGTTGCAAGGCGCTTTATAAGATTATTTTCAACCCTTGGGATCAGATTTTTATGCTCAATTTAATAGGATTTAAATATACCCATATCAAATTAATTCAAGCATAAAGCATTCCATTTGCAGTGCCATGTTTAACTGATTGTTCCTGGTCTAATTTGCCATTTAGACGAAATTCCAATTCCAATGTGTATTAGAAAACTCTTTAAGATATGGAAAATTAAATAGACTGCACTGATATGTGTGCAAGTATAAGTGATTATTTTTATTTTAAAATGTGAGATATTTCAAAATATCTTACTCTTATTCTGAAATAAACACACCTTCATTTATAGAAGTGGGTTTGTGATTAGCCAGTCTTGATCAGATTCTTACTTTTCAATTTTATTTTTTGTTTATATGCCAGTTTGGCTCAGTTCTAAAAAAATTGCCTCGGTCAACAAGTATCCAGGATTTTAGTCACATATTCCACACTGAAAATTCATTGTTATGTTGGCAGACCTGCTTTGTTGGAGATTCCACCGTTAGATGAAACTGTAGCTCCAAGAGTTTCAATCTATAATGTTATAGGTGCCAGGTATCAGAGGAAGGGACTACAAAGTTTAAATCCACACATCATTATCATGTATATATTGACGAAGGAGTGGAGAGGAGTCAATGTTGTTCCTTCGTTTAAGAAGGGAAATAGGCATAATCCAGGAAATTATGGGGAATTTGCACACTGAAAGATGTTTATTATTCTTAAAGGTATTGTCATAGAAACATAGAAACAGGCCCTTTGAGCCTGCACCGCCATTCAATATGATCATGGCTGATCATCCAGCTCAGTAACCTGTACCTGCCTTCTCTCCATACCCCCTGATCCCTTTAGCCACAAGGGCCACATCTAACTCCCTCTTAAATATAGCCAATGAACTGGCCTCAACTACCTTCTGTGGCAGAGAATTCCACAGACTCACCACTCTCTGTGTGAAGAAATGTTTTCTCATCTCGGTCCTAAAAGACTTACCCCTTATCCTTAAGCTGTGACCCCTGGTTCTGGACTTCCCCAACATCGGGAACAATCTTCCCGCATCTAGCCTCTCCAACCCCTTAAGAATGTTATATGTTTCTATAAGATCCTCCCTCAGTCTTCTAAATTCCAGCGAGTACAAGCCGAGTCTATCCAGTCTTTCTTCATATGAAAGTCCTGCCATCCCAGGGATCAATCTGGTGAACCTTCTCTGTACTCCCTCTAAGGCTAGAATGTCTTTCCTCAGATTAGGAGACCAAAACTGTACACAATATTCCAGTCTCACCAAGGCCCTGTACAACTGCAGCAGAACCTCCCTGCACCTATACTCAAAGATGTCATAGAAGATGTTACCAAAAAGATAATGCAACATTTATAGAAAATGTACTCTCCTGAAAGACTTTATCAAAAAACACTATAAAATTGTAGCTTGATGCATGAGATCAATTTTTTACACTTGATTTAATGTGGTTTTATACAGGAGTCTTCAAGGAGGGCAGTGGGGCAGAACAAAAATTCTTCGGTTGGGAAATTTTGTTTAGTTTGGTTGTGAGATACCGCATGAAAACCGGCCCTTCGGCACACCAAGTCCACGCCGATCATCGATCACCCGTTCACACTAGTTCTATGTTATCCCACTTCCTCATCCACTCCCTACACACTCGGGGCAATTTACAAAGGCCATTTAACCTGCAAACCCGCACGTCTTTGGATGTAAACTGGAGTACCTGGAGGAAAGCCACATGGTCACAGGACGACCATGCAAACTCCACACAGATAGTACCCAAGGACAGGATCGAACCCAGGTTTCTGGTGCTGTGAGGCAGCGGCTCTACTAGCTGCGCCACTGTGCTGCACAAGGAAATCTGTCCTTTGAATCTGTCCAGCTATTCATTCATTCATTCATTCATTACTAATGATTATGTTCTTTATCATTTCAGAATATTGACTAAATTTAAATGGGGTTTGGACTTGGGTCTCAGACTATTTAGTCCAGGCGATTGGATAACAAGTCAGGTAACTTCACCATTCCACCAAATTAGAATGTTGAATGGTAAAGCAAACAGTACTAGTTCAGTTTTTTGTCACGTGTACCGAGGTACAGTGAAAAGCTTTTTTGCATGCTAACTAGTCAGCGGGAAGACAATACATGATTACAGCCATTACAGACACATGATGAAGGGAATAAGGTTTAGTGCAAGATAAAGCCCAGTAAATCTGATTAAAGATAGTCCGAGGGTTTCCAATGAGGGAGATAATAGGTCAGGACCACTTTCTAGTTGCCTGATAACAGCTGGGTAGAAACTGTCCCTGAATCTGGAGGTGTGTGTTTTCACACTTCGGTACCTCTTGCCTGATGGGAGAAGGGAGTGTTCTCCATAAAAGATCTTAAATGCTATTGAATGCTTGTGAATGTCCTCCACATCCAACACTGATATCAACAATTATGTCCCTTGATACCCACATAGCCCTTATCGAAGCTGTTCTGTGGGAGCAGCCAACCCATACAGCGCACCCGTCCACACTGCTCGGAGCTGAGTTTAGGACAATGCTACACTTCGGGTACTGTCCGTGTGGAGTTTGCACGTTTAGATTTAGATTTTAGATTTAGAGATACAGCGTAGAAACAGGCCCTTCGGTCCACCGGGTCCGCGCCGCCCAGCGATCCCCGCACACTACCACTATCCCACACCCACTAGGGACAATTTTTACATTTGCCCAGCCAATTAACCTACATACCTGTACGTCTTTGGAGTGTGGGAGGAAACCGAAGATCTCGGAGAAAACCCACGCAGGTCACGGGGGTCACGTACAGACGGCGCCCGTAGTCAGGATCGAACCTGAGTCTCCGGCGCTGCATTCGCTGTAAGGCAGCAACTCTACCGCTGCGCCACCGTGCCGCCCACGTTCTCCCTGTGATCACGTAGGTTTCCTCCGGGTGCTCTGGTTTCCTCCCACATCCCAAACACATGCAGGTCTGTAGGTTATGTGGCCTGTGTAAATTGCCCCCCTAGTTTGTAGAGAACGGGATAACGTAGAACTAGTGGCAGGAGGACGACTATCCCCAGGGCGATGGAAGATCTGCCCCAATAACCTTGAGACTTGACAAAACCCAGACTTACCTGCCGCTCCTGGTCTCTGAAAAACTCGCCGGTATTTTCAATGATTTGCTCATCCGACAGCTGGGAATAAGGCTGTTCTCGGCAGAAAGTCAAAGATTCCCACAGGGTAACTCCATAGGCCCACACATCACTTGCTGTGGTAAACTTGCCCTGCACAGAAATACATACCTGTAAATACATCTGCATCACAACAATTATTAATAAACCATGAACATTTAGTCATTTCCTGAGAGAAGTCTTGACTGAATCAGTACTGGAGAAGGAATGGGATACGGTGGCACACTGGCGTAGCCGGTAGAGCCGCTGCCTCACAGCGCCAGAGACCCAGGTTCGATCCTGACCTCGGGTACTGTCCGTGTGGAGTTTGCGCGTTCTCCCTGTAACCACATGGGTTTCCTCCGGGTGCTCCGGTTTGCTCCCACATCCCAAAGACGTGCAGGTCTGCAGGTTATGCGGCCTCTGTAAATTGTCCCCTAGTTTGTAGGGAATGGGATAACATAGAACAAGTGTGAACGGGTGATCGATGGACTCGATGGGCTGAAGGGCCGGTTTCTCTGCTGTATCTCTAACTTAAAAGACAACGTTATAGTTTCAGACATAGTTGTTACTTGCAGTGTGGAGATGATGGCTCGAACCTCAGGAAATAGTTATCACGTTGCTTACCACTGACATCAGTTTTATAAAGGGGAATATTCCAAGTGCAAATTGCAATTAGTTACATAACTTGGAAATATCATTGCAACTGAATAGGATAAAGAAATAGTCGGGACAACCACTAAATAGGCAGCAGAGATACAGGGATTATCGAGAAAATTCATCTCAGTGGCAACTTCAAAGCTTTCTCTGGAAGGTGAGGAAATATACGCCAAACTATTCTCTATTCGCTGACGTCTTGCTTCTGGATTTAATAAAAGCCGAATTAAGGCATGTTATAAATAACAACTTTGATTTTGGACAAGTAAAGTAATTTAGCCACAAATGATCTATGCACTTCATGTCTCCAGATGTTTGAACTGTCAATACAGGTTAACATTGCAAATTTGCAAATATTTAAGTCTAATCTCTGTGCCAGATAAACAGGGATTGTAGCAGCAAATGTGTAATTCTGCATTCTTCTGGCAACTCACAAATAATCTTTCCTGTTTGTGCAAATCTTTCATTGCAAGCATGGATCTTGAGTGGAGAGCTTACTATCCTGACCAAGTTCTCAAGAGTGGCACGGTGGCGTAGCGGGAGAGCTACTGCCTTACTGTACTGCCTTACAGCGCCAGAGACCCGGGTTCGATCCTGACTACGGGTGCTGTCGGTACGGAGTTTGTACGTTCTCCCCGTGACCTGCGTGGGTTTTCTCCGAGATCTTCAGTTTCTTCCCACACTCCAAAGACGTACAAGGTTGTTGGTTAATTGCCTTGGTGTAAATGTAAAATTGTCCCTAGTGTGTGTAGGGTCGTGTTAATGTGCGGGGATCACTGGTCGATGCGAAGTGGGTGGGCCGAAGGGCCTGTTTTCGCGCTGTATCTCTAAACTAAACTAGAAGGGTCTCGAACCGAAACGCCACCCATTCTTTGTATCCAGAGATGCTGCCTGTCCTGCTGAGTTACTCCAGCATTTTGCGTCTATCTTTGGTTTAAACTAAACTAAACTTGAGTGAGCTAATTAAAACCACATTATTCCTTATCCCATTTTGACCTGAGAAAGCTGAGATGGACCTTTTCTCTGAACAGCAGCAGAAATATACAACTAAATGCAAAAGCACTAAATGTTTATCATTTTTCTGTGATACTGGGGTCACATGTAGCCTCATCAGCAAGAGAACACCAGGCTTCCTTTCTATCTATTTCAAGCAGATCTACTTTTCACAGTTATCATTTTTTCCCTCAGTCTCTTGCTCCCAGATGAACAGATTTAACATAGAACAGTACAGCACAGGATCGGGCTCTTCGGTGCAGATCATGATGCGTACTTAACTAATCCCTGATGCACATTCCTCCATTCCCTGCATATCCATGTGCCAAACGAAAAGCCCCTTAAAAGCCACTATCATATCTGCTTCCGTCACCATCCCTAGCAGCTTATTCTGCGTCTCTGCATATATAAACTTGCCCAGCAAATCTCCTGTAAATTTTCCCCATCTCACCTTAAAGCTATGCCCTCTAGTATTTGATTCTGCTGTCATTCTCTGCCCTGGCATTTCAAGTGCTCAGTAGATACCTATTAAATATGGTGAGGCACCGGCTCTACCGACTGTGCCACTGTGCCACCTGTGTTTACGTATGGGTGCTTAAACAAACACACATACACCCACAAACACGCACACACACACACACACACGAAAACATACATATACTCCAAACACACACACACCGCACATGTACACACACATAAACACAAAACAACATACACACACTCCACACCACATGCATGCGCATGTGCGCACACACATGTACACCACACCACATGCATACACGCGCACACACACAACACACACACACTCCACATGTGTGCTCCACATGTGCGCACACACACGCGCACATGCACACACACACACACGTACACATACACACGCGCACGCATGCAGAGCAACATGGACATTGAGTTGGAATCACAGCTCAGGTTCCTCACCAGTAAGATGCTCTCCCAGGACATCCAGCGAATGGGAAGCACAGCACGCCCCTGGATTCGGTAATAATCCCCGCTGTAGAGGTTACGGCTCATGCCAAAGTCCGCTATCTTGATGGTGTAATTCTTTCCCACCAAGCAGTTGCGAGTGGCAAGGTCGCGATGTACAAAGTTGAGGGAGGAGAGGTACTTCATGCCAGAGGCGATCTGCATGGCCATCAGTATGAGATTGGCATAGCTGGGATCAAGAAAAGAAAGCAGGAATAAACATTGGGACAAACATTCTCTTCATTTACTCCACCTTCTGCAATTCTTTGCAACTTAAAACATGTTTAATTCTGAAAATTTCCTAGTTCTAACAAAAGTCAACAAGCTGAAAGGTTAACTCCTGTTTTCCACAATAATGGAACATTTCTTATTTTAAATTATTACAAGTTGTTTTCCAGTACCTTTGAAACTGTAATATATCAAGAAGAGATATATTTAAATCTGATTTCCAAATTAAATTTAACCACCACTGCTCTCCCAACAGAGTTTGGATCAAGTCCAACTGGATTATTATAATGTGTAGGAAGGAAGTGCAGATGGTGGTTTAAACCGAAGATAGATGCAAAAAGCTGGAGTAACTCAGCGGGTCAGACAGCATCTCTGGAGAAAAGGAATAGGTGACGTTTCGGGTCGAGACCGTTCTTCAGAGTAAGAAGTCTCAACCCGAAATGTCACCTAATCCTTTTCTCCAGAGATGCTGTCTGACCCGCTGAGTTACTCCAGCTTTTTTGTGTCTATCTTTGGATTATTATTATGATATTCCCCCATTCGGTTGTCCACTTCATTCGAAATGCCGAGGACACAATTTTCTATTAATGGAAGAATCTGCAAGATTAATCATGAACTTAGGAGCAAAACCTTGCATCACCCCCATTGAATTAGCTAGTGAGAAAAAAAAGCAGATGTATTCCTTTTTGTGTCTTTTGCCCTACTCCCTATTCTATAAGGGTAACGACTGCTCTTTTGCCTCAACCACCACTTGTCATCACTGATCTTATGTCCTTTGATTTCCTTGCTAAAAAAATTCAATCCCAATTCTTAGCAATGGGAAATAAATATTGGCCTTGCAGACACAAGGAACTGCAGATGCTGGGATCTTGAGCAAAACACAAAGTGCCGGAGGATGAGTAGGAAAAAGGAACCGCATCTGCGGAAGGAATGGACAGGTGACTGAGAAGCGTCCCGGCCCAAAACAACGTCTGTCCATCCCTTCCACAGATGCTGCCTGACCCGCTCAGTTCCTCCAGCACTTTGTGTTTTGCTAAATTCTAGTTTTGCCTGTGATGTCCAGATCTCCTCTGCTATTTCCACATTACACAATATAACTTCTCTTATCACAGCCTATGTGGAGCCCACAGTAACAATTGCCCATAAATAGTAATTTATATTGCTGCACTGGGACTAATAGTATGTACTGGGCAGATCTTTCTGCTAGTCAAGAGTGTTTAATTGTCATATGTACCAAAATGGAACAATGAAATTCTTACTTGCAGCAGCACAACAGGTTTGTAAACATAAAAGCATAATAATGTTATGTGGGTAGAAGTTATGCATTAAAACGACAATGATTAACTGCTCACAGGTATCTCACCTTACAATGGGAGTATTGCTTGCCATTGGCTCTGCACTTTCTGGTTCATGACGAGTTAAGAACTGATTGAGGTCCCCATTTTCCATGTATTCTGTGATCATGCAGAGTGGGTCATCGCGGATACAGACGGCCAACAACCGGATAATGTTTGGGTCTTTCAGCCGAGACATGATCTTGATTTCTTTTAGGAAGTCATTCCTGCAGAAGGTTAATCATATCGTTTAAGATTCACTGAAAGATGGTGTATACCGCATAGCACTGAAGATGGGGTGGCATGGTGGCGCAGCGGTAGAGTTGCTGCCTTTACAGCACCAGAGACCCACATTCGATCCTGACTGCGGTTTTTTCTCTGTACAGAGTTTGTATGTTCTCCCCGTGGATTTTCTTTGAATTCTTCGATTTCCTCCCACACTCCACAGACGTACAGGTCTGTAGGTTAATTGGCTTGGTATAAATGTAAATTGTCCCTAGTGTGTGTAGGATAGCATTAATGTGCGGGGATCGCTGGTCGGTGTGGACTCGGTGGGCCGAAGGGCCTGCCAGAACGAGGGGTCACAGTTTAAGGATAAGGGGGAAGTCTTTTAGGACCGAGATGAGAAAGTTTTTTTTCACACAGAGAGTAGTGAATCTGTGGAATTCTCTGCCACAGAAGGTAGTTGAGGCCAGTTCATTGGCTATATTTAAGAGGGAGTTAGATGTGGCCCTTGTGGCTAAAGGGATCAGCGGGTATGGAGAGAAGGCAGGTACGGGATACTGAGTTGGATGATCAGCCATGATCATATTGAATGGCGGTGCAGGCTCGAAGGGCCGAATGGCCTACTCCTGCACCTATTTTCTATGTTTCTATGTTTCTATCTCTTAAATTAAACTAAAAAAAAATTCAGATGAAAGCGAACGGGTACACAAGAGACTGGAGCAAACTACAAACTGCTCGTATATCATCTTTCAGAGGACAGGAATCATCAACATTTCAGGTCTAGACCCTCCACCAGGACCAATTTTTTTCTGTCCACAGAAGCTGCTTGACCCACTCATTCACTCAGTTTGTTTTTCTTTGCTTTGGAAACCACCAGAGATATTTATGGAGGTCCAGTGTGTTGAAATGGTCCCACTTGGGTATTGCGTAGGAACTGCAGATGCTAATTTTTACCGAAGATTGATACAAAATGCTGGAGTAACTCATCGGGTCAAGCAGCATCTCTGGAGAAAAGGGATAGGTGATGTTTCGAGTTGCAACACAGGTTTCCGACCCAAAACATCACCCACTCCTTCTCTCTAGAGATGCTGTCTGACCCGCAGAGTTACTCCAGCATTTTGTGTCTATCTACATGGGTATTTTGTGTCAATTTTGGTTGAGATTGTAGGTGAGCCAAATTCTGTCAAGCACAAAAATTAATTTTTTTTTTTAGATGCTGCAAATCTAAAACTAAAAAGTGCTGTAAAATACTAAAAATATTCAACAGGTCAGGCCGCATCTGTGGCAAGAGAAGAAGAGTTAACGCTACAGGCGAATGTCATCTGTTTTTGGCCTCCGCTCCTCAGTCATGGTTGAACCCGTGAGTGGCTTTTAAACAAGAAACGTGTCTACCTCAACCTTGAATATGGTAAGTTGTTCATCCACCACAGCTCAGTGGGGAAGAGAGTACCGAAGCCCGACGACACTCTGAGGAGGAGGGCTTCTCATCATTGCCTTGGGTGTGTGAAGCCTTGTTCCAGTTTAGTTTAGTTTAGTTTAGAGATAAAGCGTGGAAACAGGACCTTCGGCCCACCGAACCCACGGCGACCAATGATCACCCGAGTTCTATCCTACACCCTAGGGGGCAATTTACAGAACCCAATTAAACTACAAACTTGCACATCCTTGGGATGTGGGAGGAAACGGGAGCACCCGGAGAAAACCCACGCGGTTACAGGAAGAACATGTAAGCTCAATAAAGACAGCATCCGTAGTCAGGATCGAACCCAGGTCTCTAGGAATGTAAGGACGCAACTCTACTACTGTGCCGCCCTGCCTGATGATAGGATTTTGAGTTAATATTCTTCTGGCTCATTACTTTAAATCTCCCGGTTAGCAGTATATTAATTAGCAACTATATATGGTAAAATTAAGCTAAAAAACGTGGTGAATTTATATTTATGAGAAGGCACAGCCTTCCAATAGACGATTGGAGAATACATTCTATATTTAAACGCATGAGAAATATTGCTTATGCTGCCTGTAACTTTGCATTGTCATCAGGTCGTACTGCGGATTAGCAAAATAAATTGTCTGCTGCAACTTTTCCAAAAGGGTTAGTTTTAGAGATTCAGCATGGAAGCAGGCCCTTCGGCCCACCGAGTCCGCACTGACCAGCGATCCCCGCACATTAAAACTATCCTACGCACACCAGGGACAATTTCAAATTTACATTTATACCAAGCTAAGTAATGTACAAACCTGTACGTCTTTGGAGTGTGGGAGGAAACCGAAGATCTCGGAGAAAACCCACGCGGTCACAGGGAGAACGTACAAACTCCATACAGCCAGCACCCGTAGTCAGGATGGAATCCGGGTCTCCAGTGCTGCAAGCTCTGTAAGGCAGCAACAGTACTGCTGTGCCACCGTGCCGCCCGTAAACTAACTGTTCTAACCAGAAAACTAGCTTTCACCAATTCCCACGCAAAGATTTGTCAACAGTTGAAAAGGGGGCATCCTGTCATTGACTTAAGAGAGAGAGAGAGGGCAGTGTCCCTCACCGAGCATTCTTGTTGGCGTCTGATCGTAGCATCTTTACCGCAACCAAAGCTGGCTGATTGGCCCAAATATCGAAAGGAAACTCTTTGTTGATGAATTCTTGCATCCCTTCTGCTTCACACAGGTGGACCTGAAGTCATTAGAAATCACAGTTTAAGTATATTACACTAAGAATGTACATAGATTTTGGCATTCATTTGGATAAGGGATGATAATATGGGAGATTAATACGATATTATTTTATGCATGATATTATTTTATACATTAGACATTGTTACGGTATTATTTTATACATTGTTGTTTAAGGTTTGTAACTACTTAGGCATTAGGCGCCCTCTCTGTAACTAATTAAGGCGCTCTAGACATTCCTTACCCTTGACACGTCTCTGTAACATAACACTCCTTTGCTTTAGCCTTGTACCCTTGCTTTAGCCTTGATGATAAGGGTAGCAGAATCCGAAGGGATGCGGACATTCATCAATGAGTAGGATTTAATGGTGGCAAGAGAAGAGATAAGGAAAAACATAGGCCTTGGGGTGATGGATGGATGTGAGGGATGGACTAGCAGGAAATAAGGGACGCAAAATATGAAGGGATGTGAGCATTGAGATAAGGATATATTACTAAATGGGATTTAATGGTGGCGGGACAAACAGGTATGTTCCAGCCGTTGTTTGCAAATAAAGGCTTTTAACTTCTTGAAGAATTCTCCGTGTCATCTGCTTCATTTTGAACACCGGTAACCACGACAATATGTTTAAAAGTATCATCTGGTTGGAGAAGGTAGTGCTGGTTGAGGAATAGATCAGACACCATCAATTGACAGGGAGAGCAGGCTCGATGGGCCAAATGGCTGAACTCTTGTTTCTGATCTGGAATATTGTGTTCAGTTTCGGTTACCCTGCTATGGGATGGATGGTGTGAAACTGGAAAGAGTGCAGAGAATATTCACAAGGATGGTGCCAGGATTTGAGGGCCTAAGTTATAGGGAGAGATTGTGCAGGCTAGAACTTTATTCCTTGGAGCACAGGAAGGCTGAGGGGTGATCTTATAGAGGAGTGTCAAATCATGAAGGGAATGGATAGGGTGAATGCAGAGTCCTTTACCCAGAGTAGAGGAATCAAGAACCGGAGGACATAGGTTTAAAGTGAGAGGGGAAAGATGTAATAGGCCTAGACATCGTGGGCCAATGGGCCTGTTCCTGTGCTCTACGTGATATGTTCTGTGGAACCTGAGGGGCAACCTCTTCGCACAGACGGTGGTGGGTATATGGAACGAACTGCCAGAGGAGGAGGTTGTGGCAGGTGCTGCACGACATTTAAAAGACATGGCCAGGTACAAGGAGAGGAAAGGTATAGAGGTATATGGGGCAAATAGGACCAGATGGGCATCTCGGACACGTTGGACAGTTGGCCCTGTTTCCATGTTCTATGACTCCATGACTCTATCTACCACTGTTTTGAGTTCAACGGTTAATCATAATGAAAGCATTCCAACCTCCCCAAATTGTCCCTCTCCGAGCTTCTCCTTAAAGGTCAGCAGTTTACGCGGGAACTCTTCCACGGCCACATCTTTCCCGGTCAGCAAATCCATGGTCACGGCAGGGACAGAATAGGTGTTGCCTCCAGTGACGCCCTGCAAGTTTACAATGTCGGCCTCTGCGTAGTGAGGCACACTGTCCTGTGGGGCACCAAGTGGCTTTGCATAGTCACCGCTACATCCTAGAGAAATCAAAAGAACTACATTTTACTCATCTGTCACCCGGGTGCAAAATCCATCATTCAGAAAGGAAGAAGAATAGTTGTTATGGAGATGCAAGGAATTGCAAAGAAGGACACAAAGAGCTGGAGTAGCTCAGCGGGTCGGGCAACATCTCAGGAGAACATGGATAGGCGATGTTTCTGGTCAGGATCCTTCTTCAGGCTGGGACACTTCTTCGCCTCTCCACATTCCCCAGAGACGCTGCCTGATCCGCTGAGCTACTCCAGCGCTTTGTGTCTTTTTTGTAAACCAGTATCTGCAGTTCCTTGTTTCTACACAAGGAATTGCAGATGTGGAATCTTGAGCAAAACACAAAGTGGTGGAGTAACTCAGCAGGTCAGGCAACACCCGTGGAGAACATGGAGAGGTGAACTTTCAGGGCGGGATCCTCCTTTAGATTGGCTGTAGTGGGAGAGGGGGAGGGGGCCGGGGGAAGAAAGCTGGAAAAGAGTGGCAGGGGTGGGACAAAACCTGGTGATAGGTAGATACAGGTGAGGGAGGGGGGGTTGATTGGCCGGTGGGTGAAGTAAGTGACAACGATTGGAGATAAAAAGGAGACAAGAGGGTGTTGGATGTGGAGAGAAGAGGAGTGAAATCTAAAGCCAGAGGGATATTTATTGGAGGTATATATATGGGAGGTATATATATGGGAGATATATATATGTGAGGGTATGGGGGGCGAGAAAAGGGGTCAGATAGTGGGAGAAATGGGTGCACAGTATCATTAGAAAGTGGCAGTAGAGGGGCTAATATCATGTAAACTTAGAAAAATTCAATGCTCATTATTTGGCGAAGAGTTTGGTGGGACAGGAACAGACAGAAACAATGGCATTGCCAGGACAGAATATTGCTATCAATGGTTCCTTGTAGGATCAAAATCACTGTGTAAAAGTGCACTAACATTATCTCTGTTTGCTTGGGAACATATAATCATATAAACCCTAATATGTCAACATCTCATGGCTCTTTATTCTTTAAAATGTTAAACGATTTTCAAATCCTTTTCATGAAGCTAAAATCTTCCCAAAGAAATTAATAGATGCAGTTACATTTTGAAAATTAAACATATATTGCCTTTTTGAAAAAACTCTTTCATTGCTCACCGATACAGAGATGGTTGGCTTCCAGGAACCACCATCATCTTCCATTAGGCTAGATATAGTTCCAAAGTTTTCAATACAAAAGCAGAAAAGGCTGGAAGGGCTCAGCGGGTTAAGGAGCATCGATGGAGAGAGAAACAGACTCACCGTTTTGAGTCAGGGAACCTTCATTTGAACTGGAGAGGTGAGAAATGCACGTTTTAAGTTGCAGAGAGGGGAGGGGGTGTAAAGAACAGTGGGAGCATCTACGATAGGATGTCAAGAGAACATTTCAAAATCAGCCGTTAGAGACAAAAGAGTGAAAGGAATTATGGAAACGAGGAAATGCAGATGCTGGTTTGCACAAAAGGACACAAAGTGTTGGAGTAACTCAGCGGGTCAGGCAGGATATCTGGAGAACATGGATTAGTGACATTTTGGGTCGTACCCATTTTCAGACTTTAGATTTAACTCCAGCAATTTGTGCCGTAGTAAAAGGAAATATTTTGAAATGAAAGGTGGAGAGACGCGTGGAGAGAGAAAAAAAACCAAGGATGGTTGCAATGAACTAATTAATTCTTTGCCTGCTGTTGCCTCACAGTGCCAGAGACGCAGATTCATATCATATCATATCATATCATATATCTACACCTGGAAACAGGCCTTTTCGGCCCTCCAAGTCCGTGCCGCCCAGTGATCCCCGTACATTAACACTATCCTACACCCACTAGGGACAATTTTTACATTTACCCAGCCAATTAACCTACATACCTGACCTCAGGTGCTGTCTGTGGTTGGTGTCTGCACGTTCTTCCTGTAACCATTTGGGTTTCCTCTGGATGCTCCGGTTTCCCAAAACGGGGGTTTGTAGATTAATTGGCCTCTGTAAATTGCCCCCCAGTGTGTAGGGAGTGGATGAGAAAATGGGATAACATGGAACTAGCGTGAACAGATGATCGATGGTTGGCGTGGACTCAGTGGGTCAAAGGGCCTGTTTCAATACTGTATCTGTTAATCAATCAATCAATTGATCAAACGATCAATCAATCAATCATTCCAATAACGAGCCCCAAGGGGCTTATTTTGGGGGTTTAGTTTAGTTTAGAGGTACAGCATGGAAACAGGCCCTTCAGGACGTCTTTGGAGTGTGGGAGGAAACTGAGGATTTCTGAGAAAACCCACGTGGTCACGGGGAGAACGTACAAACCCTGTACAGAAAGCACCCGTGGTCGGGATCGAACCCGGGTGTCTGGGGCTGCAAGCGCAGTAAGGCAGCAACTCTACCGCTGCGCCACCGTGCCACCCGTGTTGTTGGAACACTGTAGGAGTCCGAAGGGGGAGAAGTAACATGGGATGGAGATTTTCAGCAAAGGCAACCGAAAGCTCAGATTTTATGGCTTTTCTGGACTGAAAAAGTTCTGCAAAGGGAAGTGTGAGATTGAGATGGAGAAGGAAGAGTGATAGGGAATCATGGAAGGAATAGTCCCTTTGGAAGTCTTAAAGAGGAGGTGAAGATGGAAGATGTGTCTGGTGGTGGAATGCTACTGAGGATGGTGGATATTGCCTGTTGCATGAGGAGGCTGGTGGATGGAAGGCAAGGTTAAGAGAAACTCTATCCTTATTCTAAGAGGAGGAGAAGGGTTGAGAGCAGATCTGCAAGACATAGAGATGCAATTGAGAGCCCTGTCAACTATAGTAAAGGAGAAAGCACTTAGGAACAAAGGAAAAAAGAAAGGCCATTTAAAAGCACCAATGTTGAAGGTTTCCTCAGCAGAACCGATATGGCAGACACATGTCTTTTAATTTAGTTTGGAGATACAGCGTGGAAATCGGCCCCTCGGCCCACCGTTCACACCGACCAGCAGTCCCCGTACACTAGTTCTATCCTGCACACAGGGCCAATTTACAGAAGCCAATTAACCTATAAACCCGCATGTCTTTGAAATGTGATAGCAAACTGAAGCACCCGGAGAAAACCTACGCAGTCACAGGGAGAATGTACAAACTCCATACAGACAGCACCCGTAGTTAGGATCGAACCCGGGTCTCTGGTTTTGTGAGGCAGCAACACTACCGCTGTGCCACCCCAGCACAGTGAAATTCTTGAAATTCTTCCAATTTAAATTCGCCCGCCTTTCTCCCAATTTACTTTCCTCCTCTTTCAGCATTCTCAAGGGGCTATTCCCCCTGTGACACCTGGCCTCCACCAACTACTCCCTATTCCCACCACCAGGAGACACAACGACTGGCCTTTTACCTCTTCCATTCACATCATCCAGGAGCCTAATAAGTCCTTGCAGGAAAAGCAGGAATTTCTTTGGACTCCTTCCAATTTAACAAAATTTTCATCTGTAATGTTAACTATTCCCCCCACTCCATCCTCAGAATTTATTTCAAGAGTTTATTCTCATTTTAAATCACTAGTTACTTTTTATTCATGCACTGGTGAAGTGATGGAGCACTTTTTTCTCTCCGATCAAATTTCAGATACTGTCAGGGAAAGTGCAAAGTGGAGGCTGAGATATTCATCATTTGGTCAAGAAGGCTTTCAGCACATTGCCCTTCATCAGTATTGAGTATAGATGTTGGAAGGCCATGTTACAGTTGTACGAGATATTGGTGAGGCCACACTTTAGTATTGTGTTCAATTTTGGTCACCCTGTTGTAGGAAAGATGTTGTTAAGTTGGGAAGGGTGCAGAGAAGATTTACAAGGATGTTGCCAGGACTCAAGGGTCCTGATCTACAGGGAGAGGTTGTATAGGCTAGTACTTTATTCCTTGGAGCGCAGGAAGATGAGGGATGATCTTAAAGAGGTGTAAGATTAGGGGATCAATAACCATGTCACAAGGTGAGGGGGAGAAAATTTACTAGGAATCTGAGGGGCACCTTTTTTTCACAAAGGGCAGTGGATAGGTGGCAAGAGCTGCCGGAGGAGGTAGTTGATGCAGGTACAATCACAACATGTAAGAAACTTTTGGACAGGTACATGGATGGGCTTAGAGAGATATGGGCCAAGTGCAAGCAGGTGGGACTAGTGTAGATGGTCGGCATCTTGGTCGGCATGGGCAAGTGGGCCAAAGGGCCTGTTTCCACCCTGTACCACTCCATGACTCTCTGACAAAAGGGGAAGGAAGGTGTGGGATCAAACATTGCCAGTTTACACTTTAAGGCTGACAAAGACCAGTGCTCGGTCTTTGTATCAAAGTAAAGCTATAATTAAAATAAATCAGAGAAAGTGCACGAATAAATCCACCAGCATATCTCACTTTTGCTTTTCCTCACCTGCCTCATCCCAACTCACAGAAAGCTCTGGCAGCTTACGGAGCAGCTTTGATGGTTCCTGGTAGTCGGGACCGAGTGGGAATATCCGGTCATAGGTGGAATTGGACTCTTGTTCACTGGGTGTGGAGGACTTGTTGATCATGATGGTCTCACTCTGCAGCGAGAGGCTCACGGTGAGTTCATCATCCAGCATCCGGCGTGAAGCCTAGGAGAGATGTCTTCAGTCAGTAAAACCTGCATCAGCCCATACTTCACTGAGCGATCGGTGTAGATTAGAGTGAGGCCATTGAAGGGTGGGTCAGAAGCACTTCCATACATTTGGCAGAGAATAATACTCATAGAAATTCTGAAAATAGGTGAGGTGTGTGTTTGTGTCTGTATGTGGTGTATGGTGTGTGTGATAGAAAGTACATGTGTTTGTGAATAGAACAGTGTGTGTGGAACACAATGTGCTGGAGTAACTCAGCAGGTCAGGCAGCATCGCTGGAGAATGTAGAAAAAAAGAACTGCAGATGCTGGTTAATACACAAAAGGACGCAAAGTGCTGGAGTAACGTAGAAGGTCAGACAGCACCTCTGGCGATCATAGGTAGGTGACGTTTCGGCTCAAGACACAACTGAAGAAGGGTCGCAACCTGAAACCTCACCTACCCATGTTCTCCAGAGATGCTGTCTGACCCGTTGAGTTAGCAGTTTGCGTCCTTTTGAGCATCTCTGGAGAACACGGATGAGTGACGTTTTGGGTCGGGACCCTTCTTCAGACTTTGCTATGTTTGTCTCGGTGCGTTTGTGCAAGTGTGTGTTTGTATCTGTATGTACATAATAGTGGATGTATGCATCTTTGTGTGTGTGTGTGTGTGTGTGTGTGTGTGTGTGTTCATTCAACTGCAGATTACAAAATCATAATTGATAGGTTTGGTTGCATCAGTTTTGCAAGTGGGGAATCAGAGTTAAGAAGTGAACTAAATACAATTTAATTGAGTTAGAAAAGACCTGAAGTACTAGGTAGCCTATACTCTTGCTATGTTCTTATGTGCGTGCACATTTGTTCTGAATAAATCAACTGATTATTGCTAAATTCTGCAGAATGGACTTGGCCACAAAAGTTATCGGATTTCAGGAAAGCTAAACAGGTAGAGGTGGGAAATAAACACTCGTTTTTCAGTCAATGTCCACTTTGCATCTTTGTGCTCGAAGGCCAAAATAACCTTTGTGTGTGCTTTGATCATGGGCAGATGCAGTAAAGTATTACAACTACATTAGCTGATGTAATACTCACCTACATGGTAGTCTATAAAATGAAATCCAGTATAGATTTCACCTGCCCCTTTACCTCCCCCCTCAACTCCATCCAAGGACCCAAACAGTCTTCCCAGGTGAGACAGAGGTTCACCTGCACCTCCTCCAACCTCATCTATTGCATCCGCTGCTCCAGATGTCAGCTTATTTACATCGGCGAGACCAAACGCAGGCTCGGCGATCGCTTCGCTCAACACCTGCGCTCGGTCCGCGTTGGCCAATCTGATCTCCCGGTGGCCGAGCACTTCCACTCCCCCTCCAATTCCCAGTCTGACCTTTCTGTCATGGGCCTCCTCCAGTGCTATAGTGAGGCCCACCAGCTGCGGGGGCTTTGATCGCCCTGACGGATGGTTCGACTGTCCCGACCACGGGAGAAATAAAGAGAAGAAGATTGGACTTTTTTGCCTTCCATCACAGTGAGGAATGTGGGGAATCCACTGTAGTGGATGTTTATATTAACTTTTATGTATTTGTGTGACGTTGCTTTTTCTTTTCGTATGGCTGTATGGTAATTCGCATATGGTACATGTGACAATAAAAGACCTTTGAAACCTTTGAAACCTTATACTTAAGCCCTCTTGTTTTGGACACCCACGCAAAGAGAAAATGATTCTTGATTCTTACCATCTCCCCCCCATATTTCCCCTTCATCATTTTGTATGCATCAGTAAGGTGCCCCATCCCTTCTCCTTTGCTCCAGGGAAACAGACCTGGTCTATCCAATCTCTCCCAGGGTATGGCCCCGACACCATCAAATGCTGGTGATGCACAATGCATTTGTGAGCAGGACTGGTCAATTAACTGTGGTGAGCTGGAGTTTTCATCAGAATGCCAGTTTCTGATGGAAAATGTCCACCTCAATTATCCATCTGCCCTACTTCCAATGATGTTAGCTCATTCCCACCAATCCCAATTCCCTAATATCTGTTCTTCCCCTCTCATCAGTGGATTGTGTTCCTTGACATCTATGACTACAGTCACCATATCCCGTACGGAAGGGAAGGCAAAGTGCGGCTCCTAAAACAGAGTTGGGGAAAGTCTTCAGTAAAGCTTATCGAGACCTTTTCTAGCATCTTCTGCCAAAACTGCCGCCAAAGGATGATGACGATGATAGCGACCAGTATGAAAATAATTGCCACCAAGCATCCAATGAGGATTCGAGTGTTGCTGTCGTCCACTTTATGCATTGGGTTGATGTCTGAGGGCACAATGGGGAGAATGGGAAGTGTTACGATGGATTACACACATAGAAACATAGAAAATAGGTGCAGGAGTAGGCCATTCGGCCTTCGAGCCTGCACCACCATTCAATATGATCATGGCTGATCATCCAGCTCAGTAACCTGTACCTGCCTTCTCTCCATACCCCCTGATCCCTTTAGCCACAAGGGCCACATCTAACTCCCTCTTAAATATAGCCAATGAACTGGCCTCAACTACCTTCTGTGGCAGAGAATTCCACGGACTCACCACTCTCTGCGTGAAGAAATGTTTTCTCATCTCTGTACTCCCTCTAAGGCAAGAACGTCTTTCCTCAGGTTAGGAGACCAAAACTGCACACAATACTCCAGGTGCGGTCTCACCAAGGCCCTGTACAACTGCAGCAGAACCTCCCTGCTCCTAAACTCAAATCCTCTTGCTATGAATGCCAACATACCATTCGCTTTCTTCACTGCCTGCTGCACCTGCATGCTTGCTTTCAATGACTGGTGCACTATGACACCCAGGTCATCCAACTCAGTATCCCGTACCTGCCTTCTCTCCATACCCCCTGACCCCTTTAGCCACAAGGGCCACATCTAACTCCCTCTTAAATATAGCCAATGAACTGGCCTCAACTACCTTCTGTGGCAGAGAATTCCACAGATTCACCACACTCTGTGTGAAAAAAAACGTTCTCATCTCGGTCCTAAAAGACTTCCCTTAAACTGTGACCCCTTGTTCTGGACCTTAAACTGTGACCCCTTGTTCTGGACCTTAAACTGTGACCCCTTGTTCTGGACCTTAAACTGTGACCCCTTGTTCTGGACCTTAAACTGTGACCCCTTGTTCTGGATGAGGATTCGAGTGTCGTCCACTTTATGCATTGGGTTGATGTCTGGCATGGCATGCGAGCAAGAATGAAACAAAACCTCATGATTAAATAACAAGCATGTACAACAGAGGTTTTTAATGATGACATGACAAGATGCCTGTACTAAAAAAAACAATGTTTTACTTTAGACTTCACTTAAAAAATAATATATATTTATATACAGAAGGAATGGGTGACAAGCGATAGAAGCCTGACAAGTGATAGGTGGATACAGGTGAAGGGGGGAGAAGGAGGGGGGGGGGGGGGGTGATAGTTAGATGATTGGATAAAGGCCAGAGATGAAGAGACTAAAAGTGTGAGATAAGGTTGTAAAAGGTGCGAATTGTGAAGCCAGAGGAAGGAATATAGGTGGAAGGGGCAGGGGGAGGAGGAAAGGGAGAAATATGTGCAACTCCATGTGCAACTCTCGTTATGAAGGCCAACATGCCATTAGCTTTCTTCACTGCCTGCTGTACCTGCACGCCAACTTTCAATGACTGGTGTACAAGGACACCCAGGTCTCGCTGCACTTCCCCCTTACCTAACCTGACACCATTGAGATAATAATCTGCCTCCTTGTTTTTGCCGCCAAAGTGGATAGCCTCACATTTATCTATATTATACTGCATCTGCCGCACATCTGCCCACTCACTCAACCCGTCCAGGTCACCCTGCAACCTCCTAACATCTTCTTCGCAGTTCACACTGCCACCCAGCTTTGTGTCATCTGCAAAATTGCTAGTGTTACTTCTAATTCCTTCATCCAAATCATTAATATATATGGTAAACAGTTGCGGCCCCAACACTGAGCCTTGCGGCACTCCACTCGCCACTGCCTGCCATTGGACCCGTTTACTCCTACTCTTTGCTTCCTGTCTGCCAACCAATTCTCTATCCATGTCAACACCCTACCCCCAATACCATGTGCTCTAATTTTGCCCACCAATCGCCCATGTGGGACCTTATCAAAGGCTTTCTGAAAGTCTAGATACACTACATCCACTGGCTCCCCTTCATCCATTTTACTTGTCACATCCTCAAAAAATTCCAGAAGATTAGTCAAGCATGATTTCCCTTTCATAAATCCATGCTGACTTGGACTTATCCTTTTACTGCTATCCAAATGCACCTTAATTACCTCTTTAATAATTGACTCCAGCATCTTCCCCACCACCGATGTCAGGCTAACTGGTCTGTAATTCCCCGTTTTCTCTCTCGCTCCTTTCTTGAAAAGTGGGATAACATTAGCTATCCTCCAATGCACAGGAACTGATCCTGAACCCATTCAACATTGGAAAATGATCACCAATGCGTCCACTATTTCTAGAGCCACCTCCCTGAGTACCCTGGGATGCAGACCATCAGGCCCTGAGGATTTATCAACCTTCAGTCCCATCAGTCTACCCAATACTATTTCTCGCATAATGCCAATTTCTTTCAGTTCCTCTACCCCCTAGATCCTCTGTCCTCTCGTACATCTAATACATGTTCATACCGTTAGCTGTAAGCTACCCAAGCGGTATACGGGGTGCTCTTCCTCCAGTTTGCGTGTGGTCTCACTCGGGCAATGGAGGAGGCCCAGGACAGAAAGGTCAGTGTGGGAATGAGAGGACAAATTAAGATGGTTAGCAACTGGGAGATCCAGCAGGCCTTGGAGTTTTTGGTGAAAGGGTCGCTTGTCTATGATTGGTCTCGCTGATGTAAAGGAGGCCACATCGGGAACACCAAATGCAGTAGATGCATTAAATGTGAGTGTATAAAATTATGAGAGGCATAGATATAGCCTGTCAGAACCATTTTTCCCAGGATAGGAATGTAAAAGACTAGAAGGCATTGTTTTAAGTTCAGAGGGGGAAAGTTGAAAGGAGATGTGTGGGGCAAGTTTTTTTACACAGAGGGTGGTGGGTTCCTGAAGAGGCGGTGGAGCCAGGAGAGGTGGTGGAGGCAGATACAATAGTGGTGTTTAAGAGGCTTCTGGATAGGCACATTTATGTGCAGGAAAAGGAGGGATACAAATCACGTGCAGGCTGAGGAGAATAGTTTATCTTGGCACCATGTTTGGCACAGACATTGTGGTCTGGAGAGTCTGTTCCTGTGCTGTACTTGTGTATGACGCCCCAGTGTGAACCAATGAGAGGAAACAGTCTTCCAACATGGACCTTAAAGGAGAATGAGATACGATAAACGCAGGCACGAAAACAGAACAAGACTTGTGTGCCACATTGGCTGATTCATTAACTGGAAGCAGTTCAGGTCAGTAATTGAAATATATCCTGTTTGCGTTCTACGGTCAGTGACAGTTAATCTCTTTGGAATGCGTGGCAATTAAACTTTATTCCTTGCTGAAATGAAACCGAGTGGAGTCGGCCAATTAGCTGGTTGGAAGAGGGTTTATACAAAATAGATCATTAATACTTTCAAGACAATTGTACTTGTATTTGACTCATCTCTAAGGAATTTGGGCTGAAACAGTTTTGGGTGCCTTTCATTGAGTAAACCTCAGTATCTTGAAGCACAGACTGCTAGTGGATTGAACGTTGGGAGTACATCAAAGTACCTCAAAGTACTGAGTAATGGTGTAAATGCATTCGGGAATAGTGTGAGTACATTCATCATCTCTTTGATAGACACAAAACGCTGGAGTAACTCAGCGGAACAGTCAGCATCTCTGGAGAAAAGGAATGGGTGACGTTTCGGGTCGAGACCGAATCAATCAACTCTCTGTCTGATTAATGAGGGCAACGCCACCTCTCGTCATCTGAGGCCCTCAGGTGTTAAATGTGTGCAATGAGCCCAGTTTCCAGGCCTATTAGGTCTTCCATGCCATGGGCCAAGATCTTACTCTATCTAGACTTAAGGAGCTGGTGGTTTATAGCATTCAGATGAGAGGGGAAAGGTTTAATAGGAACCTGAGGGGCAATTGTTTTAAAGCATACTGAAACACACACTGCAAACTGATTGCTCTTTGGAGCACATCAACCTTTCCTATCCATGTTCCTGATCGAATGTCTTTTAAATGTTGGTATAGATCTACCTCATTGGAGACCCTCGTTCTATCTTAAATCGGACTTTCCTGGATTTTTAGATTTTTAGATTTAGATTTAGAGATACAGCGCAGAAACAGGCCCTTCGGCCCACCGGGTCCGTGCCGCCCAGCGTTCGAATGTGTCTGGAGGTCATCTTTAGCTGAGTCCGTAGCTCCTTACCAATGTCACTCTGGGTTGTGGTGTCGATGTTCACTGTTGGGTAAACACCCGAGTTGTTGTACATCGCAGTGTCTGCAAAGACAAGAACAATCGTGCCATTGTGAAATATTCTTATTTTATGAATCTCTTAATTCTATTCAAGATGCAAATGTAGCACCAGCAGTCATAGAAACGTAGAAACATAGAAAACAGGTGCAGGAGTAGGCCATTCGGCCCTTCGAGCCTGCACCGCCATTCAATATGATCATGGCTGATCATCCAACTCAGTATCCTGTACCTGCCTTCTCTCCATACCCCCTGATCCCTTTAGCCACAAGGGCAACATCTAACTCCCTCTTAAATATAGCCAAAGAACTGGCCTCAACTACCTTCTGTGGTAGAGAATTCCACAGATTCACCACTCTCTGTGTGAAAAAAAACTTTCTCATCTCGGTCCTAAAAGACTTCCCCCTTACCCTCAAACTGTGACCCCTTGTTCTGGACCTCCCCAACATCGGGAACAATCTTCCTGCATCTAGCCTGTCCAACCCCTTAAGATTTTTGTAAGTTTCTATAAGATCCCCCCTCAATCTTCTAAATTCCAGCGAGTACAAGCCGAGTCTATCCAGTCTTTCTTCATATGAAAGTCCTGCCATCCCAGTCAGATTTCACCTCTTGTCAGATTGAGAGGTGTTTGCTGCAGAGATTTACATTGGGATCTGAATGAATCTCTGGAACTGATGCTGAGAACTATATTTCATATTTGATATTTTGCTTGGGCAGCTTGCAGCCCAGCGGTATGAACATTGACTTCTCCAACTTTTGATAGTTCCTCTGTCCCTCGCTTCCCCTCCCCATTCCCAGTTCTCCCTCTATCTTCCTGTCTCCACCTATATCCTTCCTTTGTCCCGCCCCCCTGACATCAGTCTGAAGAAGGGTCTCGACCTGAAACGTCACCCATTCCTTCTCTCCTGAGATGCTGCCTGACCTGCTGAGTTACTCCAGCATTTTGTGAAATAAATACCTGAGAACTATATTCTTCACTCTGCATCTTTCCCTTTGCTCCTTTATAGTTAATAGTTCCTTTATTATAATAGTTCCTTTATTATCATGTGCATCAAGATGCAGTTAAATTATTTTTGTTGCATACAGATCAGTAAGATTATTGCCAGACATAAGTACATGTATCGACTACCTGCTGCACGAGATTGGCTTGATTGTATTTATGTATGGTGTCTGATTTGATAGGATAGTTTGCCCCATCTCTTCTCTCTCCCATCAGGCAAGAGGTTTAAAAGTGTGAAAATACAGTCTCAGGAACAGTTTCTTCCCAGCTGGTATCAGGCAACTGAACTAGGGAGTTCAACTAGGGAGTGATCCTGAGCTCCTATCTACCTCATTGAAGACCCTTGGACTATCTTCAATCGGACTTTACTTTATCATGCATTATACCCTTTATCCTGTATCTGTACACTGTTGACGATTGTAGTCCTGCATAGTCTTTTCGCTGACTGCATAACACGCAATAAAAAGCTTTTTTACTGTACCTTGGTACATTTAGAGAAACAGAGTGGAAACAGGCCCTTTGTCCCACTGAGTCCACGCCAACCAGCGACCACCCAGTAAACTAGCACTATCCTGCACACTAGGGATAATTTACAATTTTTAACAAAGCCAATTAACCTACAAGGCAGTTTGCAGCCCAGCGGTATGAACATCGACTTCTCCAACTTTAGATAGTTCCTCTGTCCCTCCCTTCCCCTCCTCCTTCCCAGATCTCCCATTATCTTCCTGTCTCCACCTACATCCTTCCTTTGTCCCGTCCCCCTGACATCAGTCTGAAGAAGGGTCTCGACCCGAAACGTCACCCATTCCTTCTCTCCCGAGATGCTGCCTGACCTGCTGACTTACTCCAGCATTTTGTGAATAAATACCTTCGATTTGTACCAGCATCTGCAGTTATTTTCTTAACCTCATGTCTTTGAGCTAGATGCTCGACCAGCTGTGCCACTGTGCTAAGGATTATGTTAAGCAGCATCCAATGAGGGAAAGAAATGTACGGTAGGAATCACAAGGGAAAGAAATACTGAACATTGAGACCAAAAGATAAAAAATCACATGGCAATACCTGACTGGAAAGAAATTTCACTGAACATCATCCAGGTGTCGGCAAAGTAGAACTGGCACATGATGGCATTGGCCATGCGCTGCTGCAGTGGGACGGTGACAAAGCGGGAGCTTGGGTTGACGTCATCCAGAACCAGGACAGATGTGGCGGGGGTGGGCTCCCACTTCCCTGGCTCCGAGCGGAAGAAGCACTGGACCTCCCGGAATATCTTCACTGCCTTTGTGAACATATTATTGCAATGGACCTGCAGTTAACAAAAAGGGTAAACATTGCAGGTTAAATCTCCACACAAAAGCTATTGCAAATGAGCACGCAGCATAACACATCTTGCTCTTTCACCCTTCCATTGACTCCATCTGCACTTCACGCTGCCTCGGCAAGGCCATCAGCATAACGAAGGACCAGACTCATCACGGTCACTCCCTCTTCCCTCTCCCATCTCCCATCGGCCCCCAAGAGGTACAGAAGTGGGAAAATGCATATATCCAATTTCAGAGACAATCTCTTCCCAGCTGTTATCAGGCAACTGAACCATCCTATCTATCACCAACTAGAGAGCGGTCCTGACCTACAATCTACCTTATTGGAGACCTTCAAGCTATCTTTAATTGGACTTTATCTTGTACTATATGTTATACCTTTTATCCTGTATCTGTACACTGTGGATGGCTGTAGTCTTTTATAGTCTTTCCGCTGACTATAACAAGCAATAAAATGATTTTCACAGTACTTTGGTACACATGACAATAATAAACTAAGCTAAACTCTCCAGAGATGCTGCCCGTCCCGCTGAGTTCCTCCAGCATTTTGTGTCTATCTTCGGTTTAAACCAGCATCTGCAGTTCCTGGTTCAACTGAAAGCTGGTCAGTTGTGCATGTATCACCAATTGTTTCCACAGCATATCTTAACATTGGACATAGAATGGTACAGCACAGAAACCGGCCCACAGTTTCTTAATTTTTTTAACTTGCTCGCATTTTTTTGTCACGCAGAAGAGGCAGTTACAGATGTTACAGACGTTCACGATAGGGACTTTACGACAGGAACACAATCCATCCTCTTTCCCTACCCGTAATGCAGCCATGGCCTATAATCCTAACAAGATTATTAATTTGGACACTCAAGGAACTGCTGATGCTGGAATCTTGAGTAAAACATAAATTGCACATGGATAGGAGAGGTTTGGAGGGACATGTTGGCCGGTGTGGGCAAGTTGGGCCGAAGGGCCTGTTTCCACACTGTATCACTCTATGACTCTATGACACTATGCACGAGGAACTCAAGTGGGTCAGGCGGCATCTGTGGAGGGAATGGACAAGCAACGATTTGGGTCGGGACCCGGAGAAAGCACCTGACGAAATCCCACGGGGTTACGGGGAGAACGTACAAACTCCGTAAAGAAAGCACCCAAGGTCAGGATCGAACTCGGGTCTCTGGCGCTGCAAGGTAGCAACTACCGATGCGACGCTGTGCTGCCCAATGTCAGCAAAAACTTGATAGCACTGGTGAACTAAAACCGGTGTGCAAATTTTCTCTTTTACCTAATGTTAAACAAGTTTTAGTGTGGATATCAACACTTCATTTTGTCCAGCTTATATGTTGGAGTTGGTTTTGTCCATTCCTCAGGACTGCTGATGAAAAATAATGCGCAGGAAACATAGATTAAGGCAATTGTCTTGTGGAAATCGATCTGTATAATCACTCTGTTCCAAGCTGAGTCAATACATGACATTACCGGGTGGCACCAGCAATGGATGCCTCGCCAACAGTCTGTCTGTCCCTTTCTTCTTCGTTGTTTTTTTAGTATATGTTAAATGTATGTTTTTAATGTTCTTTAACGTGTTTTATGTGGGGGGGTGGGGGAGGGGGTTGGGGGAAAGTTTTTCTAATCTCTTACCTCGACGGAGATGTGATTTTTTTCCGTATTGTATCTCTGTCCGCACTGCGGCCTAACATCGAGGAGTTGGCGGCCTTTACTGGAGACCGACTTTGAGAGCTCCACCGTGGGTGCCTGCGGACTTACCATCGTGGAACCCGCGATCCCTTCGCCAGGGATCGACTCTGAGCTCTGCCACGGGTGCCTGCGGACTTTAACATCGTGGAGCTCGCGGTCTCTGGTTAGAGACTGACACCGGGAACTCCAAGCCACGGGGACTTCGACAGCAGTGACGCGGGAGTTTCGATCGCCCCAATGTGGGAGTTTCGATCGCCCCAATGTGGGAGTTTCGATCGCCCCAATGTGGGAGTTTCGATCGCCCCAATGTGGGAGCTTCAACCGCCCCAATGTGGGAGTTTCGATCGCCCCAATGTGGGAGTTTCGATCGCCCCAATGTGGGAGTTTCGATCGTCCCAATGTGGGAGTTTCGATCGCCCCAATGTGGGAGTTTCGATCGCCCCAATGTGGGAGTTTCGATCGCCCCAATGCAGGAGCTTCAACCGCCCCAATGTGGGAGTTTCGATCGCCCCAACGCGGGGGCTTCGACTGCCGGCTGCATCTTGGATGGTTCGACTGCCCCAACCGCGGGATAAAAATGAGGGAAGTAGATTAGACTTTATTGCCTTCCTTCACAGTGAGGAATGTGGGGAATCTGCTGTGGTGGATGTTTATGTTAACTTGTATGTAGTTGTATGTCTTGTTGCTTTTTTTTGGTATGGCTGTATGGTAATTCGCATATCACTGTGCCTTAATTGGTACACATGACAATAAAAGACCTTTGAAACCTTTGAAATTAGCTGTAGTTCTACACACTATCCGCATCTCATAACATGACTGAAGCATAAACAAATCCAGCTGTTTGTAATAAGCACTGTAGTAACGGCAGTTATCATGGTAACCCCTTTAAAATGTTATTTTGTGATTAATAAAGCTTATTAGTGAAACTGAATTCTAATGAATTATTCTTGTGCAACAATTGAAGAGATTTTTGGTTCTTAAGTCAGGATCTGTCCGGGTTTCGAACTTATTTTCAAAAGAAACTCCACTGGGAAAAGTCAACCACAGAATCATACAGCACAGAAACAGGCCCTTCGGCCCAACTTGCCCATGCCAACCAAGATATCCCATCCTCGCTAATCCCCCTGCCCGCGTTTGGCTCATATCCCTCTAAACCTTTCCTATCCATGTACCTGACCAAATGTTTTTTATAGTATGTTATAGTATGACGGAGTGCTTAGTTTAGTTTAGTTTAGTTTAGTTTGGAGATACAGCATGGAAGCAGGCCCTTCGGCCCACCGAGCCTGCGCTGTCCAGCGATCACCCGTACACTAGTTCAGTCCTACACACTAGGGATAATTTAAAGAAGCCAATTCACCTACAAACCCACACGTCTTTGGGAAGCACAAGGAGGAAACTCACGCGATCACGGAGAACATAGAAACTCCGTACAGACAGAACCCATAGTCAGGATTGAACCCGGGTGTCTTGGTGCTGTAAGGCAGCAACTCTACCGCTGCGTCGCTCTACTGCGCCACCGTGCCACCCTACTGTGCTACGAGTGAATGCCATCAACGCAAATGATGGTGTTTAAACTGCAATGTAAAAGGGTGGGAGTTGCAGGTCCTGGACAGTCCAGCTCTCAAAGCCTCTCATTTAGAATTGTTTTGCTTAACAAGCATTCTGAGCCCAAGAACAGCGTCTGTTGGGGACATTGGCTTTTCTCCCAACCTAAGCATCGGATTGACAATTATGTGCAGGAATGATGTTCCCTGACTTAAACCTCCGTGTCCACCCACAAAGAACGGCAATTATATAAATATAATCATTTCAGCTGTTATTGAACCTCAAAAGGAAGTAACAATTAATTTATTTCACAATAGTACCAAACTGTACTTTAAAGACAATGGAAACATTGAGTTTGTTTAGAAATAACGGTTACCCCTGTGTATCACGTTAAAAAAAGTAGAGACCAGATGTCCCGTTATTTTTAAAGAAACCCTTGGATAGATGGAGGGATGGTGGGAGGGCGGGATGGGTGGAGGGAAAGACGGAGAGATAGATGGAGAGATGGATGGAGGGGTGGATGGAGAGATGGATGGAGGGGTGGATGGAGAGATGGATGGAGGGATGGATGGATGGATGGAGAGAGGGATGGATGGAGAGATGGATGGAGGGATGGGTGAGAGGGATGGATGGATGGAGGGATGGATGGAGAGAGGGATGGATGGAGAGATGGATGGAGGGATGGATGGAGAGATGGATGGAGGGATGGATGGAGGGATGGATGGATGGAGAGAGGGATGGATGGAGAGATGGATGGAGGGATGGATGGAGAGATGGATGGAGGGATGGATGGATGGATGGAGAGAGGGATGGATGGAGAGATGGATGGAGGGATGGGAGAGAGGGATGGATGGATGGAGGGATGGATGGAGAGAGGGATGGATGGAGAGATGGATGGAGGGATGGATGGAGAGATGGATGGAGGGATGGATGGAGAGATGGATGGAGGGATGGATGGAGGGATGGATGGAGAGATGGATGGAGGGATGGGAGAGAGGGATGGAGGGATGGAGGGATGGATGGAGGGATGGAGATGAAGGGATGGATAAAATAGATTGAGCGTTGGATTGATAAGACAGAGGGATGAGTGGAGGGGTGGATGGAGGGATGAATGAATGGAGGAATGGATGGATGGAGGGATGAATAGATGGATGAAGGGATGGACGGATAGGGACGGATGAATAGATTGAGAGTTGGATGGATGGAAGTTTGGGTACTGGGATGAAAGAAGGAATGAGTGGAGGGAGTTCGCAGGTCTGGCGACCGGCTTTCGGGAGCTCCAGCCGTAGCAGCTTCGACCGCCCCGAAGCGCGAGGTTCGATCGACCCGCTCGCAGGACCTTCATCGTCCTGCGTGGCTCGGCTGCGGCATTTTCCATCGCCCGATGGGGGCTCAGGACCTTCATCGGCCTGCTCGGCTCGGCCTGGGACTTTCCATCGCCCGGCGGGGGCTTCAAAAGTCGGGAGCCTCGATCGCCTCGAGGCAGCAGTTTGACTGCCTGACCACGGGAGAAGAATGAGGAGGAGATAAGACTTTCTTTGCCTTCCATCACAGTGAGGGTGTGCCTGGAGCGATCACTGTGATGGTTGTTTATGTCAAATTGTAATTGTGTGTCTTGTGTTCTTTATTGTTTTCTGCCGGACCCTGACGTGAGAGGGCGCTGGCGCTGTTTGTTCGCCGCTTCTCCGTCAGGACAAATCTTTTGTTTGTTTGTTTGTTTTTATGTCTTGTTTGCTTGTAAAGCGTCTTTGCGTATCTTGAAAAGCGCTATATAAAATAAATGTATTATTATTATTATTATTATTATTAAAGAAAAATTCACTGATTATTGAAAAATTTGCACCTTCATTGCAGTGAAATTCCGGATGCGATCAAACTCGAACAAGATCTCCACGAATCCATTTTCAAAGCTGCCGTTCCGCCATCCTAAGTAGTCATATCCTGGCCACACGTTATAGACGTGACTCTGAGTGAAATCGTCCAAACCCCAGACGCCGTCTGTCATCTGCCCGAGTCCTTCAGAAACCATCCTAAGAACAAAGGAACAAGAAGGAGGTTTAGAAGAAGGGTCCCGACTCGAAACATCACCCATCCCTTTTCGCCAAAAGGTCGAGACCCTTCTTCAGATTCGACCCGAAACGCCTCCCATTCCTTATCTACAGAGATGCTACCTGAGTTACTCCAGCACTTTGTGTCTAACTTCGGTATAAACCAGCATCTGGAGCTCCTTCCTGCACACGAAGGAGGTTTGTTTTAAGAGTTGGACAGAACTTGGCTTTGAATAGGGTTGCCAACTGTCCCATATTAGCCGGGACAGCCCATATTTTGGGCTAAATTGATTTGTCCCTTACGGGACCGCCCTTGTCCCGTATTAGGCTGGGGGGGAGGCGAGGCGATGTAGGCCCGGACACTGTAGGTCCCGACGCTGTAGATTTCTGCCATTTTAGCTTTGGACAGTCTAGGTTCGGAGGCCAGGGCGCTGGCTAACGGAGGGTATTTTTTACATGTACATCAAGTCCTTTGTTCACAATGTTTTCAGCAGTATATAAGCTTCTATACAAACATGCATGTTCCTTTAATTGTCTACAAAACTTCCAAAATAGGCAAGTACCAGTCAGAATAAGACGTCACGTTTGATACATACATCACAGCCATTATCTGGAAAACCAAACTAAGATATGGTCTGAAGAAGGGTCTCGACCCGAAACGTCACCCATTCCTTCTCTCCTGAGATGCTGCCTGACCTGCTGAGTTACTCCAGCATTTTGTGAATAAATACCTAAGATATGGATTAAATCATTCTTTATCGAGAAACCACCAGTATTAAGATTTAGTGTAGAAAACTAAATTTTCAAAAGAAAAGTTTTGTTACATTAAAATAATTGTGCCTTTCAAATCAAAAATCAATCTTCAGTCCACAACATCATCTAAAGTCTTCTCTTCTGGGTGCTGATGTACAACACGTTGTTGCCTCGAATAAATGCATCTCCATATTTGTTCTTAAGCTGACCGTTGACATATTCTTCTGCCTGTTCCAGTGCTATGTTCATATATCCATATGCTAAAGCTCCTCGGTAATCCATACCCGAGTTCGGTTTAACCACCACTGGCCTCCCTTTGATTTGATTTAGAAAATCGCTGGGCGTTTGCTTTTGCAGGCTCATTTTGCGTCCTTCAGTCTATGCACGGTCCACTGATGGTGTGGTTCAAACGTGGCCCGGACGGTTCCAAACCCCCTGCAACCCGCCTCCCGGCCCAGGCGGCCGCCATTGGTGGAGCGGGAGCACGCGGCCGCTGGCTGGGTGAGATCACGTGGGGCGCGGGGCGGTGACGTCACCTTGTCCCGTATTTGGGAGTCAGGAAGTTGGCAACCCTAGCTTCGAATGACTCTGGTGGAAAATCACTACAAGGAGTGGAATTCTAATGAGAAACATTTTACTTTTTGCACATCGGCAGTTTATTTATTTTGCACATAGCAGAAGATTAATAAAAATAATACCTACACATTTTCCCACAAAGTGACTTTAGAAGTGTTTATTGGAGTTTTATGATCCAATGAACAAATTATCTGCTTAATTTAGTTTAGTTTAGATCATGGAAACAGGCCTTTCAACCCACTCAGTCCACCTTGACCATCGATCACCCATTCACACTAGTCCCACTTTCTCATCCACTCCCTACACACTAGGAACAATTTACAGAGGCCAACTAACCTACAAACCTGCACGACTTTGGAAAGGGTGAGGAAACCGGAGCACCTGGAAGAAACCCACGCGGTCACAGGGACAATGTGCAAACTCCACACAGACAGCATCCAAGGTCAGGATCGAACCAAGGTCTATGGCACTGTGAGGCAGCAGCTCTACCAGCTGCGCCATTGTGCACATCAAAGCACATCGCTAAAGAAGTGTCCCAACCCAAAACATCACCTATCCTTGTTCTCCAGGGATGACCCGCTGAGTTACTCCAGCACTTTGTGTATCTTTTTGTAAACCAGCATCTGCAGTTATTTGTTTCTACATCAAAGCATATGTTCATTTTAGGTGGAAACACGGAACTGCAGGTGCTGGCGTACACAATGAATGTGTGTGTACGTGCGTGTGTGTACGCCAGGAACACAAACTGCTGGAATAACTCAGTGGGACAGGCAGCATCTCACCAGAGCATGGAGAGGTGATGTTTTGGGTCGGGACCCTAGGTTAGACTGTCTGAAGTAGGGTGTCGACCCATTCCTTCTCTCCAGAGATGCTTCCTGTCCCGCTGAGTTACTCCAGCATTTTGTGTCTATCTTCGGTTTAAACCCGCATCTGCAGTTCCTTCCCATGCTCGACATTTTAGGAGATTCACTCAGAGCTCGAGTGGAGAATGTGAAGAAAGACATTGGACTAGACGCACTGTAGAATGGTGTGCTGGTGGTGGAAGGAACTGAGTGGGGTTCCAGTCAAGCAGGCTGCTTTTTCCTGGAAATTATTTACTGAAAGAGATCTTTCCAGTTTGTCATCGAATTATTAATTGCCACCTAGGAGCCTTGTGTATAGACTCGCGTTGGAATATTGGCCGAGGTTTTGTGAAAAATGCCAGCAATTCCCTGCTTAACCAGGGGCAGTTTTCCTCATAAAATTCAGGCCATGCCTGTGGAAGTTACAGCTGTTTGCTCTGGTTCTCTACGCTTCACCACTGGATTCTTAAGGCATATCAGCAACAAATCATGAATTTGACAGTTCAGTCGGTCAAGGCCTGTTGGATCTCCCGGTTGCTAACCCATTTAACTCACCATCTGGACATCCCCACACTGACCTTTCTGTCCTGGGCCTCCTCCATTGCCGGAGTGAGGCCACATGCAAACTGGAGGAACAATATCTCAAATTCTACCTGGGTATCTTGCAACCCAATGGTTGTGTAGGTGCTGAATGTGTAGGAAGGAACTGCAGAAGCTGGTTTACACCGAAGATGGACACAAAATGCTGGAGTAACTCAGCGGGACAGGCAGCATCTCTGTCGAGAAGGAATGTGTGGCGTTTGGGGTCGAGAAAGGATGAGAGGAGATCTTATCGAAACTTATAAGATTATTAAGGGGTTGGACACGTTAGAGGCAGGAATCATGTTCCCAATGTTGGGGGAGTCCAGAACAAGGGGCCACAGTTTAAGAATAAGGGGTAGGCCATTTAGAACTGAGATGAGGAAAAACTTTTTCAGTCAGAGAGTTGTGAATCTGTGGAATTCTCTGCCTCAGAAGACAGTGGAGGCCAATTCTCTGAATGCATTCAACAGAGAGCTAGATAGAGCTCTTAAGGATAGCGGAATCATGGGGTACGGGGAGAAGGCAGGAACGGGGTACTGATTGAGAATGATCAGCCATGATCACATTGAATGGCGGTGCTGGCTCGAAGGGCCGAATGGCCTCCTCCTGCACCTATTGTCTATTGAGAACCTTCTTCAGATTCAACCCAAAACGTCACCCATCAATTTTCTCAGAGATGCAGCCTGACCCGCTGAGTTACTCCAGCATTTAGTGTCTATCTTTGGTGTGAACATTTTTAGGTAACTCACCAACTACCCTTTCACCTACCCCTCTCCCTCCCCAAACTCTTTTCTCTCTCCCTCTCTTCCCAGTGCCCTGAAAGCACATACATTTCTTCCACAATCCCGCTCCCCCTTTCCACTTTGCACCATCCCTTTCCACACATATCTCTACCGTTGGTCTCACAATTTGGGCCTCTTCTCTCCTTTTCTCACTTCACGCTGCCTCGGCAATAGCCAGCAGCATAATCAAGGACGAGTCGCACCCTGGCCACTCCCTCGTCTCCCCTCTCCCATCAGGCAAAAGGTATAAAAGTGTGAAAACGCACACCTCCGGATTTAGGGACAGTTTCTTCCCAGCTGTTATCAGGCAACTGAACCATCCTACCACAACCAGAAAGCAGTTCTGAACTACTCTTGATCTCATTGGAGACCCTCCTTGATAGGACTTTGCTGGCTTTACGTTATTTTTTGCTGGCTAAACATTACGTTTGCTGGCACTAAACGTTATTCCCTTATCATGTATCTATACACTGTAAATGGCTCAATTGTAATCATGTATTGTCCTTCTACTGACTGGTTAGCACGCAACAAAAGCTTTTCACTGTACCTCGGTACACGTGACAATAAACTAAACTTCCTTTTTATTCCTAGCCACCTCACCTGTATCCAGTCTGAAGAAGGGTTCTGACCTGAAGCGTCATCTATTCATTTTTTCCAGAGACGCTGCCTGGGCTGCTGAGTTACTCCAGCACTTTGTGCCTATCTTCCACCTATCACTCGTCTGGCTTTGTCCCACCTCCACCTCTCTTCCAGCTTTCTCACCCTAGGCCAAACAGTCTGAAGAAGGGTCCCAACCCGAAACATCACCTATCCATGTTCTCCAGAGATGCTGCCTGACCCGTTGAGTTACTCCAGCACTCTGTGAAACGTCACCTATCCATGTTCTCCAGAGATGCTGCCTGACCCGCTGAGTTACTCTAGCACCTTGTGTCTATTGCTGAGGTCTTCACAGATAAATGGCTCCAGATTAGAAATAATGCAGGCGAAGTGTGTGGTCTTAATTCATCCGGGACCTATATCTGAGGAACTAAGAATAGCCTTAGCTTATTTACAATGTTTGAAAAGTTTGTGTTTATTTATACATTGAGCTCCTTGTGCCTAACAGTTTGAATGATTTTAATTAATATTGATGTTTTTTAATGTGCTTCTAGACACTGAAAGAACTTAGGGTCCTGTAACTTTGTTAGATTCATTGCTGGAGGATTGAATTGAAGAGTGGAAACAGGAATTCCAAAGGCACAGAGGTTTGCAAAGGTCAACTCTAATCTTAGCCGTTGTATTAATTTTTTAAGGAAATTGTGTGGGGAAAAAAGAGCTGATGTCAAATTGTTGAGGGGTGAAGGGCATCTTACTTTAGACTTTAGGACCTTCGGGCCACTGAGTGCGCACCGATCAGCGATCACCCCGTACACTAACACCATCCTACACACGAGGGACAACTTCCAATTTACAGAAACCAATGAACCTACAAACCCGTACGTCTGTGAAGTGTGGGAGGAAACTGAAGCACCCGGAGAAAACCCACGCAGGTCACGGGGAGAACGTGCAAGCTCTGTACAGACAGCCCCCTTCATCAGGGTCGAACCCGGATCTCTGGCGCTGTGAGGCAGCAACTCGACCGCGACACCACTGTAACGCCCATTGATAAGTTATATAATAAATGATCACATCACGGTGAAGGGGCAGAATCTACAGGCAGTCGACAGCTTTACCTTTCTGGGTAGTACACTCTCGCGAGTGGTGAACATTGACGCTGAGGTTAACAACAGGATTGCCAAGGCCAGCGCTGCCTTTGGGCGACTCCATGAGAATGTTTGGGAGTGGAGAGGACTCAGCCTTACCACCAAGCTGAAGGTCTACCGTGCAGTGGTACTCACCACTCTTCTCTATGCCAGTGAGACCTGGACTGTCTACAGCAGACATGCCAAACAGCTCAACCACTTTCACTTGAGCTGCCTAAGCAGACTCCTCCACATCAGGTGGCAGGACAAAACTCCCGACACAGAGGTCTTGGAACGGGCCGGAATCCCCAGCGTCCACACCCTCCTACGGAAAGCCCAAGCCAGATGGGCAGGCCATGTCGTCAGAATGCCCGAGAGTCGACTGCCAAAACAGCTTCTGTATGGAGAATTGTGTCAGGGCAAACACTCAGTAGGAGGACAGAAGAAACGGTTTAAGGACTGCCCCAAAGTGTCCCTCAAAGACTTGGACATCAACCTCAGCACTTGGGAGTCTCTTGCTCTGGACCGTCCAACCTGGCGTAGCAAGCTCACCACAGGAGCCCGTGCAGCAGAGAACAGACGCACTGCAGAGGCTCAGAGGAAACGCACCGCGCGCAAGGCCTGGGCTACCTCCACTTCCACTGCAGCACCCATCCACTTGTGTCCTACGTGTGGGCGTGCCTTCCGGGCCCGGATTGGCCTCACCAGTCACTTCTGGACCCACAGTCACCAATCCTCCAACTGAAAGTGAAGTCATGGTCATCTTCCAACCCGAAGGCCGAACAACAACAACAATGAAAATCATAATCCGTTACCTTGAACCGATTGCTCCATCGTAGACCGAATCATTCAAATAAACCGTGGGGGTCTTGGAGGAGAACATTTGGTCGCCCACTGGGCAGTTGTAAGACACAAGGCCATCTGTAGAACGACATCAACCAGTCACATCAGAGACACACCATTTGCACTTCATCTGGTTTTACTCATTTTGCACATTTCACTTGGCATTTTCACCCCTTCCACCAATTGGTATGGGACTTTAATCTAAATAGGTCCTGCTTTGAAAACCATTTGAGAACTAGACAACAGCCTAGCTCAAAGATTGACACAAAATGCCGGAGTAAACACCGGGACAAGTCAAGGCCGGCAACAGATGACCGGCCACAGGCAAATGGGCAAATTCCCTGATGGGCAAATTGTTGGCTAGTGACGGTGTGATTCTAAGAGGTATACATCTATGTATAGGTACGTACAGGTATGTAGGTTAATTGGCTGGGTAAATATAAAAATTGTCCCTAGTGTGTGTAGGATAGTGTTAGTGTGCGGGGATCGCTGGGCGGTGCGGACTTGGTGGGCCGAAAAGGTCTGTTTCCGTGCTGTATATATATGATATGATATATGATACATCGTTGCGAGTTGACTGGTTCATTGATTTTTGGTGGTGGTAGAGACAGGGGCAAGGGGGGATGGGGGGGGATATGTTGTATTCTGTCTCTGCGCGAGGCAGAAAGGGATGGAAATGGGAAGATGTGAATGTGGTGGGATGATATTGGAGGTGGCGAAAATGTTGGAGGATTATGTGTTGTTAGCGACGGCTGATGGGGTGAAAGGTGAGGACTAGGAGGACACTGTCTCTGCTGCAACTGGGGGGGAGGGGGAGCAAGGGCAGAGCTGTGGGGTACCGAGGAGAGACGAGTGAGGGCCTCATCTATGATGGGAGAAGGGAACCCCTGTTCCCTAAAGAATGAGGACTTCTCGGATGTCCTGGTATGGAACACCTCATCTTGGGCGCAGATGCGGCGTAGACGGAAGAATTGTAGGGGTGGAGCTGGGGATAGTCTTTGCAGGAGGCAGGGTGAGAGGAAGTGTAAGAAAATAACTGCAGATGCTGGTACAAATCGAACGTATTTATTCACAAAATGCTGGAGTAACTCAGCAGGTCAGGCAGCATCTCAGGAGAGAAGGAATGGGTGACGTTTCGGGTCGAGACCCTTCTTCAGTCTGAAGAAGGGTCTCGACCTGAAACGTCACCCATTCCTTCTCTCTTGAGATGCTGCCTGACCTGCTGAATTACTCCAGCATTTTGTGAATAAATACCCAAGAGCGTTTTAATCGTCATATGTACTAACAACTGAATAAGGAAATTCTTACTTGCAGCAGCATAACAGGCGTGCACACGCAATGCACATAGATAACATAAATAAACAGAAATGAATATATTAATGAGTGCAATATGAGTGCAAAAAAAAGTGCTTCTTCAGTCTGAAGAAGGGTCTCGACCCGAAACTTCACCCATTCCTTCTCTCCTGAGATGCTGCCTGACCTGCTGAGTTACTCCAGCATTTTGTGAGAGGCAGTATAGTCTAGTCTAGATAGCTGTGGGAGTTTGTAGGTTAGTGGTGGGATCACATTGGAGGTGACGGAGATGTCGGAGGATGATGTGTTGGATGTGGAGGCTAGAGGGGTGAAAGTGAGGACCAGGGGAACTCTGTACTTGGTGGGGACGGGGAGTGAGAGCAGAACTAAGGGACATAGAGGAGACACGTGAGAGGGATCGATCCATAACAGAAGGAGGGAAACCACGTTATTAAAGAATGAAGACATCTTGGATGTCCTTGTATGGAAAACCTCATCTTGGGAGCAGCCTAACTGAAGCTAAATTAGTGTCATTACGTCAAACTCAATGAGTGTCATGGAATCATACAACATGGAAACAGGCCCTTCTGCCAAGGATGCCCCATCTACTCTGTTCCCAGCTGCACGCATTTGGCCCATATCCCATTAAACCTTTCCAATCCTTGTACTTGTCCAAGTGTCTTTTAAATGTTGTTATTGTACCTGCCTCAACTACCTCCACCGGCAGCTCGTTCCATCTCCCCACCACCCTCTCAGAGAAGAAGGGTCTCAATCTGAAATGTCCCCCATTCGTTCTCGCCAGAGATGCTGCCTGTCCCGCTGAGTTACTCCGACATTTTGTGTCTATTTTTGATGTAAACCAGCATCTGCAGTTCCTTCCTGCCCTCTCTGAGAGGATGTGAAACTATTAAATCTCTCCCCTCTCACAATAACCTCTGTTTTTTTTATTCCCCTACTCTGGATAAAAGACTGTGCATCTACTTTATTTATTCTCCTCATGCTCTTATACATAAGATCACCCCTCATCTTCCTGCACTCCAAGGAAGAACGTTAGAAATGCAGGGTCATCAATGTGAAAGATTAACTTTTCCCTCCACAGTTGCTGCCTGACCTGCTGCATAGGGGCAGCACGGTGGCGCAGCGGTAGAGTTGCTGCCTTACAGCGAATGCAGCGCTGGAGACTCAGGTTCGATCCTGACTACGGGCGCCGTCTGTACGGAGTTTGTACGTTCTCCCCGTGACCTGCGTGGGTTTTCTCCGAGATCTTCGGTTTCCTCCCACACTCCAAAGGCGTACAGGTATGTAGGTTAATTGACTGGGTAAATGTAAAAATTGTCCCTAGTGTGTGTAGGATAGTGTTAATGTGTGGGGATCGCTGGGCTGCACGGACTCAGTGGGCCGAAGGGCCTGTTTCCGCGCTGTATCTCTAAATCTAATTCTAAATATTTGTCACATTTACGCCAACTTTCTAGCCTCTGCACTTATTTGCTCTACAGAAGCAATCCGTTGTAGAAGATTGCTCTGGGTTTATCCTGAGGATGTAATAAAACAGCATGTAAATGTATCTGCTTCCTTCCTTGGTGTAGGAAGGAACTGCAGATGCCGGTTTAAACCGAAGATAGACACAAAAAGCTGGAGTAACTCAGCGGGTCAGGCAGCATCTCTGGAGAGAAGGAATGGGTGACGTCTCGGGTCGAGACCCTTCTTCCGAATGAAGAACTGAAGAAGGGTCAAACTAAAGAAGGGTCTCGACCCAAAACGTCGCCCATTCCTTCTCTCCAGAGTTGTTGCCTGTCCTGCTGAGTTACTCCAGTTTTTTTTGTGTCTCTCTTTTGCTTCCTTCCTTTGTTAACAATCCCGAAAATCAGGGCGAAAGAAAAAAACCAAGCCAAGTATTCTTGTGATTGTGACTCACTTTATAATCCACTCTCCTGCCAACCCACAAGATTTCAGTAGCCTTGAGGTTTGCATCCAGAAGAAAGCTTGGCCTTTGTTTAAATCCCCAGGGAGAATGATAGTTACATTTGTTTACAGTCGGCTTAAATCTCTTTTCCATTTTGGAGTGTGCCAGTGTGGAATTTGTGCGACTTTCACAACCTCTGCTGACAGAGATTTCCAAAGTGCGAGGCACGATTTAGCACTGCAAGGTAGTACCGAGGCTGACAGGTCAGAACAAAGTGTGGGAAGGAACTGCAGATGCTGGTTTAAACCGAAGATAGACACAAAATGCTTTGAGTAACTCGGTAGGACAGGCAGCATCTCTGGACAGAAGGAATGGATGATGTCACCTATTCCTTCTCTTCAGAGATGCTGCCTGTCCCGTTGAGTTACTCCAGCATTTCGTGTCTATCTCGGGTCAGAACAATAACAGCTTCGGGGCTACAGTTAAAGCCATAATAAGACTATAAGACCAAGGAGCTGAATTAAGTCATTCGGCCCATCGAGTCTGCTCCGCCATTCGATCATACAGTCATACAGCCTGGAAACAGGCCCTGCAGCCCAACCTGCCCGTGCCGACTAACATGCCCCATCTACACTAGTCCCACCTGCCTGCATTTGGCCCATATCCCTCTAAACCTTTCCCATCCATGTACCTGTCCAAATGTTGTAATAGTACCTGCCTCAACTACCTCTAGGGTTGCCAACTGTCCCGTATTAGCCGGGACATCCCGTATTTTGGGCTAAATTGGTATGTCCCATACGGGATCGCCCTTGTCCCGTATTAGGCCCGGGGGGCGCTGTAGGCCCGGACGCTGTAGGCCCTGACACTGTAGGCCCCGATACTGTGGGCCCCGACAGTTTAGGTCCCCACACTCTAGGTTTCCGACATTTTAGTTCTGGACAGCCTAGGTCCGGAGGCCCGGGCGCCGTCTTACAGAGGTTGTGTAGCAACCCGCCTCCCGGCCTGGGCAGCCGCCATTGATGGAGCGGGAGCACGTGGCCGCTGGCTGGGTGAGGTCACATGGGGCGCGGGGCGGTGACATCACCTTGTCCCGTATTTGGGAGTGAGGTCGTTGTCACCCCTAACTACCTCTTCTGGCAGCTCGTTCCATATACCCACCACCCTTGTGTAGAATGTTGCCCCTCAGGTTCCTATTAAATCTTACGCCTCTCACAATGTCCACAGTTTTGTGATTCCCCTGCTTTAGGGAAGAGACTCTGTACATTTACCCTCTCTAAACCTCTGTATGATCACCAAGAATGTTCTTGGACTGACCCTGGAACAGTCTAGAGTCCTGGACTGCTCAACCGTTCCCTGCAGCTCAGGCCCTCGAATCCTGGCAACCTCCTTGTAAAGCTGGCCTATTTTTCCCTCTCAACCCCATTCTCCTACCTTCTCCCTGTAATCTTTGACCCCTTGCTAATCATGAACCTATCCGCTTTAAAAATACCCAATGACTTGCCCTCCACTGCCGTCTGTGGCAGTGAATTCCACAGATTCACCACGTCAGCCGAAAGACATTCCTCCTCATCTCCTTACTGGGTGAGTTAAAGACAATTCAACATTCTAGTTGTTAAAAGCAACTTCATAAAATATATTTGATAATTTTCTCTACGTTTGGGGAGAGACTGGATGAACGATGAAATAACTTTTGTTACTAAAATCAAAGCATATCAATGGGTATAAAAAGAAATATTTTTTAAACTTCCAAAAGTGCATTGCAAGGTCTCACTAAGTTAGTTTATGGCTCAGTTTGAAGAAGGGTCTCGACCCGAAACGTCACCTATTCCTTTTCTCCAGAGATGCTGTCAGACCCGCTGAATTGCTCCAGCATTTTGTGTCTATCTTATGGTGATCTGCATTGTGTAGATAGTGTGGATAGGTTCCCACCTCTTTATTTTATTTGCAGTGGTTTTCACATCTCTCTCCTTTAATACCATTCCTTAGTATTAAGGGCCTGTCCCACTTAGGCGACTTTAAGGCGACTGCCGGTGACTAGGCTGTCGCTGACCGTTTGCCGGGGTGTCGCGGGCACGATCGTGAGGAGTCTTCTATGAATCGTAGCGGATCTCGGCGCGTCGCGGAAAAAATGTCCAGATAGAAATTCCTCGGCGACAGCTGGCTTGTCGCCAGGTATCGTAGCTTATTGCGGGCGCTGTCTGTCGCACGCTGTCCCCAGGTTTGCTAGATTGTCGCAGATGCATTTAGAAGCACGTAATGTTAAATTAAGAAAAGGCATTTGAAGATACCGGAAGATAGTTTTGTTTAACCAATTTATTTACCGTCAGGACATTTGACAGGTAGATTGGAGGCGGCAGTTTGACGGTCAGGTAAGCGTGGGAATTTCGCGATGTTTCCGAAGACAGTGTAGTCTCTTAGCCAGGTGCTAGTTTCACAAAAAAAGTGACTTGTATCGACCTGACTCGGCATTGTCGTGGTCATTGTCGTGGTCATTGTCATGGTCATTGTCGTGGTCATTGTCGTGGTCATTGTCGTGGTCATTGTCGTGGTCACTGTCGAGGTCATTGTCGCGGTCATTATCGTGGTCATTGTCGTGGTCACTGTCGTGGTCATTGTCGTGGTCACTGTCGTGGTCATTGTCGTGGTCATTGTCGTGGTCATTGTCGCGGTCATTGTCGTGGTCATTGTCGTGGGGTAAAAGAAAATTTTGGCCATCTGCTACAACTTTGACAGTCGCCGGCAGTCGCCTTAAATATCGCGTAACTGGGACAGGCCCTTTAGTCGCTCAACTCTCCCTGTATATAAACATCACCCCCTCCACTCTAGGGGTAGCAGTGTGGCATAGCAGGTAGAGCCATAGACTCACAGCACCAGAGACCCGGGTTCGATCCTGCGACCGACCGTGTGGGTTTTCTCTGGGTTGCAGGTTAATTGGCCCTCTGTAAATTGTTTAGAAGTTGTGTGGTAGAACTTGAGGGGAATTGCTAACAATGTGGAGAAAAAAAGTTTAGATTAGAGTAGGATTAGTGTAAATGGGCGGTTGATGGTCAGAACATAGACAGACACAAAATACTGGAGTAACTCAGTGGGTCAGGCAGCATCTCTGGAGAGAAGGAAGAGGTGACGTTTCGGGTCGGAACCCTTCTTCAGATGGTCAGTGTGGACTCAGTGGCACAAGGGATCTGTTTCCATGCTTTAGTTTTAGTTTAGTTTATTCCTGCCATGCGTACAGTGAAAAGCTTATTTTGTTGCGAGCTATCCAATCTGCATGAAGACTGTACCTGATTACAATCAAAACATCCACAGTGTATCTCTCTCTCTGTATCTCTGCATAATCCTTCTACGTCCCTTCTCCCCACCCACCCTCTAGTCGACCGAATGCCCAGAGACATCATTTGAACGTGGAAGTCTGCGTATTTGGGCTGGGTAGTTTTGGATTTAAATGCCTGATTCACTTACCTAACCATTCACATCCGTAGAGTTCCACCCTCATACACACACTCATTGAGTGGTCAGTAATTGGTATGAACCGGACAAATCTGGCTATCATCGGGGGCTCCAGGTCCCTCAGCACAGGGTCGTACGGGTTTACATTGCCTTCAATTATCTGAGGAGAGAAGAAGAAAGCATGAAGCAATTAAATGGCAAGAATATGACTTTTCCAAGTGCTAATATTACCAGGTCAGGAAGGTGTGTGGCTTGGGGGGGGGGATGGCGGGATGATGGGGGGGGGGGGTGGCGGGATGATGGGGGGGGGGGTGTGAGGGGAGAGTGTGAGGGTGTGAGGGGGTGAGGGAGGGTGTGAGGGGGGGTGTGAGGGTGTGAGGAGGGGGGTGTGAGGGTCTGAGAGTGTGAGGGGGTGAGGGGGTGTGAGGGGGTGAGGGGGGTGTGAGGGGGTGAGGGGGGTGTGTGAGGGGGTGGGGGGGTGTGAGGGGGGTGTGAGGAGGGGGGGTGTGAGGGTCTGATGGTGTGAAGGGGTGATGATGGTAGGGGTGCCAACTCTCTCCCAAATAAGGGACAAGGTGACGTCACTGCCCCGCGCCCTATGTGACCTCACCCAGCCAGCGGCCATGTGCTCCCGCTCCACCAATGGCGGCCGCCTGGGCCAAGAGGCGGGTTGCTACACAACCTCCGTTACTCGGCACCCGGGCCTCCGGTCCTACACTGTCCAGACCTACACTGCCCGGACCTACAGCGTCCGGGCCCACAGTGTCCAGGCCCATAGCTTCCGGGCCTACAGTGTCCGGACCTACAGCGTCCAGGCCTACAGCGTCCGGGCCTACAGCTTCCGGACCCACAGCGTCCGGGCCTACAGCGTCCGAGCCTACAGCTTCCTGGCCTACAGCTTCCTGGCCTACAGCGTCCGGGCCTACAGTGTCCGGGCCTACAGCGTCCGGGCCTACAGCGTCCGGGCCTATAGCGTCCGAGCCTACAGCGCCCCCAGGCCTAATACGGGACAAGTGTGGTCCTGTACAGGACAAACCAATTTAGCCCAATATACGGGATGTCCCGGCTAATACGGGACAGTTGGCAACCCGAGATGATGGGATGGTGTTCCAATGGTTGGTTCCAATCCTTTCCACTCGTCACTTTAATTTTATGTTTCATATATTTTGTGTTTATGACTAAGATTGGGCACAAATTTCTCTAGCAACTCGGTGGGACAGGCAATGGGTGACGTTTTGGATTGAGACCCATCTTCAGACTGAAGTCAGGGGAGTGGGTGGTACAGAGACTTATGTGTTTATGACTGTTGGTAGATCAATTTCCCCTCTGGGATAAATAAAGTTCTATCGTATCGTATCGTATCGTATCGTATCGTATCGTATCGTATCGTATCGTATGATTTTGCTGTCAGTGTATTTCCAGCAGGTAGACATGGTGGGTTTGGAAGACAGTGTCTTAGGAGTTGAGTTCAGAGATACAGCGGAGAAACAGGCCCTTCGACCCACCGGGTCTTCGCTGACTACGATCACCCGCGCACTCGGTTTATCCTACACACTCGGGACAATATATAGAAACCGGTTAACCTACAAACCTGCACGTCGTTGGATTGTGGAAGGTTTTTTTTCCAGGTGTTCCGGTCCCCTCCCACATTCCAAGGACCTTCAGGTTTGTGGGTTAATTGGCTTCTGTAAATTGTCCCTGGTGTGTAGGGTAGAACTAGCGTGAATGGGCGATCGCTGGTGGGCACGGACTTGGTGGACCGAAGGGCTTGTTTCCGCAGTGTATCTCTAAAAGAAACTAAAGATGCAGGAGCATCTGGAGGAAATCCACGCTGTCACAGGGAGAACGTGAAAACTCCACATTAACAGCACCTGAGGTCAGGATCGAACTGGGTCTCCAGCACTCTGTGAGGCAGCAGCTCTACCATCTACGCCACTGTGCTGTGTTGCACCACCTGCCCTGCACATCCTCTTTAAATGTGTACCCTCTCACCTTCAAGCTATGCCCTCCAGTCTTTGATATTACCACCTTGGGGAAAAAAAGGTTCTGACTGTCTACCCTATCTATGCCTCTGATAATTTTATACACTTGCATCAGGTTTCCCCTCAACCGCCAAAGTTCCAGATTCCGTGCTTTGACGTGTTTTTCTAGCCACATTATAGCCACGTTACAGTTTCAGACCATTGGTAGCCCCAGCGTATTGATCGTGGGCAGGAGATTCAATGTGGCAATGCCAAATTGTCCCTGAAATGGGAAAGTTCAGAGCAGAATAAGGCCATTCGGCCCATCAAGTCTACTCTGTCATCCAATCATGGCTGATCCATCTTTCCCGCTCAACCCCATTCTCCTGCCTTCTCCCCATAACCCCTGACCCCCGTACTAATCAAGAATCTACCAAGGATAGACCCATTGACTTGGCCTCCACAGCCGTCTGTGGCAATGAATTCCACAAATTCACCACCCTCTGGTGGAAAAATATAACTGCCACAGAGACTATATTTTTCCAGCCTCTGGACTGGAATGTACCTGCTTGCCGTCTCGATTTTTCCACGAGTTCCATCGGTTTCCGTCTCTGCTGTAGTCGAGGCGATACATCTGGGCAAATTCATTGCCGTGGCCCCTGGCGTGCCGGCCCTGGGTGCCCACCAGGGTGATAAAGTGCAGGGTCCGCAGGTCCACCTGCAGGAACTCCGTGTCGTGCGGGTTCACCGGTCCTTGGGGGCACCAGGCCCCATCCCCTCCTTCAAGGTCCAGTCTATGGGGCAAGGAAGCAAGATTCTTGCTATTGAGGGCGTGCAGCGTAGGTTTACTAGGTTAATTCCCGGAATGGCGGGACTGTCATATGTTGAAAGACTGGAGCGACTAGGCTTGTGTACACTGGAATTTAGAAGGATGAGAGGAGATCTTATCCAAACGTATAAGATTATTAAGGGGTTGGACACGTTAGAGGCAGGAAACATGTTCCCAATGTTGGGGGAGTCCAGAACAAGGGGCCACAGTTTAAGAATAAGGGGTAGGCCAGTTAGAACAGCCAGTCAGAGAGTTGTGAATCTGTGGAATTCTCTGCCTCAGAAGGCAGTGGAGGCCAATTCTCTGAATGCATTCAAGAGAGAGCTGGACAGAGCTCTTAAGGATAGCGGAGTCAGGGGGTACGGGGAGAAGGCAGGAACGGGGTACTGATTGAGAATGATCAGCCATGATCACATTGAATGGCGGTGCTGGCTCGAAGGGCCGAATGGCCTCCTCCTGCACCTATTGTCTATTGTCTATTGTCTAAGACTTCGTCAGACCGCTTGGCTCACCAGGTGCAGGGCGTGATCAGTGAAGCGAAGGTCTGAAGTGAAGCAACTCACTTTGAGAGAGGAGGGTGAATGAACGAGAGTTTTTAGTTTAGTTCAAAAAGACGCAGAGCGAAAGCAGGCCTTTCGGCCCACTGGCCAGCGATCCCGGTACATCAACACTATCCTACATTAGGGACAATATTTTTTGCATTTATACCAAGCCAATTGACCTACAAACCTGCACGGCTTTGAAGTGTGGTAGGAAACTGGAGCACCCAGAGAAATCCCATGCAGGTCACGGGGAGAACGTACAAACTCCGTACAGACAGCACCCGTGGTCAGGTTCAAACCCGGGTCTCTGAGGCTGTAAGCACTGCAAGGCAGCAACTCTACCGCTGCGCCACCATGCCGCTCAAAGTCAAGTAAAGTCAAGGAACTATTGCTCCCACCCATATCATCACCAGGGCACATGGAATCAGGGGCTATGGGGGAGCATGGACCACTGGTGGCCCTCCCCCTCTCCCCCTCACACACCTCTCACTCTCTATCTCCCCCTCACACCTCTCTCTCCCCTTCCAACTCCATCCCTCTCCCTCCCTCTCGCTCTCCATACTTCCAACATCCCTCCCTCTCCCTCTCCAACTCCATCCCTCTCCTTCCACCCCTTCCTTCCCTCGCTCTCTCCCTTCCACTCCCGTTACCTTCCACTGTTACCTTCCACTCTCCCTCTCCCTCTCTCTCACCCTCCCTCCCTCCCTCCCTCATTCCTTCAGGGTCCCTCCCTCCCTCCCCCTCTCCAACTCCATCCCTCTCCTTCCACCCTTTCCTTCCCTCGCTCTCTCCCTTCCTCTCGCCCCCACTGGCCCCTTCCGCCCTCCCTCTCCCTCCCTCCCTCTCCCTCCCTCTCTCTCCCTCCCTCTCTCTCCCTCTCTCATTCCCTCCTTCACGTTCCCTCCCTCTCTCCCCCAACAATTCTTCCCTTCCCCCCTCTCTCCT